>NW_008795122.1:3477939-3483353 GCF_000699145.1 Aptenodytes forsteri | reverse complement strand
GTAAACAGCAGGTCGAGCGAGGCACCTCCCCTGGTAGGCTCACTTACCAGCTGTGTCAGGAAGTTGTCTTCCACACACTCCAGGAACCTCCTAGACTGCTTCCTCTCTGCCGTGTTGTATTTCCAGCAGACGTCCGGGAAGTTGAAGTCCCCCATGAGAACAAGGGCTAGCGATTGAGAGACTTCTGCCAGCTGCTTGTAGAATGCTTCATCCGCCTCTTCATCCTAGTTGAATTGAATTGAATTGAATCGAATAATTGCAGGGTGTCATGATACTACTTCTAGATAGGCACATTTGCCATTAAGTTGAGGGAAGGTTTTGCCAGCAAAAGATAGCACCATGCTTTCTTCCCTCTTCTGGCAGTAAATAGGTAACACTCACTTTCTCTTGTGATATGGAAGTGCCCAGCAGCCTTTAGAAAGGGTTGCTTTGTGTTGCCACTTGCCTGAGAGCTGTTCTCCTGCCCTGACGAAAGCGATGTTTGTGTCATGTTCTGATTTATAGACAAAATGTTCTATTTCATGTATAAAATGTGAAATGACTTACCATGAGAGTTTGGTTAAAGTAGTTGAAAAGACCAAGAATTGCATGCGTGGAATTAGTTTTTCTTTGATATCAAAGACCCTTTGGCTTGGGCTTTTTTGTCAGATGGGAGAACAACTGTGCAGATAAATGACTTCAGCCTCTGTCTGCCTTAAATAGCACATGTGATGTGAGAAGTGCTCAGAGGATTTTGGTCTGGAGACTTTTTTTTTCCCCATGCCAAGTTGATGTAAGAACACTACAAAACAGTTAATGTAGCATTTGGGCTGATATAAAGCCAGGTGGGGTGCTTGTCCGAAGGCCTAAGTGTTTGCAGCCATCCCAAAAAGCACATCTGTAGGTCACTAAAATGCATCCTGTCTTGCCGTATAGCTGTTGGATACTGATCTGTACTGAGAATTTGCACGTGTGAGTAGTGATGACAGTGCTAGCATTAGGCACCTTATAAGTATGTAGCACTGCCTAAAATGTGTGTTCATCACAGCTCCCTACGGTGTGCCACGTGCCATGTATTTCCCACACTGAGTTTCCATTAGCTCAAGAAGTAATAAACATATGGGTACTTGGGGCTGGAATAAATGAGCTCTGCCCCAGGGTATTGCCATGAACTTTTGGCAGTCAATAACGGGCACTGCCTGGCCAGTTTGATATAGTGAGTACTACCAACAGGATTAGAGGAACTAGCAGAGGAGTTTAATGTTTTCTAACCAGTTTATTAAGATTCCTTGGACAAAACCCATTTAAACTCATATTTTTTCAGAATCACATTTTCAAATATGGTTTATAGTCTGAGAGCTGTCTCAAAGTAGCTATAATTAAAACATGTATAACTGTAGCCTGTATAATTTTTAAGAATAGCGGAGATAAATTATACCCTTGTCTATATATGGATTATACTTAATTGTTCAGTTTCAGATATGTGACTGAGAACAAAATGTGTCTTTTAGTTTTCTTTTCAGACAGTGAAAAATGGGATCGTAATTGATTTCATTCTTATACTATGCTCATCTCTGTAGTACTTGAGTGTCTTGTGATATTACTATCAAAGTAATCTCTGTTGCATGTTTGCTTTTTCAGTTTCTTAGGGAAAAATCTCTCCCTTCTTAGGGAGAGAAACAATCATAAGGAAAAGTTTTGAGTTTCAACTGTATGAAATGTGAGTGTGTTTTTACAGATGCATGTGCACACACCCAATCTGATATATTTATATCTAAGTTACTTTACTTAATGATCACACATGTCATTGGAAGGAGATATGTGTGGTTCAGTTCAATCAACTGATACTCTGAAAATTTGTTTCAGGTTCTCTTATACTTCAAACTTAGTCATCTTACATGGGAGTGTAGCCAAGAGGTCTCATTGCTACATGATGTACTATGAAATCAACACACAGTACAGACTAAACTAAAACTGGTGTTAGATAAACAGACCCAAGCATGGAGTAAGTCTGGATGACCTGAATGGATGTGTCATATATTGCTATGAGTTATTGATGACCTTTCATAATTCACAAGTGGCTCAGGTTCCCTCCACCACTTCTGAGCTATGAGATCATTAATAATGTGTGCAAATAAATAACACATCTCGAGTCAGCTCATTGTATTTCCTATTGCTTTCTCTTCCCCTCCATGTATGGTATGTATGCATATAATATTTATTTCAGAAACAGTGAAATTCCCACCAGCAGCTGTTGGGAAGAAAGTTATATCTCATAGTTATATCATTGGAGAGCTATATTTCATAGCTGTGAGGTTATAGTCATAAAATATAGCCTTTTAATGTGTTAAGAAAAACTTCTGCAGTTATTTAAACCAATAGGACTATTGTATTCAAATTAACTAAACTTTACAGTACAGTCGCATCCACTGGGTCATATTCTACCCTGACTTACACACTGAACTCATTGGAAATAGCAAATGGGATCATCAGTCAGTACAAAACTGACTCTGCAAATCCTCTGGGTATGGTGGAATCACACCGGGGATGAATTGGTCCAGCAGTTTAGGTCTTTTGACCCTAAATGTGCTGTAGCCTCAGTTATCGTTTGCCAAGTCTTGTCTCTTTTAACTTGGAGTAACGCAACTCTCTCAGCCAAAAGCTAAAATGATCCCAAGTCTATTGAAGTTAAATCTTTCCATTGAATTCAGTAGGCTTTGGATCAGCTCCTAAAAGCAGCTGCCATCTTGGAAAAAATCTATGTGAAAATCGTCCTTGATTTCGCTATTAATGATCTTTGCCCTGAAGTTACTTCATTCCCATATTTTTCCAATACTGTATTTAAATGCTGTTTTTCATTCCTCATTGTTCATGCAGCTTTTGAGGTCTGTTCTCATCAGTGGGCTTCTTACTGCACTAATAAGAAAAATACTGCCATTTGTAATCTCTTCTTTCATCTTTGTGTTTATTATCTTTTGAGAATGTATGCAGTTCCATAGGTCAGTCATGCCAGTGAAAGAAGTTTTGCCGTATCGCTCAACCTTCCTGCTTGTAGCTGCACAGGCTTTTATTTCAGTTTCTGACAGGCTCCTCCTGGAAAATGCTGTAGTAATTGAACCAATAAGATATATCCATGGGGGAAGTAAGCTGAAGGCTGTAATGTTTGTATTGATGCACATATGGCAGTGCCCTGGTAGTTCATTGATTGGTTATTTAAGGCTATTTCAGCACATGGGCAGAAATCTAATGTGCCAGTAGACAAGTACAGCAGTGTTGTTAATCAGACTGGTACCAAATTAGGAAACCTCTGTGTTAGCCTGATCTCTGTATCCACAAAGTTAGGTTTCCAAACAGCAGAACCCTTAAATAATAGTATAAGCAGATGAATCTTATTTATACTATTTCTTCTTTTTGATATTAATTGCACTGCGATTGTGCAATTAGTCAATTAAAGAAAAACTACCAGCGTAATAAGAAATATGTACCTAAGTGAGTCTTCATCCTGACACCTTTAGCCATGCTGTATGATCCTTCATTCCAGGTCTGAATGGGAATATTTTGCTCACTCCACTGAGCATTTTCTTGGTGAGGCTTTTTAGTTGAAAAGCAGTTTTCACAGTTCGAGGCATTCAGGGCGAAGAAGCCCAGAAGTAGGGAGTTACTACTGGTTTCTGTATGGCCCACCCTATTTAGCACAACCAGCAGTGCTTTGCTGCAACCTATAAGGGGTTAACTTAATTACGTGAAGATAGCTAGCCAGTGGAAACTCTTGGGGGAGGAGTTTGGATGAGAGAGAGAGAGAGAGAGAGAGAGAAGTGGTTGAATTCAAGATGTATTGTCCTTAAGACAGCATGGAAAGTCTGGATGGTGGTCCCCTCTCCAGAACGATGCGATGCTGGTGTTCATAGCAACTATCTGAGATTATATCTGAACTATTTGAGATTATATCAGTGCATCCACTTTCCACATCTCCCAAGTGATCAGGAAGCCTGATACTTCCCAAATTGCTACTGAAGTCACTGCTGCTGTTAGATCACACGGGCTACATTCTTCAAATTGAAGTGTCCTTCACTTTAAATATGATTTTTGGGGGCTGCCCAAAATGTCAGTCATTTCTTCATAGACAGTTTTTCAAAAATTGTTGCTTCTATGTTAGCAGATACCCATCTTTTTGCTAAATAAGCCAAGGATTCTGTTAGCTGTACTAACTGCGCGGAGTAAATCACCCTTTGGCCCCTGAATGCAGCAACCTTTCCACTCTAGTCATGAAGTAATTGATGGAGTAGCACAGGAAAGCTTGCATTCTTGCTGTCTGGCAAAATAATAAATAAAAATGTATCATTTCTTAATGGACTTTGAGAGGTGAGTAACTTAAATCTGGTAAACATATGAGAGCAGCAGCCACCTTTTTTTTTGCTCAGACAGTAGAGGAAAATATTGCTTTAAAAATTCATCTAAACATCCTCTTACATGAAATGAAAAATCGTTTCTAATCCATCTAAGAAAATTTAACAAATATTTTTTGTTCAGGCTAACCAGTTGCAGTACTACCCAGAGGGGTCCTGGTCAAGCTTCCACCGATGGAAATCAACGGGGAGTCTTTCCATTGACTCTAATGGGGTTTGTTGTGTTGCTCAGTGCTGATTTGAGAATAATGGGGAAGCTGGCAACTAAAGCCACTCTGATTCATTAGAACAAGGAGCAGATTTACTCATTGTAGGAATGCATAGATAACTGGTTGCTGAAAAGTTTGATTAAGAAACTAAAAACTTACCCATGGCCTCTTTGATGTGAATGAGGAAAATCCTACCAGCATTAGCAGGTGCAGGACTGAGGCTTTAAAACCAACAGAGAGAAATGGCTGGAGAAAGGGGCTGACAGGAACCTCACAGCCAGCAGGAGGGTTTCCGTGCGTTCAAGGGGGCCGGCGACAGCCTGGAGAAAGGGGCTGACAAGAACCTCACAAAGTTCAACAAGGGGAAGTGCAAAATGCAAAGTCCTGCACCTGGGGAGCAACAATCCCAGGCACCAGCATATACTGGGGGCCACTCTGCTGGAGAGCAGCTTTGCAGAAAAGGACCTGGGGGTCCTGGTGGACAAGTTGACCATTAGTAGACAATGTGCCCTTGTGGCAAAGAAGGCAAATGGGGTCATGGATTGCATCAGAAGGAGTGTTGCCAGCAGGTCAAGGGAGGTGATCCTTCCCCTCTGCTCAGCACTGGTGAGGCCACACCTGGAGTGCTGTGTCCAGTTCTGGGCTCCTCAGCACAAGAGAGACATGGACATACTGGAGAGAGTCTAACAAAGGGCCAAGAAGATGATGAAGGGACTAGAGCATCTCTCCTATGACAAAAGGCTATGACAGCTCGGACTGTTCAGCCTGGAGAAGAGCAGGCTTGGGGGAATCTTATCAATGTATATAAATACCTGAAGGG
>NW_008795122.1:3470130-3477927 GCF_000699145.1 Aptenodytes forsteri | reverse complement strand
GAGATATTCAAAAGCTGACTGGACATGGTCTTGGACAGCCTGCTGTAGGTGGCCCTGCTTGAGCAGGGGGGTTTTGGACCAGATGACCTCCAGAGGTCTCTTCCAACCTCAACCATTCTGTGATTCGGTGACGAGTGGAAGAGAATTAAGGTACAACAGATTGTAGCTATCCTCAAAATGGAGACTGTGAAGCGCACATGTAGCCTCAACAGAGATTATTCCATTGATTGTGACTTCAAATCACACTGGGAGAGCAATGGTAATAGAATATACGGCAGGGGTGGAGGGCAAGGAAACTTAGCCAAGACTACTCAGAAACTGTTACACTCAGTAACTGTTATTGGTGTTATTGGCGTGGAATAAGTGTAAACTGGATGAATTTGTGTGTATGGTGTGAATTAGTCATTGAGGTTAAAGAGAATTGAGGTTAAAGAGAATTAAAGTTTTTTCTTTTTCTTCTTTTTGAAGAGAAATGGTTCTCTTCTACATCGATGAAGTAAATAAAATCCATATCCTTGACTTTTAATGAATGCAAGATAGAAAACCTAGGAACAAATCCATTATGAATTGAGAATGCACACGTAATTAGTGACCATTCAAGAGTGAGACAATGAATACCTTTATAAAGTGTTTCTCTAAAAAATAAAAATGTTGCTAATTTTGCAGAATCTCATCATATGGTTACTTAAGGGTAAAGACATAACAGTTAGGAAATATGAACTATGTCTTAGCCAGCTAAAAGACTAACCAAACCATGGGCAGTTATTTTAAAAGATGAGAGCACTTGGAAATGATTGGAATGAGAACAGAAGCACACTAATAATCCTCAAAAAAGGAATATTCTTAGTAATTACCATTTTTTAAAGTACTTTAATCCAAAACTCAGCATCCAATAAGGAAAATAATCTTTGAACATCTAGAAGACAAAAAAATTATGATCAATAACCAGCACTGATTTGTCAAGACTAAATGTTGCCAGACAAACCATTTTTATAGCCTGGAGTAATTAGTGGATGAAGAAAATGAGGTAAATGTTATATTGAAGGTCAGAGTCTCAGCTGGAGAAAGGAAACATAACCATATTGACTTCATCGTACTTGTTAAAGCAAGCTGAAGATTAACATTTATACTTTAGAACAGCATTTCTCTAAGTCTAATAAAGTTTTACCTGAAAAATTAAATTGAATTGTTTCTAAACCTTTCATATAACATGAAACCTGGGTAAAATAAGTACAAAACTGAGCACTTTGGAATGCTTTTAGGTGTTGCAAAGGTTGTTTCTAAAACACATCTTATTTCCTGACTTTGTTAATAATCCAGGAAAGGTCCAAATTTTATTGATACGGCCTGGTATATGCTATGAACATTTGGAAAAAAAAGAATAAAAAAATACATTGAGTTAGGGAGAAAAGCTTGGGAATAATACAAATATGATATTTTTAGGAAAAAAAAATTCAAAATACTGATATTCAGAATGAAGAAGAAACCTGACAGCAGTAGTGCCATTTTGCTTGCACGAACAAAGAGCTAAGCCCAATTTTTTTATATGTGTATTTTGACATATAATATGTATCTTCTATGTATGTGTTTCCATTTGAATTAAATTAATTCAATGCCGTGATTTCCATTCTTTTCCTTATATTATTATCTACTGAAAGAATTACTCGGTGTTGACATTACATGGTTAGTGACATGTTTGTTTATACTCATAACTAAAAATATTTTAGTACATAGAATAAAAAAGAACAGTCTTTTACAAACTACAAGACAAGAGATAAGATTTAGATGCAGACAATCAAGGAGAAAATAAAAGGGCAGTGACACAATACTGGTGAGCCTGATAAGCAATGCTTTTGGTGGAAGTGATGTGAATCTGTTCATCATTAACTCTGTCTTGAGGCTATGCCTCTGCTCTCAGGTCAATGTTGTTCAGAGCATACTCTCAGGAGCACATTCTCCAATCATGTCCTGCATGAGTACTCAGTCATATCTTGGACATTACTTCAGCCCAAGGTCTGGAGCTCTCTAGAGAAAAATCCAAGTATAGTCATCGTATCGATGATATGATGTAATCATACAGAGTAATTCAGATTGCAAGGATCCTCCGGTCCAACTTCCCCCCAGAACCAGGACAATTTAGAGTTACATTAGGTTGCTCTAAGTCTTAACAACACTTTGTGCAGGCTCACAAAGTAATACAGGTGGAAAGGGTGCAGACTGTGCCGTGCCTCTGATACTCCAGAGCTCTTTTTGTTTCTCAGGTAGATATGAGTTTAGATTCCCAGGTGGTCCCATAAAACCAATGCTTTTTGATGTGGTGCAGTTGCTTTTTGGCAGCACGGGTAGGAACATCACAAGAAGGAACTGTTGTCATTGTGCTGCAGGCGCAGTTAAGCATAAGCAATGAAGGAAGGTCCAGCTTTATCTGACTGGAAGTTTGTAGCTTGTTTGTGGGAAAATAGTCAGAAATATTTGCTACTGGAAACTCATGTGTCCAGACTTGCATATAGGTTATATGCAGTATTACTGTTCCCATGCTACAGTTTGTAGTGAGAATGTGGGGCAATTATGAAAGCGAAATTTACTTTTTCTGCAATGTATGCAACATTTATTTAAAGTGAATTATTCCAGGGAACATCTTTGCCAAGAAACTCTTTCAGGAGATAATTTAAGGAAAAAAAACACCAAAGAATGGAAATTATGGGATTGAATTTGCTTAATTCAAATGGAAAATGTCTTCATGGTTTCTACCCAGCAGGTAATGCATATGTTTATTGCATTATAGAAATTACAGAGCTAGTTAAATTATTTCACTATTTTTGACATTCTGAAGATCTTTCCATTCCTTGTGATCTGAAATTGATACTTTTTCTGCTTATTTTACAGTGTATTTCCACAGATTTTTGCCAGCATTTTTATGAAATCACTTTAGAAAATTCATGTTTACTAATAATCACTTTTCCTCCTGAAGGTAGGGAAAATAATGAAAGCAACAATGTTAAAATACATTTTAAAAATATTGACATATGCAGTTGCCAAAGTTTTAATAAGAAGTACTGATACTGCTTGAAACATTCCCCTTATAAAACTATAGGCCATTTTTTCAACAACATAATGGCACAAGGTTTGCTAAAAGCTATCATAAATCATAGAATTATGGAAAAATTCAGGTTGGAAGGGACCTCTGGCGGTCTTGTAGTCAAGCCTTCAGCTCAAAGCTGGGCTAGCTTTGAAGTTAGATCAGGTTGCTTAGCATCTTGTCCAGTTGCATTTTGAGTATCTCCAGGGATGGAGATGCCGCAGCTTCTGTGGGCAACTTGTGCCAGTGCTCAGCTGCCATCATTGTAAAACTTTTTCCTTACTCCTTATCAGGGCCTGAAACAGGACACCCTGTTCCAGATGTATCTTCACAAGTCCCGAGTAGAGAGGAATAAATGCTTTACTCAGCCTGCTGCCTACGCTTCTGCTAATACAGCTTGGTATGTGCTTAGCCTTCATTCCCATAAGGTCACAGTGTGAAGCTGGGTTCAGCAGGGTCCTTATCTGCAGAGCTGCTCCCCAGCCAGTCGCCTCCCAGCTTGTACTGACACAGAGGTTATCCCTCCCCAGGTGCAGGACTTTGCGTTCGTCTTTGTTGCATTTCATGAAGTTCCTGCTGGCCCATTTCTCCAGCTGGTCTGGGTCCCCCAGGTGATATCCGGTGTATCAGCCACTCATACCAGTTTGGTGTCATCAGGAGACTTGCTGAGGGCGCATTACGTCCCATTGTCCAGGTTACTGATGAGTTTGCCATTCGTTAATCCATGCTGGTTGTTCACAGTTGCTGTGTTTCCCTTCATGTGCAGTGAAATGATCTGCGTGAAGACTTGCTCCATAATCCTCCCAAGAACTGAGGGAAGACTGATTGTCTTGTAGTTGCCTGGATCCTCTTCCTCACTTGTTTCAAAAAATATTTTTTTCTCTAACTGCAGACCCAAAGAGGCAGTCCTTCCTGAGGACCTGTCTCCTCTGTGGAGACATTTGGTCAGAGGAATGTCATATCATTGTGTTAATACTCAGTCTGTCCTCTCTGACCTAAAAATATTCTGTTTCCTTGGGAGAATGGGACCTTCATGGGGCACAGCTCTTCAATGTCCCCAGGCGTGTCAATGTTGTCTATTAATCACGAGTCTTTCCTGAATCCCATGTCCAGGCTTCTCTGTTTGTGTGCAAGCTTACACTCAGGTGTAGGCACGGGCTGAGTTTTGGAGCTGTTTATGAGAGCCTAAACACGTCTGGCGCCTTTGTACAGAACAAAGATCTTGTTCACTGGAGCAGACTAGGTAGAGGAAGGACCAAACATTCCTGTTAGGTCTGCTGACCCCAAGCATGGCTATTCCTCAGCACTTCATGAAAGCTTCAGGCCTAGGCCATGTTTGAAGAAATAGCCAGCGATAAAGACAGAAGTGATGCGGGTGATGGGCTCCCACCCACTGCAAGAGGGAAAGATGAGCAGTTTCTTGTTCCTCTTTAGTCCAGGAGAATGTGACAGGCTTGCTGTGTTGCATGGTTTTGTAACTGGAGTTGAAGAGGAGGTTGTGGGATTAGTCAGGCTTTGCTTGTTTCATGTACTCACTATGAAAGAAGTGCTAAAATAACTATTTGGTCTAGTAAAAGAAGACATCTCTCTCTTTCTCAGAGACTTTAGGTGACTTCAGGCAAAATCCATGGAGAGGGGTTAGCAATCAATCAGGCTAGAAAAATGTTTCAGCTCTAGCTTTATTCCACGCTTCCCTGTGGCCGAGTACTCTCACACCTGATCTCAGCCAGCTTTACATGAGAACAAACTACAAATGAAGGACTTGATCCATGAACCATTCAGATAACAAACATTTTATCTTCCCAAGTCAGAAGCTCAGCAACTCCTCTTTTCGTTAAAGGATCATCCAGAAATGAAGGGGACTTTCACGTCAGAGGGAAGTTTCTCTACCGTGAAATCCCGTCTGGGGTCTGGAAACTCCTGTTGCCCTGTGAAAACGAAGGCAGATGAGTGCTCGCTCCTAATGCACTGCTGACAGCAGGGCTCAGCCTGGCAGCTCCCAAAGGAGCCTGTGCAGAAAGTAGCATTACCTCATATGTCACTGTGATATTTTAAAATGGTTGCATAATTACTTTGACTGTTGCACTTGGACTGGGTGACAGGACTATGAAAACTGAAATTTGTTCCAGAAACTGTTTGAATTTTGTCCTTTTTTCCCCCCTTTTTTCTTTTCTTCCCTTTGTAGCCTGGGGGTACACAGCAACCTGAGATGTTACACGGGGAGGGAAAGTCATGTATGAAAACTGAAATTTGTTCCAGAAACTGTTTGAATTTTGTCCTTTTCCCCCCCCTTTTTTTCTTTTCTTCCCTTTGTAGCCTGGGGGTACACAGCAACCTGAGATGTTACACGGGGAGGGAAAGTCATGGAGGAGCGGGGAAATAGGTGATACCAGACCTACACACACATTCCCCTGTTACTCAAAGCTTAAAGGAAGGGCATGCAGGCACCTGATTTCCATTACCACAATGGGCCTCACCGATGGTGCCCAGAGGAGCACGCATGTACATCGCTGGTGGTTATTTTGGCACGAGGCAGCCATCTCCCAACTGCGGTGCCATCGTATAAGGAAAGACAAAGGCTTACTCAAAGACACTGTGCACCTGAGGCCAGCTCCTACAGGATGTGTCATGACCAGAGATGGCAGCAAACGTTTCCATGTTAGTGACTGCTCTGCCCTTTTTGAGGCAACGCCTGCTGGTCTCTCCCCAAGAAGGCACTTTCTGGAGTGCAGCAATGCCTGTCCTGCTCTTGAGGAGTGTGGTCTGTGGTTGGAGGGACATGGGGACTTGGTCCTGCCTGACCGCCGTGAGCTTGGTACCTGCCCAGGGCATGGGAGCACTCTCACTGAATGATGGCCTCAAAATCAAGATATAATGAGGTTACCCTGTGAAAAGTAAAATCAGTTCAGTGCAAAGTAGATGTCCTTGGCTTTGAAGGGAATAAAGAGAAAAAGAATTCTTTGTTACCTTTATAATAGATATTTATATTCAGCCTTTAGACCGTGACCTGCGTTATCTGATCCAGACTAAACTGCTGTTGGTTTGGGGACCTCACAGGACCATGGTTAAGATGAGCACTCTTTGAAGCATGTGAGGATCTACTGAGTGGTCTGAGCTTTTACATGGATTTTGTAGGGCAGAGATGAAAAATGAGTTTCAGGAAACACATTTCTCACAGGCACATAGAAAGCCCTTTAAGTGTGGACTGCGTTCCACACAGAAAAGAGACCACATTAAAAAGGCATTTAAACCTCCTAAAGTCTTTTTGACTTCTGACTTCAAAAGAGTTCCCTCGCAGAACTGTACCCACAGTAGCTGCCTCCTGATCATATGGTCAGGCATGAGGGAAATGCAGCTGATTTCTTCCTCAGCTATACAATGAAGTGTATTACAAAATGTAAAATTGGAAAATTATGTTGGGTTCTTAATCTTTTTATGCCAAACAAATGGATTCTTTATTTTCCACTATATCTACTAGAAATGCAGATGGTGATGTACAAGATGAATTTGGAAGTTAGAGGTTAGTGAGGTTAAGTTTTCAATTTTTTTCCAGGGATAGGGGGACCAATTAGGCCTCCTTGCTGACTTATGCAAAGTGAAAAGACAACTGGTCCTCTCAGGCACTCTGATGACTTCAGTTCAGTGACGTGGTCCCTGACGAGAAGCCAGCTAGGTAGAAGATGCCAGAGAGAAGCTTGGGATAATGTGGAAACAACCAGCCTGTCTCACCCAGAAAGCATCTAAATAAAATGGAAATGGGAGAAATGAGGGCACCGAGGCTGGATTGTGTAAATAACCAACTAATACATTTGTTGGCTGATCAATTACTGAAAAGTAATTGAAATAAATAATTGAAATGCAGGCTGTGTTCTACTCTCCCAACATCAGGATTTTTTCCCTGCCAAAGTGAAAAGAAGTTAAAAAAAAAAACCCAAAAAAACCTTTGGGGTAAAAAGTTTTCCTCTTGGAGTTCTGGAGTAAAAGCCAAGAAAATTATGCTATATTCATAAATCTGGCAGCAGCTTGGACATCTCTGACTTGAAAGGAACCCCTGGCTATTGCACTGCCCAGGTTGCAAGGGAACGTGGGGTGTGCTGTTGCAGGCAGCTCTGCCGGCTGCGTGCCCTGCCTGGGACTCCCTCCTGTGCATCAGTCATCCTCACCTCCTGGCAGTGCTCTCCTCCTTGGAACATCCTCAGACTCATACCTTGGCAGGGGCTAGCAGGGTACGGGGAAAAACTGAGAGGGACCGACAACTGGTTAAGTTGCTACTGTCCTCCAAAGGGGTAGAAGACTTTAGTTCAAGTCAGGTCTTTTAATCAAAAAGGACACTTAGTTTGCAGAAACTGCAGCACTGTCCACAAGGACCTGTGGTGGGTTGACCCTGGCTGGATGCCAGGTGCCCACCAAAGCTGCTCTATCACTCCCCTCCCCAGCTGGACAGGGGAGAGAAAATATAATGAAATGCTCGTGGGTCAAGATAAGGACAGGGACATCACTCAGCAATTATTGTCACAGGCAAAACAGACTCGACTTGGGGAAATTAGTTTAATTTATTACCAATCAAATCAGAGTAGGGAAATGAGAAATAAAAACTAAATCTTAAAACACTTTCCCTCCACCCCTCCCTTCTTCCCGGGCTCAACTTCACTCCCAATTTTCTCTACGTCCTGCCCCCCAGCAGGGCAGGGGCATGGGGATGGGTGTTGCAGTCAGTT
>NW_008795122.1:3466955-3469244 GCF_000699145.1 Aptenodytes forsteri | reverse complement strand
TCTGCAGAGTTGTTTCTCTCACATATTCTCACTCCTCTCTCTGGCTGCTGTTGTGCAGCTGGTGGTTTTTTTTTTTCCCCCTTCTTAAATACATTATCGCAGAGGCGCTACCACCGTCACTGATTGTCTTGGCCTTAGCCAGCAGCGGGTCTGTCTTGGAGCCGGCTGGCATTGGCTCTGTTGGACATAGGGGGAGCTTCTAGCAGCTTCTCACATGAGAGCAGAAACGTGCCAGCACTGCCTGATGGCCAGTGCAGTTTTCTGGGATGTGGGTGCAGCTTCTCGAGCCAGAGGAAGAAATCAAACCTGCATCTTTCATTTTTCAGCTGAGGGCATTAATACTGTGCTATTGGGTGGAAGGTTAACTAATACCAATGTACCTTTATTTACATTACTTTTGTTACAAGTACCCAGAAAGTTAAATATTTCAAAAATATGAAGGGTTTATATTCAGAAACTGTCTAAACAAACTGTTTCTAACAGTTAAAAAAAAAGTCTTCATTTGTTTTGGTGAAAACTGTTTATTGAATTTGGTCAAGCTTCAGAAAGTCATCAGCCAACCTGATATAGTGGGGTTTTTTGGTGACTAATGATTTACCAAAAGAAATATGCTGTCTTCTTCCCAGGAGGCGTATAATTAATTTGGGAGTTCATGGTAGATTTTCCTTTCTTCCTTTCTCTCCTTTACAGGAAGCTTCCCCAGGAGACAGGTTGCTGCCTTTTGCATTGTGATTCGGGCTTTCAAGGTGGGAGATTTCTCACCTCCTCCTTCGGGCAGGAGCAGTGGACCATCCTTTTTGCTCTGCCTCACTCAGGGGAGGAGGCTGCTGTCAGCCCCAGTGGGCTGCGAGCACAGAGAGGCCAGCGGCTAAGGGAGCCTGAAATCACGAGGGCTGCAAAATCAGTGTCAAGTAGGTGTCTTGCCTGACTTTGCATGCTGTGTTTGGGCAGATTTGAAAGCAGGCAAAGGGCATTTAGTCACCCATGTTTGATTTACACCGTCCTCAAGCATGCTAGGCAGTTGACTGAACCCACTTAGATCCGTGGCTCCTACCTGGAGGAGTTCGCAATCTAGTTTTAGAGGGGTGGGCTGAGAAAATACAAGGTGAGGTTGCTCAGACTCAGCCCTCCTGGTGCTCCTCTAAAACTGCCCAGCTGTTTGCTTAAATTAACCCCTTCTGGGTGACGCTGCAGACTTTCAGCTTTGTCTTAGTGCTGACATAACTGCAGGAGAGTGTTTTCCTGTGGGAGTTTGCAATGCTGGTGAATTCAAGACAGAGCAAGTGATGAAAACAGTTTCCTGGGACTCTTCCATCAGAGCTGAAGTGGAGCCCAGCCCAGGCAAGGGGTTAGCAGAGGGAGGAAAGCATAAGCATCACATGGACTGCTGGGAGGCCCCAGGGAAAGCACCATCTCCTAATGAGGGGAGCTTCTCCACATCCCAGTCTCACCCCATATAACACGAGGGCAGGGATCTTGCTGGTCACATGCCGAGCACCGTATGGGAGCCCAGTTACATTAGCTCAGAGTCATTCAGCTGTTGATTGCGGAAAGCCTCCCAGGAAAGCGGGTGGTTATCTTTAAAATGATCTTCGTCCAGGAGAGCAAGGCTTTGGTTCAGTTTTGCTAGTGTGGAATACTCCCGTAACTTTAGATCATATCAGGATTTGATTGTGAGTTTAAATATATGTAGTGAACATCTACGTCCTGTGCAAACAAAGACCGGACAGGGGCCAAGACAAACTGACGCATGAGCAGCCATGTTGTTCCCTCTCCAGTCCAAGAACTGGATTCTTTCACAAAACCCTCTGTGTGGCAATGATAAAAAGATGAATATTTGACATAGTTGTAAGATAACACTCTGACGCCCTAGTAAACATAAGTGAATTAGTGGTTATGAAAGAGACCCTATGACGTGGTTGCTTGCAACAGCGGCAAGTTGGATGTGGTGCCCCGGAAGGCACCTTCCAGCCTGGTCTTATTGTTTGCTGGTACAGATTCATGGGGAGATGTTCAATAGGACTTGGGTTACTGTTTTGTTTATAGACAATCTCATCTACCCTTGCTATATAATGCACTCAATGTGTTGGAGCTACACTTGAAAAAAATAGGTCTGGATGATAATATCTCTCTCTTTCCCATCAGACCAAATTGTCATACCCCTATTTGCACTGGATTAATAATCCCCCAAAGGTCAGTGCAGCTACTTGTGGAACAAGCAGTGCTCAATGCTCTGCCCTCGGCTCCGCTGAGTGTCCGGGAAGTGCGCTGCAGCTTTGGTGGTGGTGG
>NW_008795122.1:3428418-3466928 GCF_000699145.1 Aptenodytes forsteri | reverse complement strand
TGGGGGGGTTTGGTGGGGGTGGTGTAGCAGCCGCTGACGCTGGTGCACTTGCCTGCCGAGCTCAGGGGCCCACCGGAGAAGTCATGCTGGTGTTCATGGGGATGCCGGAGACTAACTGCATAGTCAGGAAAACTGGAGAGACTTTGAATCTCTGCAGGCTGTAGCTCGTACGATATTAATAAAAAGCTCAGATGGGAGAGTCTACCAGCATAAGTCCAATTTAAAAATTGAAATAGATGGAATTTCAGTATCCTCTGCAAATTGGCATATCAGACTGTTACAGCAGCTTTCAGAGTCCTTGTCCCTCCTGCAGCATAGCTGGTTCTTATTCCCTGAACTTGATTTGTTAGCATGTCTGCTGTCAAAAGGTCTGTTTCTTATTTTTGTTGAGTTATACCTTAAGTGTGTCTTTTTTTGGCTACTTATGTTCTCATTTCTGCACAGCGGCAGCCAAGCAGGGGCCCAAGTACTCACTCCTGGCCCTCAGATTTATTCCCATCACTTTGATGGGTTGAGTCTGGTGCTGCCTGTATCACAGAGCACCTGGATGGGTCGATTGCAGACGTTCGTTGGCACTGCAGTCTCAGCTGTGGAAACAATTTTGCTGGCAGTGGAAGCCCAGTTTCGCAGGGGAGGGGCCCATATTTCTTGTTTGAAGTGTGTGAAGCCTCATCAGAGCTCTGTTATCAGACCTGCTGGAATTTTTTTCCCCTCACTGTCTTCTTGGTCCACCTTCTCTCACTCCTCTAAATCTTACTCTTGCTTCTTCTCAAAGTCCCTAATGTATCTTTTCTGGCTTCTTTTGCTGTAATCTCTCCCCTCATTTTTTCTTCACCCATTAGCTCTTCCTTCACTGCGCCTCTCCACCGCCTCCTCCATTTTCTCTGCCCCTCCTCTTCATTTCTCAGGAGCCTCTTGTTTTTCTTCCCGTGTTGCCACTTTCATCCCTTCTCCAGAAGCTCCATAAATGACAATTCCAGTAATGGGGCGTATCCCTTGAAAAGACAGCTCTCTCGGTCCTCAGAGATGCTGTGAGATGCAGGTCTGGGTGGCATCGCTGCTGTTAATATTTTATTAACAAGTGATGCTGGGGACCCACGGTGCCAAGCGTTGTGTAGCTGGGCAGTAAAAGACAGCTTTTACCCCAGAAGTCCTCATGTGCTCCACAGGCGTAAAGGGATTACAGCCACAATCTTACACATCGGCAACTGAGGCTTATGGAAAATAAGGATAAATTTACTCAGCTGTTTAGGCACATAAAGTTGCAAATACATATTTTCTCCCCAGCCTGACGTCCTTATGCATGTTAACTGTCTCATTCCATTTAACCTATTGAATTTACTGGGGTATAGGAATGACACCCATGTAGAAACCATAGAAAACTTTGCTCATGGTGACCGGGTCAAGGCCACACAGAGAGTTCAAGACCGTCCGTTTCTCTCTATGGTCTCATGGGGGGAATGAAAGCTCAGTGCAATTTAAGGCAAGGAGAGAGAATAGGGAGAGAAAGAACAATGAAACTTTATAGGCTGTGCTCATCATGCTGTATCTGACTCTAGCTCAAGGGCCTGGACTGAAAAGCCTGTTTTCTTGAGGCACGGCTAGAGCTGAAAACTGAAGCATGGTCCTCGTATTCTGTGATATTCCAGTACAGCATTCATGAAATTCTGTGTCAGCTTCACAGATGTATTAAGATGGAAGACTGTAAAGATCTAAGCATGAATATCATGATTCACATTCTCCTCTTTTGTGTCACTCTGATGTTTAGACTTTAGGTTTAATGTCATCTCCCAGTTAGCGGGTTTTGATGTGCCATAGGCTTTTCTATGAACATATGATTGTATCATTTCCTGTTACTTGGAGGTCATTTGGTGCTTGGCCAAGGGATAAGTGGACCTGTTAAGTTTGAGAGCAGTGAAATGGTTAATTTGATAATATTTAACTTGCCAGATCCTTAATATGCAGAGGTAGCGTGCTCAGGAGTTGAGTGGGGCAGCATGATCTCCCTTAGCTATCATTTCAGGATGCCTGCAGAACCAGGAAGACTGTGTATCAGTTTACACTCAGCTTGGTAATCTTGCATGGGGCCTGTTTGTGTCTCTTGTGCTGAAGGCTGAATGTAAAATGAACATTGTTAGCCAAGAAAGCAAATAAAGGGAACTATTTCCCAAGGCATTTTACTCTGTTTATTTAACGCCTCTGAACAAACCCCTTTCCACATCCTCTGAACCTACTGGCCACTTCAGATAGCTCCATTTCCTGCTGGGTGAGTTTTTTCTAAAATGTTTATTCAGCTCCAGGAAATGATGATTTCCTGAATATTCTGAAACTTCATATTTTTGTTGTATCCCTGTTTATTTAATAGTCTTATTGTGCAAGTGTGCAATGCACAGCAACACCCCTTGCGATGTAACTGTAAGGAAGGAGTGGAACTAGACGTAGTACATCAAAAACCAGTTTAAGTGAAATGAAATCCGGTTTTGCTAATTTATACACTAGTGTATTTCCATTAGCATGAGCAGTTACTCCTTATTTATACTGGCCTTAATGAGTTCAGAAGTAGGTTTTTAAATTTATCCTGCTCTTTAAGGAAAAGTGCCTAAAAATTCAAGCCAGTGAAGGAGAATTAATTAACTTAAAGATCAAGATTTTATAATTCACAGTTTACATTAATGTCTTTTAGTTTTCTTTAAGCAGCAAACCAGTGGAAGGGACTAGAGGTTTTCTCCACCCTACACCGGGACTAAAAATGAGCAATACTTATTTTGTGAGGTTGAAGTTAACTTGCAGCCAGCACTCCAGCCTGACGTGGATTTCACTATAGAAAGTGAAATTTGTACACAGTCTTAATGAAAAGGCTGTAATACTTTATGCACAAGGATGGGAACCAGGAGGAACTATGCTGAAATGAGAAGAGCTTCTCTGAGGTAAATCAAATGGGATTGGTCCCAGAGGAAATTCAGGAATTGTATAGCATTGCTATTAACCCTGGACTGAGCCAGGTGTCCCCCCATGCTTTAATCTTCTCCTTTTGCATCTACTTTTTGTTAACCTGCATCTGCTGGCATTATCAGCTGTGACTCCCTTTGGCTTTTTACAGGCAGAACAGATAATTCACGTCTCTGCTGAGTCTGAAGACAAAGGCAATGACGAGCTCTTACAGCATCCAAGTAAAACTTGCCTTATCCTTACCTGGAACTTCTACCCTCACAGAAACCACATCCTTCAGTAGCCACCATGTCTCCATTTAGAAAGGATTTTGAAGGAGGAACAGACTGAGGATTAGACTTTCCTTTTCTCAGGCATCCTTTTACCTGTCTTGCTCCAGAAACCAGCCTCTTCCTCTCCTGTGAGTCATTTGTTGCCACTCCTATACTGTCTGTGATGAGGAGGCTGGTTGCTTTCCCCCACTTTTAAATATACTTTTTAGAGTTTCTCTACTCCCTCCCTCCCCTTCTTCCTCCCTCCCTCCTTCCCTCCTTTCCTTCCTTCCTTCCTTCCTTCCTTCCTTCCTTCCTTCCTTCCTTCCTTCCTTCCTTCCTTCCTTCCTTCCTTCCTTCCTTCCTTCCTTCCTTCCTTCCTTCCTTCCTTCCTTCCTTCCTTCCTTCCTTCCTTCCTTCCTTCCTTCCTTCCTTCCTTCCTTCCTTCCTTCCTTCCTTCCTTCCTTCCTTCCTTCCTTCTTGTTTTGTTATGCATCCCATACTCATCCACTATTTTTCCACAGTTCAGGTGGAGACATGCTGCTGCTGATGTCTCTATCACCACATGTTGCCGGGATGTCTCTACCACTGACAGAGACTGAACCCCTTGTAGGCACCAGAAGGGCGTCTGCTTTCAGACTACCCCTTGTGAAGCAATGTTATACCACTGCACCCCTGTCTGAAAGGAGCATTCTTGTTTTTGACATCAAATATTTGCTATCCATATTGCTGAGCTGAGTAATCTCTGAGGATGCCATTCCTGCCATGTTACCTCCTCCCTGAGTTCATGTTGTGTAACTTTACCACTAGGATGCAGAACCATGACCGTTTGATTTTTGAGTGGGCTTGGACTGTTTTTAACTAATCTCTGATTAATTCACCTTACATCCTTGTGTGACCTGCTTTCCGCCTCTGCAGGAGGACACTTCCCTCTCTTCCTCCTGTCTAACATGGTCAGGCAGAGCTGCAACACTTCTGTCTTTTTCTTTCCAGGAGCCTTTTTCTTCCTACCTTTTCTGCTCTACCATAGCTCTGATTCCAGACCATCAGCTCCAACAGCCTCTTCCTCAGCTTTAAGAGAAGGTTGCCTCATCCTGAGAAATTTGTTATGTTTTAACGCTTTTTAGGCTTGGTGAAGTTTTCAGGGGATGTAGGGGACCCATGGAGAATGGTTTTTGCCTCCTATACAAGTTTTGGCTACTTGGCCTCTTACTACTTCAGCTGAGGCTGCTGGGAATCATTTGCAGCACCATTTTTAAACCTGACATTTCATGAGAAAAATCTACCCCAGGCTACTACTGCGTTTGTAAAGTAAGATGCTAGGTGCTAGGAAAGCAAGAGAATCACACAAATAAATAGGTTTAAATTAACTCCAGGTCCTATACTAATGCATGATGACATTTACAGCTGCCTTGGCTTACCCTGCCATCTTCTGGTGATACCTGCTGCAAGATCAAAAGTTAGAGGTGAAATGAGATGAAATATTTTATTGCTAAGAACACAAGGGTTGGCTCCAATCCAACAGAACAGTTTCCTTAAATAACCATTTTTAATATACAGCACCATATAAGATTCCTGCAATAAATGTTAGGACTTTAGATTTTGATTTAACTTCTTTCAATAATGTATTTATTTTACTCAGTGATACTTCTCTAGGCTAAAGAAATGTTTCTGGCCTGACAATGCCTGCCCTGGCAAAGGCAGATAAAAAAAATGTACCACTCATTTCTCTATCATTATAAAGCAACCAAGGATATTGAGACAGCCAGAGCCATTGACTGGTCAAGTAGTCAAGACTGTGACTACTTGGTCTCCAAGTCTTTAGATGTTCAGTTACAAACTGCTTCTCAGCCATCCAAAACGGGACTATTTGACACTTTCCACAACAAAACCACCGATCTGTGCTCCAATTCTCTCACTGTGTCTCTCAGCCTAATAACTTCAATGATTTTCTTTTGTGCTGGTTTTCCTGCCTCTTTCCATTTCTGTTTGCAGCCTGTCCAGAATTAGGCTGTTTTTTCTGTTTGGTTTTGCCCTTTGACCGGGCCCCAATACTCTTTCTTTACAGAGGCCTCAGCACTGGCCATCCTTTAAGGCAGGAATTGACTTTGAATTTTTCCTTTTGACATTTAAAATGCTGCTGGTTTGGAAAGTTCCCCCCCTCATCCAGAGGAAAATTTGGACTTTTTATTGGAAAACCAAAAAATATTCAGTGTTTGGCAACAAAGAGATTAGTCATCTCTCAAAACTACAGGCCATTCTTTAATGCTCACCAAAAATGTTCATATTTTTTTTTGTCTGAAATTGTTCAGTTGCCATAAACAGAGGGTTGGGTTTTTTTGGTGTTTCCACAAAATGTTGAAAATTTTCATGGAAAGCAGCTGTTGTGGGTAAAAAAACATATTAGACAGAGTAATCATATAAAAGTACTCTTTTTACTGTTCAGTAGAGAAGTTTTGATGGAAAATTTTGACCAGCCTTGCTTTAAGACCTTTTATGGTGCTGTGTTATGAAAGGATTAGACTTAGACACCCTATCTGGCTTCTTCACCTATTTCTGTTTATACTTCATTATGTCAATCTCTTCGCTATCCTCAGGTCTGTAATCCCCTCTCTTTTTATATTTACAATATTTATTCGCTTGCTTTATTTAAAATGTTTTGCTTGCTTCTGGTTTCATTTAATCAACTGGGCATCTTAGTTATGGGATTTTTGTTAATCTGCCTGATTTCTTCCTGGCTGCCCAACTCTGCTATATAAGATTGCTCTCAAGGTCTGCTCTAGTGGCATGGCACCAGGTCTTTAGGGCACTTCAGTGTTGCAGACCTTCATGGCTCCTTTGATGTGCCCCAATGGCACAAGGCTCCCTTGCGTCCCTGCAGCATCTTTATCCTGGGACTTGGCAGCACACTCAGATTCCTGTCCTCCTTGGTGTTTCACTACCGAGGAACTTCCAATTTATAGCAAAAATTGTTATTACTCACTAACTGAGTAGCTCCTACTTGGTATTATTGCGTTATTGCCCATCTTCATGGTGTTCAAGTTGTTTCTGCCGTTCTGGCTCTCAGCTTTCTTCTGCCCCAGCTCACGTCACCTATTCTGCCCTGGGACTGCACCCTGAGAGGCACCGTGCTCCCACAGCAGCACTAATTAGGTCCCTAATTATGGTTAACTGCCCAGGTTAATTCTAGATGATGATGGCTTCTGGTACCCCACGGGGAAAAGCACCCTGGGGATGCAGGACCATGACTGTTACAGGAACTTGGGCTTCAGAAAGATGGAGTCACTTTTGAATTGGAGACACTTTTGGATTCCTCCACAAAAAGCCAGTAACAGTGGTGTTTAGAAAGCATGTACAGAGTTGTGTCAGTGTCAAATTGCATGCTAATGTTGTTTTTTCTTTAATGCATTGAAGGTCTCCAGGGAAATGGCAAGTTAATTTGGCTGATTGGTGTCGTCCCCCCAAGTGTGTTTACCAGAACCAAGACTAATTAGCTCTCCAGACAGTATGTGAATGCAAACATATCAGCTTTTATTTTCCTTCCTCTAACGCCCATCTGATCTCACTCAGTTGCATCTTCAAGCGGTGAACACATTAGGAAGTCTGCTGTCAGTTTCTGGAGCTCAGGAGCAGGGGATGCAAGGGAAGGGTGGTTTGCTGTGATTTGCAAAGTCGTGGTGGACAAAGCTGATGCCCACAGTGTGCTGTAGTGGCAGGTCTGAGTCTCCACCACCCATCAGCTGAGGTAGTTTTAGTTCTAGCTCAGAAACAAGCGTAAAACCCTATCAAGTCAGGCTACCTATACCCTACACCCCACCCGCACTTCTAAGGCATTGAGGAAAGTATCACTTTTCTCCCCAGACAGCCAAAGCCCTGAGTCTGCTGTTGTAGGCAGGGCAATCAACCTGCATGGAGCATTGGTTCAAATAAGAGGGTGAGTTTCCTGCATGAAACTATACAAGTACAGGTTATGTGGGCTCTGCCTTTCCCTCCAGCCTTGCCAGGATCCTTGTGTGCAGTCTCAGGCAATGTCCAGGCTGAGCAGTGACCCAAAATATTCTGCAGGCAGTCACATTGTGCTCATTGCGGAGCTTTGTCCCACTGTGCCCCCTGGAGCACCCGATGCTATAGGACACTGTGAATTTTGCAGAGGTGATGGTAATATTTGAAATAAGAATGACCAGATGGTGAGAGGTTTCTAATAACCAAGGACGTGCTCTTAGCCAGTGCCTGTACTGGAGAAAAGATATTTTTGGCATCTTTTTCTAAATATTCTTCTTAAAACAGGCAGAGATGCAGAGTTTGATCACAGTGACACTGGTGCAAGTCCAAAGTACCTGCCGTGAGTGACTGAATTATGCTAGATTCACAGCAGGGTAATGAGATCAGACCCTGATCCGCAGTGATTACTCTGGTCTGCAGTAGGCGTACGTCATTCCTGTTTGAAAATGGCAGGTATTGCAGACTTAAAGGGTGGTTGTGATTATTAGTGTGTTTTACAGAAGACACAACTGTCTGTTGAATCTCTGTCATTAAAAAAGTACAAAACCACCTGATTTCTGTCTCATTTCAGGGACTGGTGGTGCATCGCAGGTGGCGAATTGCAGGCGGTTTGCTAGGGTAGCCACACACACACAACTGTCTGTTGAATCTCATTAAAAAAGTACAAAACCACCTGATTTCTGTCTCATTTCAGGGACTGGTGGTGCATCGCAGGGGGCGAATTGCAGGCGTTTTTTGGCGAATTGCGGGCGTTTTGCTAGGGTAGCCACAGCAGTACCCTGCTGGAAGCTCTGGCTCTCCTGTGCACAGCATGGGGAGCTGGCAGCCTTCCACAGCATGGCAAAAATTGACACCATTTCATGCTGCAACGCTATGAAGAAAAGCCCAATTAAGAAAAGTTCAATTCCTTATTTTTCTGTCTTACAGGAAGATGACACAGTCATCTCAACGTCAAAAATGCTCAACTGTGTTTCCAAGACATCACACACTTATTTAGTCATGTTTGAAGCATGTGATAGGTGGGTTTTAAATCTCTGCATGAGGAACAAAATATGTGTTCAATGAAAACATACAAGAGATCAGAGCTTGTGAAGACTATGCTAAAATACTAAGAGACAGTATAGCCTTATGGCACTTAGAGAAATATTCTTTAAAGGAAACATAAACAGCCCTTCAAAAAAGCAAATTGACCATGGCTGAAAACAAGTCAGTGAAGCGATATGCCCACAGCACTGGGATATGCTTATCTGAGGGAGGCAGGAGTAGGTAGCAGCGAGGATGGTGGAGGCTGGGTAGTCATTGTTGAATATGGATCCAAAATAATTTTTAGTTTAACTTTGGTAATGGAGTTTTAAAATCAAATTTCCCTACCCTGGCATTTTTCAGTCTTTCCTTCGCTGTGCTTCCTAATTGGAGAACTCACATTCTGGTGCACTTGAAAATAAATAAACCTGTAAAGAGATTAACTGAAAAAAAGGGAGGTGTTTGTGAGAAATGTATGTTTTTAATTGTAGTTTGTGTTCTGGGACAGTCCTTCAATGATTCTGCCTTCTGGCTGTGGATATCCCCATGCTATCTATGACAGGACCTTCTAATAACTCCCAGGTTTCAAGGTGAAAAGCCCTTCTGTGTTTTAGGTGGGCTTGCTTTAAGTGAAAGATGCAGGCAGATCCACCCGATGCCCGCATCTGGCTTCTGCCACGCCATCCCATCCTGCTTGAAAAATAATTAGCAGTAAAATACATAAGTTTAGCTGAGACAGTAAGGGCTTAGCATTTGAGCCTGGCTTTGACATCCTGTTGGGGCTAATGAGAGAGGGTATTCAGAGCTCTCAGTTGTGGTTTGGTGCTGTGGCAGGCACATACCACACTCCTTATGCCTGTTTGATGGCTGGAAAATTATTATTACCTAGGAGGTCAAAGGCTGGGCTTTAAAAAATAAACAAAAAAGTGGAAAATGGGGTTTCTGTAGCGTCTGGGTATGCTGGGTAGACACAGTGAGGGTTTGGTGAGGACCAGACACTGCGTGCTGCTTGCTGCCTGTGCAGTGCGGGCTGCGGAGCTGCAGATCCTGGCCGTGCGGGAACGCAGGCACGGACAGCATCCGACACTCGCCCTGGAGGGGGAAGCCATCGCCTCTTTGCTGGGCTAACACAAACAGCAGATAGGATGGGAGGTGGATTTGGCATGGCCCCTGCCAAATGTGAGCTGAGGTCTCTGCTCAGGCTGGTTATGTCTGGGACTAGGAAATTAAGAGCAATGTTTAGGTGGCAAACAGTTTGATGACACACAGGGTTGCACCTGGGGAAAGTCCTATTATGAGGGCTTGAAATCAAAATATTAACCTGTCAGACAAACACTGAAAAACTAGGTAATAATTCTAACTTTTCATTCCTTTTCTCCTTCTGAAATAAATTATTATGAAATTTACATTCAGTAGATCAGTAACCGAGAGAACTTTTTCAAAATGGGATTTAAACGCCCAGATAAATCTGGTAGGACATTACCCTTCTGAAGTATGCAAGATATTCTGTGGCATGTTGCTTGTTACTTAACACAGCCATTAAATGTGGTTTATCTGTGGAAGGAGAGGGGGAGATTAACGAGACCAGCAGAAATGATGAATTAACTGACCGTGATGAGGTGCACTTGCAGAGTGAGCTACTGTGGCAAAGAGTTTTCTAAAAACAAGAAATATTAAAGCTGGATCTCTAGGGAGGATGGATGTGTTATGACTATAGACAAAGTTTCTGCTACAGGGGCTGCAATGGACTCTTTCCATGGGAATGGGAAGCAGGCTTTTTATAGGAGCCATGGGAGTCCTGTAGGACTCAGGGCTTCGGGGTACCTATGGTCCTATCCTGTGATCCTACAGTCACGTGTTGTACAATCCTCAGGTATGACATCTCTAACGCTGGGCATGATATTTTGGCAAGCTACTTAGCATGTTTGTTTCAAATGTAGACTCAGCTTTTTCCAAAGTTTCTTGGGATTTCTGAGTGACTCACGTTCGACAGAGCGTCAGAGCCTTTGGACACACTTGAAAAGACTGAATACAAGAATGTGGCATTGGCCTGAATAAAGTTAACTTAGTTAAACAAATTTAATTTGAATGAAATAGACTTTAGAAGATAATTTAGTGAAACCAGTGCAGAGCTGTGAATATGCATGGGTGAATACCAGAGTCTTCCAGAGATATGAGGAGGAGTATGACAGAGCTAAAGTGCTCAGGGACAAGGACCAGAGGAGCTGTGGGGGGTAGGACAGTGTTTTCTGCCTCCACTAAGCCCCTGTTTCCTACCTGATTTTGGACACAAGGCTAAAATTACCATTAACTCCTCAGGAGCATTGGCACATAGGAGTGAACAGTGTCAAGGCATAACTGGGTTTTGCATGTATTCAGTGCTGTGCCACTGCCTGTCCCCCACTAGTTGTGCAGCTGCTACCTTTGGTTTGAATGACATAGGCTTCAACAGTCTAAGATCAGATCTATCCCCAACACCAGGTTATTTAGTTGTGGGCATGATTATAAAAAACATTACGGCACCATGTTGCAGTCTGGTTGCAAGAGATAGGTTGAGACCCCATGGTGAGGTCAGCTCAGTGATAGTTTTATTTTTTGGGGGGGAACCTAATAAATGTGCCAAATGTGCTGAATTCAGAAAGAAACTTTGAATGTAAAAGTAGAGAAGAAATTTTTTTGAAACACACTTTTGCCATGAACAATTTCAAAACAAAATCTTTTACTAAATTAGAACACAGGGAAAAGGCTTTTGTTTCCAAAATTAAAATAAAAATTTCATACTGGGTCAAATGTAATGGTTTGGGCTGACCCAAAAGGAAATATGTCAGTTCAGCTTATGCTAATGTTTTTTCCCCAGCTAGACCACGATTGCCCAGCTGTGCCTATGGCTGACCTGTTTCTCCCGGCTGAGGGTCTGGGGGAGCTCAAGGATGGCCCAGCAAGGACTTGGCTGCCTGAGCCCATTGTGAGGGCTCTGATGATGCCTTCAGAGCTGCCCCAGACACCACTAGGGTATTCCTATCCCAAGTTGCCTTTAACAGCCAAGGTAAAAATTGCTGAATGTCCAGAAAACGGTTACAGCTGCATATGTTGGCTAGCCCTTCGAGGCACTGATGCAGAAATCCCTTCTCTCTGGGGCCATCCTTGACCTCCCACCCTGGTGGTACCTTTCCCCCGACTCCCTGTGAGGGTTCCTCTGTAGCTTCCATGTCTTGAGTTAGCTCTGACCACACTGGGCCAGGGTAAAACAGCGTTAGGACATGGCAGAGGGGCTGGGAGGCATCGTCCTTCAGAGAGCAGACAGGGGGGCAGGAGGGAGCACAAAAACATGGCTTGATCCCCAACAGAGTGGGCTGGATGTTGGGATGTTGTGCCATACCCTGGGGAAGAGAGGAAGGACTTTGGTGCCTCAGTGTTTGCGTGTCATACCAATGAAATAAACTTGAAGTCCTGGGAAAAAAGGAAGGGCATGATCCTGCAGGAGGAGTGTATCGTAGCAAATACAGGAAGCATCATGCTGGGCCAGAATAAAGGTCTGTCTAGTCTGGTAATGAGGTTTTGGCAGTGGTCAACAGTGGCTGAATGCCTATGGTGAGGGTCCAAGTGTACACGCCACTTCCCTGAATACTCCTCCAGCATCCAACCATTCGCAGCTTGGGGGCTTCCTGAGGCAGAAGCGTCTGTAGTACACTGAGCCACCTTCAGTGGATTTTTCCTTGTCCAGTCTCCCCCTGAGCCCATTTACACTCTTAACATCCATGGTTTAAGTGAACACCCTGTGCAAAAATATCGTCTTTCACTGGTTTTGATCCGGCTACCAGCTGCGAGCTCCACAGTGTGCACTGGAAGAGGCAGTGAATGGGCATTTCCTACTCACCCTTTCCATGCTACTTGTGATTACTTGATTTTTGACTGTATTAAACCCTTTCCTCCACTCCCAGGTCTTCTATTTTCCAGGCTGAAGCATTCTAGGGCATTCAGCTGTTCCTTGTGTGCAAACCACTCTGTACGTTTGACCCTCCTTGCTGCTTTTCTCTGAACCTCCTCCAATTTCCACTATATCTTTTTTAAGATGTGGGGGTGGAAGAACAACCAGGACTGTACAAAGTGGTCATCATGCAAGCCCATCATGGCTTTATATGGTGGGAAATGCTGCTGAGTTAGCTTTCGGCTCAGCCGTACCAATCTGAATGGTACTACAGACAGAGATGGACAAAGGAGGTGGGGACAGACCTTCTGGGAAAGGGCAAAGCGCTCCCCGACAGTGTGGGAGCACTGTGCCCGGAAGGCCCCATTAACCTGGCGGGCAGAGCTACTGCAGACTGGCCCTGGAGGAGAAAGAGGAGGATAGGACAGTCATGAGGCATCTGTTCCTTCTCCTCTGAAAAAGCTAAAAGCCCTCCAGCCTGTAAGCTGTGATGTGCAGCTCCCCATCGATGGCCGGGTGCTCTGTGCAGGAGCAAGGGAGATAGGACATAGAACGGGCTGTTTGCCAACTGGCATGGGCTGGAACAAGGCTGGTTTGATAAAAACAACAGACTTAGGAAGGGAAAAGACCTCAGAGATGTCTGGAGGCAATAGAGGGCGACTGCTTGTAAAGTAGGTAGTCTGTCAGGGTCTGGTGCCGGAGCCTAAGAAAGGGACGTTTATACAGGCCACCCAGGAAACAAGCATTCTGCTGGGATTACGTCTTTTCCAGTACATGAAAAAAAAAAAAGAAAAGAAAAAGAAATGGATGCAACCCGGGTCCTAGTTACCAGGGACTTTATTGCCATAACTGTTCATGCCAGCGCAGTCAGAGTGGTCCATATTCTGTGTACAAGCAGCACTGAATATGATAGCCCCTGGAAACCTGTCTTGTTTGAGGTGTCTCTGCTGTAAGCAGTAATTTCTCTGATATAAGGTAAAGGAACAGAATTGCATTTTAACCTAATTTATTCCCCCCAGCATGTGAAACACATGTTGAGGAGCTAAAAATCACTCGACCAATGGATGCAAGGTCTTGGTAGTTACCTATGAATAAACGCTGTTAGAGGCTACCTCATTTTAAAATGAGCAAGGTTTCTGAAGGATGGACACTAAATATTTGCCCCGAGGTTCAGAGACCTCAGGATGCCAGGTCTTGGCTGCTGCTGTTCCAGCTGTGTCACCTCTGACTTCAGCAAATCTACACCGATATATTCCAACCAGGGAGACGGCCCCCCATCTCATTCACGCTGCATTTGCTTCATAGGTATATGGTTTGCCAAAGGCTTTAGCTCTGTGTTCGTGGCTTGGTTTATCAAAAGCAGAGCCAATGCAGGCAGTTGTAAGGGTGGGGCCACATGCTGAAATTTCAGTGCTTACAATTTCTGTTTCAGATTAAAGAGAGATTCATTTCTGCTTTTCTGTGTTTTGTTTTGCAGATGGCAGGTAGCTCTTATTTACTTGAAGATGTTTTTTACATCTTCTGTCTGAGTGCTTGGAATAGGGTAGGCTGTGTGAAGGAAAAGTGGGAAGAGTTAATGCAAGCAGGAGAAGTTTTGACTGCAGCTGTGTGAAAAATGGGCCAGAAAGTGTTTTATACATTTATCTTTGTTTCAACAAAGCCTATTTCTTTTTCATACTTCAAGTACATGAGAGGGGGTAGTCAACCTGAAATGGTTTATTTAATCCAAAATAGAACATCTTGATTTTGGCCTGCTTAATCCTAATAAAAGAAATAAATAAGAAGAGTCAGTCTCTAACTGAAAACATCTTCTAAACACCAATTTGAGAATGTTTCAGTTTGAGAATGGTGAAAGAATACATCTAGGCTGTAAAAAACAAAAATAAAGATTATTATTTCTGGCCAACAAAATCTTGTTTAAAAATAAGAAAAATCTGTCGGGGGAGAGAGAGAGAGAAGTCCACTTTCTGGTGCTTGCAGTTAGGTCAATGGCAAGACTTGCTGAGCAGGACTGTTTCCTGCGTGGAAGATCCAGAGCTGCACTCAGCGAGACAGCTTCCCCGGCCATGTCACCTGCAGCTCAGACAAATTTGGTGCTTTTGAGGAGCTGGGGCCTTTCAACCTGCCTTTGGTGCTCCCTGATGCTTGACCTGACCGATCTGAGGATGTCTTTGTGGTACTATGCCACCGTAGTGGCAAAGAGGCCACCCAGGATCCTGGCTATCTCTTCCTCAAGTCCTTGGTCTGGATAACCTTGTCCTGCGTCACCTTAGTGGTTTTCCCACCAGGCATAAAACTCTCACCCAGGGAGATCTGCTGGGTTTGGCTGCTTGGTGGCTGAGCAGGGCCACAGACTCTGTGCACGCTCTGCTGCCATGAGAAGCAGCATCAGCCCAGTGCAGGCACCAAGGCTTGGGCAGCTGAGCTGCCTTGGACAATTATTGCAGCCTGGAAGCCAGAAGAAATCTTGATTGAATCTAGCTCATAAAGAGTAACTCACTGAAAACTCCTTGAGTTACTTGCACACATTTTTCTAATAAATGAGCCATGCAAATACTTAACCCTATTATTGCTTCTTAAGAGGAACATATTAATAGATTATCTTTAATAGTACACTGATTGAAAGGTTATCTGCAGTACATTGAAGTTTATAATGAACAATTTAAAATCAAATAGATAATCAAAGGAGACCAAATATGGCAGGTGAGAATGGGAATAATGCACCAGTAAACTTTCTGATTAAACATTTGGAGTGGGTGAACAAACATTTTCCTGCAAGAGGAGTCTTGAAGAAACCTACAGGTGTCCCTGCGCTTACAGGCAGGTTTCTGTCGGGAATCAGACCCATTGCCTGGGAGCTCACAGCAGCCTGATGGCTTCGCTGACACCTTGGGTGCCGCAGCAGCTCTTCTGGGCACCTTGGACCCTGTGGTCCAAACCTCAGGGAACAGCCCAATTAATTGTTCTGGAATAAATCAACTCCAGATCTTTTTAATTCGTTTCCTTTTGAAGGATAACCTGCGGCAGTCTTGTCTCTCCAGCTCAGAGGAGAAACTTTCTTTTTAGCACCAGAATTCTCATGCAACATGGAAAATCCTCATTCATCAGCTGTTTCCACAATGGAGGCAGTAATGCAAACCCATGTCACGGGCTTCCTACTGACCGTGGGCCTTGCTGGTGTGCGGGATGTGTCCATGCACTGGTGGAAAGTGCAAACAAAAGCCTGTCTGAGAGCCTGGGCATCGCCGTCAGGAAGCAAGGAGGCAAATTGGGTGCTCATTTGCCATTCATGGGAGATGCAAACTGCCACCATCAGTTCATCCCTTTGCTGTCTTCTCATGGTGCCACTTGGCATGTTTTCCTGCTCACTCAGTCCCCATTTTCCCCCATCTACAATCTACCATCTATTAAAGCCCTTTCCTTGTTTCTGTTTCCCCCCTGCCTGAGCACTGGGTGGCTTTCCCTCTCCCCATGCAGGCGGGCAGCTAGGGGCTGCCCGCTACTGCCCACTTCAGCTGCAGGGAGGGATGCTCTGCCCAGCACCGGGCGAGTGGGGCAGAAGAGGAGCAGAGGCACTGTTGCCCAAACCCCAGCCCTGCTTGTGGCTGCCGCAGAAGACAAGCAAGCAGCTGTTTTTACAGATCCCAGACGCCTGCGTAAGTGTTGTGTGTCTGTAGCTGGGCATGAAGCACGGGGAGTCCTGGAGTCACGCGCTTCCCTTCTCCTGCTCCCTCGCCGCTTATCTTCTGCCTTCCCAATTTAGGAGACACTGGCTTAGGATCTCCCTCAGCTTAAAAAAAAAAAAAAAAAGAAAAAAGATTGTTCTGGCTTTTGAGGCATGCGATGCAGTGTGGGAGCAGCAAACCCTTGGCGCCGGGGGGTGGGCGCGGCGGTTGCAGAAAGCAGAGCCGTTTGCTGAGTCAGGCCCTTGATGAGCTGGCAGCGCCGCATCGGCCGTCTGGTATTCATTGTCGGCAACTTGCAGTCTCAACTTCCTACATCATCTCTTAATCCTCTAAAAGATGTGTTTCTCTGACTCAGAGCTGAGCACGCTCTCGCTCCCCGGCCACTGAACGTGTGCCTTTCCGTGGAGTCGCAAAGCACTGGGCTGACCTGGCCCACGGCGCTGCCGCTGTCACTCCTGGGTGATGTCTGTCTGTCCTGTGCTTAGACTGTCTACCACTGAGCTTCCTCCGGGTGGTAGGCAGATGTCTCCAGCCCATACCTGTCCCTGTAGTTGGAAAGCTTTTCCTACCAGCTAAAGTATATTCCCCCTGTGCTCTCGCTCTGCTTTTTCCGCTATATTCAGTGTGACATGGAGGGGTCATTTTTTTCTGCCGTACCATCCCGACCAGCCTTGTCTTCTCTAGACTAAACAGCACCAGACCTTCAATATTTCCTCCAGAATAGTTTTTTCTTGACCTCCTTGCTTTCCCCTTGGGTTTTCTCTGCTTGCTCAAGATCCGCTGTGCTAGAAGACACAGTTTTTCCTTTGACAATCAGAGTTTTCTCAGGGAGCCAGGAGATTTCATTGCGGGTGGTAAAAAACCTTTACACTCAAGCCAGATCGAGCTTTCTTGTTACAAAAAATTGCTGTTTGCCCCCATGTTCTTGGCCTGGCCTATAAATTTGGGCGTTGGCTGCATATGCAAAAATAAATTAATGGAACTGGCACTAACTAGCATGAAAAAATAAAAAGGCAAGGAGTTCTTGAGAAAGAAAGGATGTTTCTAAATCAGTATAATATCCTGCTCATTGTTTAAGAACTAGCAGATCTTCATATAATAGGAGGTTATATGACAGACCTTCAGTTAATGTAAATAGGTACAGCTCTGTGATCGAGTTATGCTGAGCTACATCAGTGGAATATTTGTCCCTGCGCTGATATTTTGGGGGCTTTAAAGGAAGAATATCCAGTTTAAAAATCAGAGTTCTCTGAGTTTGGGTTTGGGTTTTTTTTTTAATTAATATTAATGTCCCAAGAAACACAACTGAAAGAGAACAGAGAAAATTTTTCTTCCGGGATTTTATGCTTGCTTGTTTGCTGGTGTGTTTAAACTGAGCCTTTAACATCGCTGATTATCGCCTATTCACTGCATCCAAATACAGAGCATTATTGTTTGTGCAGATCCCCCTGTACCTGGAGGAAAGAAAAGCCTCTTTAAAATGGAGAAGGCAAGTAAAGAGCCCAAAAGCTGGATGAGAAATTCAGAAGTGCAATGCTTGAAACATATTTAACTTTATTTTTAAAACTGACTGGGCTGAATCTAGGTGGGTAACCTGCGGAGAAATTAGGAAACTGTCCTTATCCCTGAGGACATGTTCAAACACGCCTTCTGCTCCCAGGCCACTTACTGCTGCTCTAGTCATTGGAGTTAAAGGTTATTCTGAAGAAAGGAAGAAAAAGGAAAATTCATTTAAATACCGTACGGATAAATAAATGCTATTACCTCCCCCACTCCTGGAGGTGTACTTTTTAATCTAAGTACTGCTACTGTACTCTTTGCTGGTCCTAATTCAACCATGCACTAAGTAGAAATAATGCTATTTGCACTTACATACTTGTTCAACGGTAGAAATACTCTACGAACATTAGCTACAAAAATTACAATGGGGGCATTTTTATTGCTAATTAAATAACCACTTTATGCAAAAGCAGTGTAAAATTACATCAAGTGTAAAATAAGTTTAGTAAAAACAGTTACTACATTTAATAAACAGTTTTGTTAGAGGTCTTTTCTATTGAACTAGAATTAATTTTAAGTCCTTTAAGTCCTTTCCCCATATTGTCTCACAGTACAATGCAGCAGTTAATTAGTGGCACAGTTGACTGATTTTATTGTACACTAACTTATAAGAAACAGTTATGGAATTGTAAAGTAGAAAAGTGTGCATGTCTATATATTGCTACAGTAGCTATCATTGAGATGATAACATTTAGACGTCAAGAAAATCAATTAGAAATAAGCACTGAGGAGAGTAACTTCCAGTGACGTCTGGGTATTTTTTTCTCTTTTCTCTATGTGGGAGCACGCAACAAAGTTGTTCATTGCTTTTCCTTCTCCCGCCCTGTTGTTATAAACTGTTGTGTGAAATCCTGTTCTGAAATTCTCCTTTTCCCGTGGTGTTTCAATGAGAGTAATTGATCTCCTGGCCTTCTCCGAGGGGGACTGCGCTAGCAGAGCAGGCTCTCCTCGTGTTATTTCAGGAGAATTATTTATGGGAAAAGAGCTAAGGAAATAGGGTTATTACTAAGGACTTGGGAATGGAGGAAGATGAACAGAACTGGAGGTTGTAAATTAAATAAAGAATGGGACTGAAGGAAAAAACCCCACAGCAAGTCACGGGATCCAGTTCTGCTCTTGCTTCACACCAGTTTGCTGTCACTGGCCTAAACACTTCTACACAGCTATGAGGAGAGCTTCAGAGCCTGTGTTGTTGCTGTACATAATAGGTGTGAGCAAAAAAATAGGTCTGGGGAAAAAAAAAAATTGTGAAATATGTGTACATACCAAGACAGATCCCCAGCTGAGGGTAAATGACACAAATCTCAGAGTTCAACAGAGCTGATGTGATTTGGGCTTTCGGAAGGTCTGGTGTGTTTCATTTTTTTGGTGTTATGAATAATTGATAATTATGCAAACTGTTACTAAGCTTGTTTCACTATTTTGTGTATGGGTTGCTATTTCTTTGGGAAAAAATACTTCATATGTTTAGCTCAACCCAATACAGAAATACCCATTAGATTGTCTCCATTTGCTGGATTTATGCTGCCACAAAATGAACCCAGATCTCAGTTTGGTGTTTAGGTGCTTTGAAATAAATCACTGAATCGCAACCTTGATATCTTGCTTTTTTGACTCACTGCGCAGTGGACCCCCTAATTCAGCGAAGTGGCTTTTCCAGCCTGACACCCTTCCTTGTCTCGTGGGCAGGACAGATGAACAGACACTTTGGAGGAGAAATGTTGGAAGTTACAACTAAGTTCATGTCAGTCTGTTCTTGAATGTTTTGGAAACCTGCTGTAAATTGCTGTATCTTTTATAAATCATCCAAATGATCATTGAATGGGAAACTGCAAGAACAAGTAATCCAGCCACAAACTAACGATTAAGCATAATGAACTGCCACTTACCTGAGCGATTGATATTTTCATCCGAAGCGTCCTTCCTGTTCAAATGTTTGGCTGAATCGCTTCCCCAGGATTTCTTTCAATGATTTGAATCTCTTGTTGGCCAAATAATTTTTGCTTCCTGTAGCATTTCAGATAAATGAGATTGTACTGAGAGAAAAGCAGAGCTAACACCATTCCAGTGGAGAATTTCTTGGCTCCACAACTTGTCTTTTCTCACTTCAGAGACTCTCCAAGTAACAGAACATATAATATAGCCTTTTAATGTGCGCATTGTTTCCAGCCTTCCTTCTAATGGCAATGCTGTAAATTGAAATAACCGTTCGGTCATGTTTTAATAATTAACACTTTAACACAAAAGAGTCTTTTTGGTATCCTGTCATTGAGTGAAGTTTCATAGGTGATTTAAAAAGTCTGTTTTGTCAATCTGCTCTGTAGTTGCAAGGAAAGAGATTCTAAATTAAACCTAATGGGTCATTTTTTTTTTTAAAAGGGCCTCAGCCCAGATTTAATTTGTGCCTGTAATACCGCAGTGTGATATGTGTGATTTTACTGCCTCTCTGTAGTAATGGCTCCACAACAGTTGCTGTTCCTGTTGTAGCCGGAGGCAAAGCTTTGTCTCAGGTCGCGTTCCTGGTGCTGGAGGCACATCCCCTGCTGCCAGGTGGGATGTCTGCCCGGGGTACGGCCAGTGACACCCCTTACCCCCTCCCAGTTTAATGGGAAACAGGTCAGTTTGGTAGATTTGTCAGGTGTTTGGGCCTAAGGAGTTGGTTCACCAAGGTGTGACCTGATCCACTGGCTAGGAATTGCATTTCCCGTTACATGATCAGGACATGTTTAACAGACAGGGTACCAGTGCAAACCTTGGGGCGCTTGCCTAGTGCTTCCTTGCAGGAGGTGTGTTTTGGGATAGCAAAGGGATTCATATTCTGATATCATTCATCAGTGCTTGATCTAAAAGATACATTCACATCACTGCATGTCAGGCACATACCTGAAGTACCTAAATTAAGAGGCTATTCTCCTTAGCTTCATATCCATAGTCAGCTGAGGGAAAACATGCTCCAGCATTTATTCGCACTCTGGAAAGTGAGAGAACACACTGTGTAAAAAGGGAGACTCCCTTCCCAACATAAACACCGGCCATAGGAGGTGTGGATACTCCCCTTCTCATGCCTGCTTCTGTGATTGAACAGAAGTGACGTTTCTTTGCTCCTTGTGGGACCATGAGGCATAAGAAAATGCTTTGTGCGGCATCTGCTATGGCTTTCCATTGCCAGCTCCTGTGTCCCTTCCTCTTCACTGCTTTATTACTCCAGAGCTATAAGAGACCCTTTGGGGTAGGTAGGTTTATGCTCCACAGTCAAGTGCTCTGCTGAGGGAGATACCTGGACTAGTTTTGGCCAGAGTACTGTGGTACTGGAAGTGGTCTAGCAGTGTGCCAATGGATGGGGAAATTAGCCTGTGCAAGGCTCTGTGCTGCTGCTTTGGGTGGGTTATGGTGGTAGCCAAGCCACTTGTCCTGAGAAGGGCCCAGGACTGTCCCAATGAAGCGTAGGTGGTGACTCAGATGAAATAGGTGATTTGCTGACAAAATGGGAGATAAAATAAAATCCTGCCCAGGAGAATGGTGTGCTGCTCACTGGTGTACTACCAGAGAAATAACAGTTTGCAAAGATTTAATCCAGAAGAAAACTATCTACAGGGACCACACCCACAATATGAACCTAAATTGCCAAATAACCCACTCTCCTTATGAAATAAATACATAACCACAATGCCGCAATGAAATGGAAAAAGCAATTTTGCCCGGAGAATATTGTTCCTAAAGGCACACAGGGCAAAGCTCAGAGCCCACCACACCCAAAACTCAGGACAACAGCGAGAAATGAAATGCCAGAAAAATAATGCAATCTTGTAAAAAAACCCCAGCACACACACACACATACAAATTACTTCTCTCCTTCCCGCCCTTCCTCACTTCCTTCTGTTTCTCATCCTAAGCAGATTTCCAGATAGCTGCTTAGCTGTATGGAATTTGTGAAGAGAAATCCAGATCCTGGGCATGTACAGCACCCCTGCTCGTCAAAACTAGTCCCGATCCCTTAGCAAGCACTTCAGCACCCAGCACGTAGCCAGTACTCAGGTTACTGCGTGCTTTGAAGGAGTAGTGTAGACCTGCATGCTTTGTTCAGCTGAAACTCTAGCAAAATGGTCTGTCTCAGCTAGTCCTCTTGCATCGCTTCTTGCTGCTCACCCATTCCTGCTAACATCTTTCTCTTGCAATCACAGAATACACAGTTTAAATGTAGGTTTTGGGTTTTTTTCCAGCTAGCCAGGTTTTTTCTTAATCTGAGATTATGTTACTGCTGGTTTTAATACGTAAACAGCCAAAATATGCTTGGTGGTTGGGACTTCTAGAGGTGTTCTCCATTGGCCTAATTCTGTATGTGTTAAGATCGGCAATGAAATTCTTATTAGCTTCAGCAGGAGTGGAGTTGAGACAGCAATGAATCCTACTGGAAATCCCGTCTTTTGTGTTGGCCTCTTTTTTTTTTTTTGCTTTTCTTCATAATCTGAAACAAAGCTGACACCACTTTCCCTCTCTCTCTACTTTTTCTTTCCCAGTCATGAGGGTAGAGTGGATCTGTCGCTATTCCGGTATACTTCATCGCCACATACCATCACACTAACTGTCCCTCTAGTATCACATTTTGAATGCTTTTATGCCCTTAATTAGGAGGTTCTTATAAAACCAGGGCAGTAATTTTTTTTTTTCACATGAGCTTTGTCAGGACGTTGAGCTCTGTGGAAAGGCAATGAACACAGATGGATGGGGCCATTTGAGTTTTTTTGCTAGGGGCCATTGATGGAGGAAGTTTGTGAGCAATGATGGTACTGAGGCTACCACAGTCAGCATCCATGCCTTAGGAGGGGGACCGTGCTGAACGGGCTGGGCAGAAGGAGCCAGGCATCCCTCTGAACGGGCTGACACATGGGCAAATGTATTGGTGGAATATCGCTTAATGCCATTTACCAGGAGGAACGAGGCACTGGGGATCTCCTGTATGTGTTGCACTGAACGCAGCCTTCTCCAAGGTAAGTTTGTTCAGGAGGAAGGAGGACACCTGACTGATACCTCTCCTCAAAACCAAAACATTTTGCTTTGGCCTCCATTCCAGCAAAGAGTGGCATCTTCCAGAGCAACAGCACATTACAGTCGTAATAATGAATGAGGCTCCAAAATCTCAAATTCTGCTCCCGCCTGGCCAGTGTCCCAGCACTGCGATCCCCGGGTAGCAAAAATCATGAGTCAGCTCCCCCTCCCTCCCCAGCAGCCTGCTCGAGTGCAGTCAGGTCATGTTTTCAAACTTTCCTCTGCAAACAGGAGGGATGGAAACTTCTCCTGCAGGAATGAAAGTTGAGGTTTGTGTTCAGTCTCTTCGTTCCAAGCTGGGACTCAAATACCAGCTTTACGTTTGTGAAACGCTGGATAAATCAGGAGAGCTGGCAGTGATGGGGAGTGTCTTTATACTGTTTTTTGTGGGGATGGAGTCCAAACTACACCCCAGGATCTGAATGCTTGTGGGTTTGAAATTCAGCCTCCCACTTTTGAAGCTCTTTCTACTCTGAAATATATTTTGAAAATAAAAAAATAGTATAAAGTGTATCTAAATGGCACAACACAATGCCGTGAACAGACAGTTAAAACCTGCCCAGGACTTTTTAGCATAACTTACTAAGTGTAAGGTGGGAAGTAGGTTTTCTTGAACAACTTCTTGGATGCTCCCCTCTCTTATCCCAAAAAGTTACACTGGCTGAAAAAAAAAAGACTTTGGATGCAGACAACAAGCTGGTTTGCAGACTAGCAAGAAGTATAGTTGTACAACTGCTCAGAGGCACGTTAAGTTAGATTTTGTGGCACACTGTGCTAAGGAAGCTGCCTTTTTTCCCAATGTTTGAGCAGGAGTGTCTAGAGCTAGTTCAGGTATCTTTATGAGCAGAAAGAGAAAGCAAGGATGAGTGCAGGGAGGCTGAAACGTGACACTTCCCTTTCCTTGGCAGGAGCAGTCTGCAATCTACTGCTCCCTGAATATTCCTGTCTTTGAGTCTTAAATGAAAAGGTGGTTGTACGGTTTCTTTTTCACATATTTTTTTAAAGAGAGAAACGAGGGACTAAGACTCAGTGCAAAACCAGTGCACCTTGGGATGAATGAATAATGGAAGAGCACCATTGCTGCAGCCACATGTGGCATTGTTTACTCGTGTCACTGTAAATGATTAATGTGGAAAAGCTGCATTTGAACAAGTGAGATTGATGAGAGTTTTACAGGCTATTTTTGTGTAATTTAAAACAGTGCCTATACTGGATGGTAAAAAGAAGAATGAAGACGAGACAGCCGGTGCTGTCAGCTTTTCTCCCTCCTGATTCAGTCTTTGGCTGTGCCCTGCCTCTGCTCCAGAAAGCCAAGGCCTGAGATGAAGGATGGAAGGAGAAAAACAGAAGGCCGGGGGAAGATTTTGGTCTTGACCACACTGGCAGATGCAGAGATATTTGAGCTCACTCTTCCACTTTAACCCTGGAGCTTGTAGCGTGGGGAAAGTTGGGTGATGGTGGGTGCAGAGACTCCTGAGCTGGCTGGATGTGTGCTGGGGGGAGAAGGGGAGTGCCCAGATGCAATTTAGCCATGTTTGTCTGGGCCCAAACTAGTAAGTTCAGTGTTGACACTTACTATCTCCTGTGCAGTGTCCAGGTTACTGAGATTAGTTGCATCTGGACCTCATCCTATTAAAGAGGTGGGTGTTATGCTGTGTCCAGGCATCTCTACTAATGTGTCTATCTCTGTACTGCAGTTCTTCATACCCTGCAGATATGTCTTTAAGGTTGCTTAAATCTGAAAGCCCAGTTTTCATAGTTATTTGAAGCAAAAGACAGGTTACAGGTAAGGGTCTTTTATAGCCCAGCAACAATTTCTAGGAGATAAAAGAAGCTGTTCCTTAAGCATCTGTTAATAATTTGTAGGGATGTGGGAAATAACAACAGTCAAAAGGCAACCAAGAAACTTATCATGGATGACTTCAACCAGAGGGCCATTTGCTGCTGATCTCCTGTGGCCAATAACAAATTTCCTTAGTATTTCTATAAATAATAATGTTGTCTTCTCAAAACAGGAAGTCCTGTATCCAGTACAAGGTAACTTGATAGTGGACTTAAGTCTGCTGAACAAGAAAGTGTTAGTTACAGACCCAAAAAAGCGCAGTTGCTGAGGTACCAGAGATCACAGTCAATTTAAATTTACTTTATACAAATGAAATGGGGCATTGACCAAAAATCTGCACATTTGGAACTTTAATATGGACTTTTCCAAAGCTTAAAACATTTGCTGGCATAACTTACTAGGCATATGCATTTTAAGTGGGAAGGCACTGAGAAAAATCAGGAATTGTTCAAGAATATTGTGCTAGTTGTTCCAAACTCCATGATTCCATCAACAAAAAAGGGTTATGTAGAACAACAACAACAACAAATGCCTTAGTTAAACAGAGAAACAATAAAACATTAAAGAATATACTAAGAACAAAAAAAAGGTCTGATCCCCATGAAGTTAAAAAAAGAGAAGGTATTTTTTTAACCCTGTTAACACCAAAAACAGTTGTCTGCCAGGTAAAAGTTGACTGCTAGATACATATGATAAAATCATGAACGCTGATACAAAAAGGCAGAAAGGCTGATAAATACTTCTTATTTATATTTATCTGTGCCCATCTGAAATGCTAGGTTGTGGGACAGGAAATTTACTAGCTATAACAAAGAGGGATATGAACAATTTGCTAAAATTAAACACTTAGCTCATGCCATGGAGATGTAAATTTATTACCTGAAGAGTTGTCTGAAGCATTATCATTAATTTCTAGCATAACTGTGAGAATGAGGGTCTTCTGAAGTCTTGCTATACACTCATTGTCATTTTGTTATCTGTAGATGAACCAAAGGACTACAGTACAATAGAAGTTCTGCAAAATGCTGTGGTTAAAATGTTCCAATTAAAAAAAAAAAAAAGAAAAAAAAAAAACAAACCACAAAACCTAAGCCTGTTGGTCACTGATCATAAGACCCATCATGTCTGATGAGATTTCTGTTTCACTGGGCTTTTCCATTTTTGTTTTATCGGTCTGTGAGAAGTAGGCAGAGCCGGAAGAAGCTCGTTGCAACCCCTACGTCTCATGGGTGACTTTAACCACCTCAATGAGCAACATGGCAGGGCACAGGCAATCCAACAAGTTTCTGGAGAGTGGCAAGGACTATTTCCTGACACTGGGGATCCACAAGCCAACTAGGTGAGATGCGATGTTAGACCAGCTACTCATTAGCTAATGGGAGGAGATAGAGAAGACAGTGTTATACTCCTCTCAGAGGTGCACATTGATAGGATAAGAGGCAGCAGACAGAAGTTGCAATGGAGGAAGTTCTGATGGGTATCAGGAAAGATTTTTCTCAGAAAGGTGGTAAAATATTGGCACAGGTTGCCCTGAGAGGTTGTGGCATCTCTGTTCTTGGAGGTGTTCAAAGCCCGACTGCACTGAGCAACCTGATCCAGTTGGACCTGTTTTGAGCAGGTTGGGCTAGATGACATTCAGCGATCCAGCCTAAATTATTCCAAGTCAGTGGTTAAACTGATTTTTGTGTTGTTTAAACCTACAGAAACAGAGAGAGAAACAAAATGAATGAAGAATGAATTTTAAAATAAGATCCAGTACAGCAAAGGAACAACATTATTAACCGTGATTTCTTAAATCTGTAATATCCCTTTAGCATACTTTCTATGTTGTCTCCATAGTGAAGGTAATTAAACATGGGACTAAAATATTGGACAAGACAGCAAACGCTGCTGCTTGGAGTCTTTTAAAATCAGCAAATCCATCCCTAATGTAGCTGCTGGCAGAAAAAAGAATGATCTGTTCTTGGTTGCTCTGGGTCTGTGTTGGATACCTCCATACTTGGGATACCTCTTCCATTCCTCCTGCTCACCCCCTATTCTCATGACCATTGCAGGAACTAGACTGTGTAGCCCACAAAATGTTGAACTTTGACACCTTGCATATTTACCTATTTTGCTCAAAAATGCTGCAATCCAGCATGGTAGAATGAGATACACTGTTGTCAATCACACACCTAAAGAGAAAGGAAGAGGAATAGAAGATTCTTTCTGTATTAAAAAATATTAGTCTTATTCTTGTACATGTGACTGCTTTCTTATCATCCAGAGGGTGTATACCTTTACAAAACTTGGGGCCAGTTTGACCCCATCTCCAGGCTTGGGCAGGGAAGTCAAGGTAATCAATTCTAGCTTAAATACGAGCTTACATGGCATTTGGGGCACCTACATACATCAGCTAGTAACACAGCATGTATGTTAAACTAATGACTTTGGCTTTTAATTGACACAGTAAATGTGGGATTATAATTACCCTGGAACCCGAGGGAAGATTCAGACCTCCTGAAATCTTCATGACATGTGACTCAAGGAATTCAATGGCAAGCCCTGAGCATGGTGACAAGTCTCCTGGTTTGAAGGGGTAAACATTTATCTCCTACCAGAGGTGACCGAAGCTTTCTGAGTAGATGGATGTTGCAGAGTGTACCCTTAGCACTCCAGATCTTGCCCTTAGTGAAATCTCCTAGTTTCAATTTCAGATTCATAAAGCTACCTAGCAAACTAACCCAGAGCATTAAAATTTTTCTGGACAGCTGTTACCTGATAGTAGTTTTTATGGTGGTTGTCTAGTCATAGCAGTAAGATAACCCTTTTGAACAAGACGGATGTGTTGGGACACCGCTTGAGTAAAAACACTCTTGGAAATATTTACACCAGACTCTCAAAGTCAGGTTCAGTGGATTTATTTCCCCTTGGTTAAATAAAAATTGTCTATCGCTTCTCAAGAAAAGCAGCACTGTGGGCAGAAATCTTTAGTGTATAAGGCAAAAACCAACAGGTCAAGCCTGTCTTTGTTCTGTATCAGCTAGTATTAGCTAATGAATCCTTCAGCGGTGAAGGCTTCCATACATTATGAAATTGAACCAGACCTAATTTGTGGTTTAGGTGCAAAGTCTCTGAAGCCTATTAAGCACATTACAACCACTTCAGCTAGTTGAGACCTTCTGTGTTTTGTTGATCGGTCTGCCTTTCATTTAGATATAAAGGCTAAACTGATTTGGGGTTCTCGTTCCATTTCATAAGAGCCCACAGATTAGGAGAATACATGTGGCAGTATTTAATCTGTTCAAACTCATAGATTTGAAAAATCAGCCAAAACATTTTCTGAGACTTTTTTGGCTCTGTTAGATTTCCAGTATTTTGGGTTTTTCTTCCCTTCTCCGAAAAAATAACTTTCACCATGCCAGAATGCAAGCCTTTATCTTTTTTTCGAAGGTCTGCATCTTGATATGCTTGCTGTATGATACTACCACAATTCCTCAAGGAGTAACATGATAGTTTTCAACAGAGGAAGGCTATCCAAACTTAGCCAAAATACAGCATTTGGAAAAGTAAGCTGTACATCATTTCTCAAAATGAGACAAATATAATCAGAATGCAAATAGCTGGCCTTCTTAAGCTTCCTTGAAAATTACATAGACAATTCAGATCAATATGTTTTAAAGGTAAGGATTTGCATTTGCATGACTCAAAGTGGAAAAATGAGCTATAGATCATGAGCTCAAGCTCTTCTAACATGAGATTTCTTTACTTTGATAAAACAGGACGTGATGTTTTGAAAGGAACTGGGCAAGAATGACATTGCCTGAGTGTAGAGTAGGAGCTTATTCACCAAAAAAAGAATGCAGAGATTTTGGTGACTGCATCTTTCTCAAGCTGCTGATTTAATTCCTGCATTTCGCAACTATTGCTTTAAGCACTAGTGAAAGAGTGGCATTTTTAAAACACTAATTCCCACCTGCCTGGGTTTCTTCATTGAACTCTGTCGACAAATGTCTGCAATGAACTTTAGGAGCAATTTTACATGAAACATTACACTGAAATATCTTGAAAAAACAAATGATTGTGTTCTTACACGTTTTCCCCCTTGCTCTTTTTCGTTGCCTTCGTGTTCCTCTTCCTGTTTAGATGTGTGGCCACTGGATGATTTTCAAAGACTCCAGGGCTCAGGCCTTTGGTCCAGACTCCCACTGATGATGGAGGGCTCAAGGGAAGAATACCAGCAGCTTTGCCTTCTCACAGAGCGTGAGTTTCAGCAAAAGGAAGGGGAACTTGAGTTTTCTGGAGTTTGTCAATAAACCTTTAGGTGAAACTGAAGAATTATGTTTGCACTTCAGGTCAGATCTGCTGAGAAATGCCTGTGAACACCAGTACATTGGAGAAATGTATTCAAGAATATTTCATCCTTGTGAAAATATTACCCTTTTACAACTGCCAAGGTCACTGAGACCCAGAGTGATCTGCTGGTCACGAAAGTTAAAGATGCCTGGCGGCTACTATAATTAAGTTATGAGCGCTAGGAGAATAGGGGAAGCAGTTTTCCCACAAATATTTATTTGAATTTAAAAGTGACTTCAGACATGACCATGCTCAGAAATCTTATGAGTTCTGGGGTTTTTTTTATTCCTTGAAAACATTCAGACGCTGAGGCTGGATGTGAGTGCCCAGGCCGTCCCAGTTTCCACAGCCTTTCACTTCAGCCCGACTGAAGAACAGAAGCAACATGTCTCAAGTTTGCATCAAACACAGCGGGCCTTTTGGATATTTGCAACTATCCATTTGCATTTCATGGGCAAAATCCAGGCTATTGCCCAGGTGAACTAACAGATAGATAGAACAAGAAGTGCATTTTAAATTCCCACCAGGGCTTGTTTGTGGATGAACCAGCAAAATAAAAGAACAGTGACATTTGGATAAACTGCCTTGATAATCAATAGCTACTTGTTTTGATATCAATGGATGTCTTAGGGGAAAAGCTTTAAAATTCATATTGCCTGTCCATTTGGAAATGCTCTTTTGTTTGCTTTAACTTCTGCTTTTTGGATTTCGGTTAATTTTCTTTTTTACCTCCTGAAATGCTGAGTTAGCAAGTTCATAGGCAGGTACATGCAATATCCAAAACCCTACTATCTCTAGGCCCCAGCATAAAGCGGAAAAGACATCTTACACTACTTCTTTGTGGTTCTGATTACATGAAAATTCACAACACTGAGTGTCAGGGAAATCAGGAGATGACCACAAAACACAGAGTGCACACACATGCGAAACTGAAGTGCAAGGGATGGTGATATGATAGGTTTTGTGTGGCATATAGGATCGCTGTGCCTCCAGACTAGGTGTTTAACGATTTTCTATTGTTGTTTACAATGGAGAGACATAGAAGTTAAAAAAAATATACAACAATAAATGGCAAAAACCCTCCAGCTGTGTCTCATGTGGTATTTTAACACACACTGTATAAAGAACATTCAGCATCTTAAAGTACAATTAACCTGCAGCTAGCTGAGGGACTAAACATGACTATTCTCAACTTGAATGACCCTTTCCCCTAAGTCGTGCTGCCCATTTAGCGCCCTTAATAAATACAGGGATAATTTAAACCATGTGGCTGCAAATTGAAAACATGGGCTTTTGAACTATGTATTTTCTTTCTCATGTTGGAACTCCTCCCTGGAGATAGACTCAAGTCCCATGATCCTGTAAAAGACAAATCTGTGTATCTTTTTTATTAAGTGTTTCATGATATATATTTTTTCAGCTCCATTCCAGTGGATGCATCTGAAAGATGTATTCCATTGACAGTACACAATACCCTCAAAGACTCTTGATCCATTTATCAACTCAAACTAATAAAAGGAGGATAATATTTCTATGAAAAAAAAAGGGTTTTAAAAGCAGCTTGACAGCTTGGTAGAATACATCAATTAAGTGTACAGAGAAATCGGAGGAAAAATGGGGATCTTATTTTCTTTGCTAGCATTAGAATTAATAAAAAAATATTTAATCTGTCCTTCAACAGGAAAAAAATAGAGTTCATTCCCAGCTTGCATACCTTGTGGTTTGAGCTGAAGAATGTTACACTCAAGTCTATATTCAACTACTGGTTTAAATTATAGCCTTCAGAAAATAATCCACCATTCACTTTAATTAATATCAACAATCATGGAGTCAGTTGGAAAAAAAAAACCAAAAACACAACACAACATGCTAATGTGAAATTAAAAATGTTTCTGTCCATTTTTTTCATAAAAACATCAGAGTCTCATCTATTGGCAGCTTTGGTACCCTGTAACCTTAGGCTCCTTTCATGTTGATCCAAGGAAGGTTCACAACCAGTTTTCTCTAGTCGGTGGCCCATGAGACACATCTGGCCCCATCATTTCATCTGCGGTCAGGAGAGACACAAAGTGCTCTGCTAGACTATTTTACCACAAACGCTCTTTAGTACCTTCTTCCCCTGAGACAAAATCCTTGGGCTTGTCTTTCCTACCACTGTTTTGCAGTTTATCCCCATGGAAAAAGTAGTGGCTGAGGTTCCTCTCCAGCACTGGGCCAGAGAAGGCACCTTTCAGGATTCGATCTCCTATCCTGTTGGGTGCCGTGGCCAGGCCTTTTCCTGTTTAAACTGGCAATGCCGAGGCAAAGGATCCTGTCCTACAGATGGAATATTCTTGCCCTCAGCTGAAAGGTCCAGATGTCACTGAAAACAGGGTGGTAGCAAACCAACAAAGCAAAGGAGGATGTTTTGCTCCACAGATCTTACATGCAAGGACAAGTATGCAGCCGAAATGGTTCAATGTTACATAGCGAACAAATCTGGCCTCAGAGGAGTTCAATGGGCAGGTTTGCGAATCTCCGACTGAGTGCGTGTGTTGTGTTTATCTGCTAGGCTGGTGCCAGGGATCATTTGTATTAGTTAGAAACTTGTCTTCATATTGTCAGCCTGGAATCTGTGTGCAGCCCTTGGATCAACAATGCGTCTCTTCTACCAATATTTGCTGGAACAAACTGAGTAATATTAGGGCACAGTATACCAAGGGCTTATGGTAAACTATTAGTTTTTGGCTCATAAGGTAAAGCAGTTGCAGAGACAACATTTTGTGAACTATATTCCCCTTGAACAGCAATATTCATTTCTGTTTTGTTATCCTATCACACTACCACCAGCTCTATAAAGCTCCTCTGCGAAACACAAATCTGCAGCATAGTCTGCCAAAATGTAGCCAACTGATGGTAATTAGCCAAGCTGAGAAGATTTTTTCAACTGTTCTTCTATCTTCTAACAATACACTGAATATATTTGGACTGTACAGTTGTGTCAATACTATGGCCCCTAACCCCTGTCATTGAAAAAGTTGTCCACAGTGTATTTCTAACATTTCTTTGCATCTTCTCTTTCATGAGAGTGTAGGATGAGAAAGGAGAAGTCTGTGCCTTCAGATCTTAAGAAGAGTTTGTGCAGGGTCTGATGCATCCAGTTTCCATCTCTGCAATGCCCAGAGGCCCTGCAGAGTGATGCAAGTAACAGTCCTGTTTACCCTTGGGAAGCTAGCAATTGGGATGTTTAGTATTGCTTGTCTGGGTCACTGTGTAGTGCCACAAGTTCAGTGAGAAATCTGCTATTAGCGTATTGTCAGCTTTCTCAATTTGCTTTTTGAGTTTTTAGAAGGTGGTGGGGAAGAGGTTGACTGACATTCCTAAATGATATGTTTTTTTGCAAGGCTCAAAAATGATAACTGGCAATTTTGCTTGACTAACCAGGAATGCAGTTAATACATTTTTCCTTTTTTTTCATGGTTTATTGCTTAAAAGTTTATGACTGTACATTCATGTGCAATAACTTTTGTGAATGTTCCTTGCTTTGTGCATTGCCCGCCAGTCCCATTCTCAATGCCAGTAGACTACATTTTTCCTCAAGAAGAAAAGTAAAAGAGGTAAATGCATGAGGTGGCTCAGTCCTGCAGCCCCTTCGTTCATACTTTCATGTCTCTAACAGAAGGGTGGCCCCATGCAGTTTGCTGGCAAGTGGAATCTCTGCTCACGTGTCAGAGTTACATCACCTCTATGGCATCAGGAAAACTTTGGTATATGATAGCAAGGGACAGGAAGGTTGCGTTACCTCTGTCAGAAAGGCTGCCAAATGAAAAAAAGCAATGTTGCATACTCTTAAGTTACACATATGATATGGATCATTCTAGATCTGGTTCAGTGCTTTGCTGAATGGGGCCCTTTCTGAGTTTCTAAAATTGCAGGTTTTCTGTGGGTGCTTTCTCTTGGCCTCATCTCTGCATTTGTCTTTTTTCCACTTCAGTGCTGCTTATATACCTGAGGAATACCTACTGTCAACAAATAAAAAGAGAGATGTTGATGACTGCAGTTGATTGAGCATCATCTGCTAGTTACTGAAGTTTAAGTTAATATTTCTATCAAATCCTCCAACTTTGAAATGGAGGTTTGTCTTGATTTAGTTTATTCCTTATGGTATCAAAATGTGGTGACAGCTTAAAAAAGAAAAATAACATACTGCTTCAGGGAGCAAAACCAGAGTACAGCATTTTTAATGGTTTTAATTATATTACAGCACTGTTGGTCTTTTTTCTAAGTATTCACTCCTCATATTTTTCTTTTGTTAGTAGCCAGTTGACAAGGGGAAGCTCTTATTCCCTCTTCATATTATTATGTTCAGCTTTGTAAATTCCAGTTGGAAACATTTTGTTTATCAGAGCTATATGAAGAGTTGTTAAGTGGGTCTTCGTGAGCTTCAGCTTTTGAAAGACCCATTTGGTTAAAGCAAAAGCGTATCGCTCCTCTTTTTCTGTGCTCCCGCATTGATTCTCCTGGTAGAAACTCCTCGCCTCTGTGCAGGGGAGAGAGATGACATCAGGATCCGTGCAAGGAAATCCTGCTGCGTGAAACATTTCTGTTTATGAGCAGTGGTAATAACAAAATAGCTGAGCAAGAGCAGGAGCAGCCCAGCACGTGTGGTTGGCATCTCTGCTTTCAGGGCTTATGTGCCGCACTCCAGTGCCAATGCCTGTAGGACAACCCTTCCACGCTGGGCCAAGTGGCATCTGCTGGCCTGAGACCCTGGCGTAAATACAGGGCAGAGAGAAGCGGTTTGGACAGGACCCTCTCTGGGACGGAGGGTCCACGTGCATGAACTCATGCACAGGGTGGTTCCTTGAAAGGAAAATGGTGGTATAAAATCATGGCTTCGAGGGAATGTTTTGTGCCTGTGGGAAAATTCCAGCTAGCTCCTGTTGGGACCTTCAAAAGGTCTTCTGTCCCTGCAGCCTGCAGAAACCCCCCATGGGCTCCAGGCCCAGGGAAACCCTGGAAAATATTCAGTATTTGCCAGTATTTTTTTTTTATTTATATATATATATATATGCTATTTTTCATGAATAGTTACTTCACCATGCTTAGGCTCAAAAAATTTCTCCATGTAGGCAAACCTGTAGTATTACTGTCTGCCCAACACTGTGTCTTAAGGGACTGAAGCGGGTAAATTAGCAGTTTACAGGTTCCAAGGACAACTGGCAAGTCTGAGGAGAATCAGGGAGACCACCCTTAAGCTCCTGATCTGCACAGAGGCTGGAATTGACCAAAAATGTAACGGAAGATGGTTGGAAAAATGTGAAATGGATTTGAAACTGTAATTATCGAACCTGATGGTCAGGTAGCTCAACTGATGTTTACCAATTGCATCAATGGATCCTGCTCAGCCTAGAAATGAAAGACATCACTTGTACAGGGAAAACTTTCACCTTTAGATAACTTAGTAAATGCTAGTAACTTATCTGTAAAAGACCTGATATTCAGCATGAAAGCTGGCGTCCAGACAATGAACAGCAATACCACACAGGGTGTTTGAGGTGAACCATGGATTAACACAGCGACATGACAAAGTTCTTTGGTTTGTTCTTAACTTGTTTCCCAATAATATTTACTATCTGATTTACCTTTTTGACTGCTGCTGAGCATTGTGGTTACATTTTCATGGAACCATTCATCGTAACTAACAAATACCACTCATTACTGAGAGCCCAGTATTTCATATGGGAAGTTAGGATTTCTTTTTAGGATATCTGAATCACTCTACCTACACTGAATTCATGTGCCATTACGTTATATTATCCCGTTACTCAGTCTTACAGGGCCCTTCTGCAGCTTTTCATAGTTGACCATTATCTTTACTACCCATCTCATCGGCAAACACTATCACCTTGTTGCTCACTGCCTTTTCTAGGCTGTTCATGGAAATGCTAACAGTTCAGAATCCAGAAACGAACCCTGCAGAACTAAAATTCTTCCACTGAAAAGACTGATTATAAATTCACAAAAACTGCTGTCCTGAATCAGATCGATCCAGCCCACCCAGCACTCTGCTTTCAACAGTGGCAATCAGAGATCCTTCTTTGGGAGAGCACATGAGCTCAGCTGCTTCCTACAGCCCATTCCCCAAACACACCCTAACAGCCATTACTGTTACCTCAGGACCTCACTGACTAGTCCCTTTAGCAGCCCCTCAACAGACATCTTGTCCATGAGTTTTTCTAATCCCTTCCTGAACCTGCCCAGACTCTCTGCCTCCACAGCTCCTGCCCATCACCCACACTGAAATCCTTCCCTATACCCATCTGAAGCGGCCCTCCCAGCAGCCCCAGCAAGCAACCCCCATTCTACTGCCGCAAGATTGGACGAATAACCCTCACCTTATCCACTGCCTTCGTTTCATAAGTCTTGATCATGCCCCAACCATCTCCTCTCTAATGTGAACAATCCTGACTTTCCAGTCTTTCCTCTTAAGGAAGCTGATCCCCTTGGCCCTTTTGGTTGCCTTTCTCTAACCCGCTGTTTCCTTCTTCAGATGCAGAGACCAGAAACACACACACTACCCCAGATGTGGGTGCACCAAGCTGGAGCAGCAAAATGGTGCCCTCTGTCTTCTTCTCAGTAGCCTCCCCGAGGATGGTCACCACTTTCCTGGCTTTCTGGCTGCCACGGCACACTGAGCTGAGGTTTTCACAGAACTGTCAATGGTGGCTCCAAGACATTTTTCTTCAGTGATGGCCACCAGTTGTGAGTTTGGCACCATGTAAACAAGGTTTAGATTATTCTACCCAAGATATCATCTTACCTTTGTATACGCTGAAGCTCATGTGCCACCTTTGTGCCCCCTTCCTTTTTTTGGCAATTTATTTCTGCCCTCTTTTTAATTTTTCAACTCAACTATTTCTGCATGTAAGAAATCTGTTTTATGCTATAAGCACCCAGTCTCCTCAAAAGCCTCTGGAAGGATACTTTTTTTTTTAATGCTTCCTGAAAATCCAAGTAGACTGTATAAATCACATCACCTGCATCTACAATCCTACTCGGTAAACTTTAGTAAAAGCTGAGGAGCCTTAGATGTAGCAAACCTCTAAAAATGTATCCAAACTCAGGCAGAACCAGTCCTTAACATACTAACACACAGCAAGGACAGGCATACGCTTCTCTGCACAAAAAAACATCAAGGTGAAGAAGACAGACAAGCATTCTACACCATTCATGGGAAACCCATACACCAGAAGCCTTCCCTGAAACGGGCTGCTGCCCTTTCTCTGTCACCATCCATTATGCTGATCTGACAGTGTAAGAGGTCTTGAGCATGCTGGAGAATATAACCCCATTAATGAACATTAAAAGATTTATTCCTTTATGTTGTAAAATTCAGCTGATGTAGCTGTATTACTTGGATGTGAGAAAATTGCTGAGTGACAAAACTGGTATTTAAGCAGCTCTGTTCCACTTAGTCAATTGAAATTTTATCCACAGAGTAAAAGAAAGAAATGCCACTTGGAAAAGTGGTGTTGATAGATTCTGGGCTTTAGTTCATGTAAGTTTTATAAGTATAGATATGGTTTCAGTGAGGTACTGCATGAGATAAAACTTTTTTCCACATATTTAGTATCATCTTTAAGTAGTAAAACAAACCACAACAAATCTGAACATTTCAGTATTTGTGCTCTTGACTTAGGTGATGGCAGAATCTCAGTAAACACCAACAACTGAAATTTGGTGGAACAGGCCCATGCGCTCAAGACAGGCCTGTCAGCCTGTCCTCTACACTAACAGCATACTGTGAATGGTCTCTACAGAAAGCTGAATGCATCAGGGATCGTGTATTTCACATAATGTGTATAAACCAATGTCCTCTGAAATATTTTATGTGCTTGTTAACTGACCCATCTGGAAGTGAAGCATCCACAACTGAGATCATGTGGGAAGCAACCAACTGACAGACTGATCAAAAGAAAACAGCCCTCAAAATTCCAGCATACCCAAATCCCTAGAAGAGCCACTAGTAGTTCACTCCTTGGATGACCAAGTATCTCAGGTCCTGGGCTGCAGATGAGGACTTCAAGGCCACATGTATTCAGAAATTAACTGCACAAGAATATGAGCTGGGATAACAGAGTCAACTTAAGGCACCACTTGGAATCACTCACTCTTGCTGATGAGGCAACTCCAAATGAAGGATACCAAAACCTGCGGAGAGGAAACCTATCACTGAGTGCAGATCAGAACTGATTTTTATAGTCCCCTCTTGCAGAGGCAAACTAAGATTCCTCTGGTAAGAAAACAGCAGATGCACATATTACACTTCAGCCTTCGACTCATCTCAGCTTACTCTCCAATACCTTCTCTTCAACTCAAAGAGAGCAATTAGCCAGTGTCATTTTCTGATTGTCACCAATCCTACTATTCAGTCTACAAACATTACTATAAATATTTTTCTTCTAAAAAACACATTTAACAAGCTCTTGTTAATAATCTATTTTACAAACAAACAAAAAAGAAAAACAGATCTAAAGTCTACAGATACCACTAAGCTTAGTCCGCTGCTGCAGCAAGCAAAAGCATTACTTTTACAAACCAGTCACATTCCATCTAAACAGTATTGGGCTTTTGCTCCTCCTTGACCTTTGGGAAGGCTGCTCCTGAACATCTGACGGTTAGAAATTTTCATATATTATTACACTTAAAATCTATGTTAAATTATTCATGTATCAACATCATTCTTTAGCGCAGTTTATTCCCTTCACAGTGTTTACCTTGATGATTCAACAGAAAGCAAAAAAGGCCTTTATTCTGCAAAACCAAAGAAGCCAAATGCTTCTTTCAACAGACTCTTAATTTCCCTACCTGTCCTAGGCACATCTTCCTGCATCTGTTCCACTTCACCTTTTTACCTGAGAACAATTAACATTATACAAAGTATTTTAGAGTTTTGTTCATCGGTAACAGTAACAACTTCTTCTGGATCATCATAGGTTGGCATTCACTTTTTCCACCATTGCCTATCTTCTAACTACCTAACACGTATTTTGGTTTTGTGTTGCTTTCAACTGGAAGAATTTCTTCTGTAAATTGTGTGCTTACAAGTTTGCAACTGCAAACCCTTGTTCTTTAAATTGTTATTGTACTTATTTCATTCTCTAGTTCTCAGGATCACCCAATTCTTTCTGTGTAGTACTGTAACCGCCTTCTACAGTGCCGATGCCTCACAACTCTTCATCACTACCAAATTAAAACAGTAAAGTTTTAATTGTTACATCAAGATCTTCACTAAATATTTAATAAGATTGGACTCAAGATGGATCTTCAAAGAACTAATTTTATAATCTTTTATATTCAGATTTGATGGATTTTCTTTTCAATATTACTCACCATAGTTTGTCTCTAGTTACTTCCCCATCCTCTTTACAATTCTGGTGTTATTCCCATCTTTTCAGCACAATAACAATTTCCATTGCAGCAGCTGATCAAAAACTTTAGTGTTGTCTAGGAAAAAAGAGAACTACTCCATTTCCCTTAAAAACAGTAATTACTTTATCAAAGACAGTTTTGAGGACAGGTTAAAAAAAGCTCTTCTGGCAAAAATATGTATTGCCTTTTAGTTTCACTTATCTTCATTGTTTTCTCCTAAAAAGTACGTTCTAAAGCAGCACGCCACAGGGGCTACACACTGGTAACATCCCATCAGGAGGCAGCCGCTTTCCTGTCCGTTCCCCTCCCTCCCCGTGATAACGGCAGGCAGTGCACTCGCCGTTCTCCCACCAAACGTCTTCCCACCAAAAGAGCATCGACTGAGCTCCACCTCATCAGGTCTCGGGCCGGGCACCGCCCAGGCCCCATGTCGCTTCTGTCGCCGCCTGCGGTGCCTGTCACCGCAGGGCCCT
>NW_008795122.1:3427129-3427772 GCF_000699145.1 Aptenodytes forsteri | reverse complement strand
GACGCCCGCCGTAGGCCGCGGCGAGGGTGCCGTCCCCGGCCGGGGGAAGGAGGCCGGCGGCGGGGACACCGCTCCTCACAGGGCTGCTGCTTCCCCGGAGGCGGGTTGGGTGAGGCGCGGCCTCCTCCATCTCCGAAAGGAAGCTGTTCACAGCCCTGCTTTTGTGTTTTGAATCATTTCCCCCGTTGGTGTGTAGAATGTCTCCAGCAGCAGGGGGGAAATAAATTCGGCAACGAGAGCGAGGGCAGCGGGCAGACCCACTGCTGGCTGCAGCAGCCTTCGCGGGAGGTAAGGGGGCCTTCAGCCCATCCCCTCGCACGTCCACAGCCTTGGCCGAGTCGGGAATGAACAGCGAGGGAGGCACGGAAACGGGACAGACAGGGACGCGGTGCTAGCCAGTGGAGAGGCAGGAAAACAACAGCTAGAGGAGAGGAGGCAACAGCTTTAATGAAGAGAATCAGGTCTCTGGTTTAGAGGGGAAAAAAATCGAAAAATTTTAACAGTTGACTGTTTTTGTTCAATAAAGGAAACGCCACAAAGTTGTGAAAACTGCCTCGCAGGGCTGCTTTATTTGTGATGCTGCTGTGTGTGCTGCCCCCATAACACCACAAAATCAGCTAGCTAAAAATTCAGGCAGGAGTAC
>NW_008795122.1:3396063-3427030 GCF_000699145.1 Aptenodytes forsteri | reverse complement strand
TTTTTTTTTTTTTTTTTTTTTTTTTTTAATTTTCCTTTCTCTGTTCTCACACCTGATCCTGCCTTTCAGAGCAAGGACAGTAAGAAGAATCAAAGATCCTTCAAGCGTGGTATAGAGTATCATGGGTTAGGCACTTTAGTCTTCTTGCAGTAGCAAGTAACTTCATGATCTACCTTTATCCAACTACATCAGGTGCCTGCTTACCCCGGTGTTATCAGTGTAACCAGCTCCATTTCTGAGGCACAGTTAACATGCATTCAACTGATAGCCCTCCCCACTGCTGTGCCACAGAACGCATTAATACCTTCATTCTCCAAAGTGTGGCAGCTTCTGAATCATCACTGACGGTATCTCAAGAGGTCAATAAGGGTACCACAACAGTCTGTTCTGCTTGAAAAGAATGACTGGTCCTGGTAAGGGGAAGTGATCATAGGAAATATGTGCCTTTTCCAGACAATGTCTAGGTGGCAACAGCCTGCTCAGCCTTCACACAGAGACATTAGAAACCGATATATAAATACTTTTTCCTCCTCTAACATCATAGCACCGTTTCTAATTAACCCTCCCCTTTCTGCCCCAACAATTTCAGTCTGGGGGAAAAAAGCCAAAGCAGCATGTATGTAAGATGTCTCCAGATTCTCAGCACCCATTTGGTCCGGTTCACTAGACTTATAAATACTATAAAGAACACTGCAAAGGCAAGGAATTACACTGAAGATTTTTTTTTCCCCTTATAATCCAAGGTTTCAACAATAGGTTTATTATTCCCAGACAATTCATTTTGAAAGACAGTATTTTAAATAGATTATCACAGGTCCTCTTCTCTTATTTTCTCAAATACACAGTCGTCTTCATTTGGCCTAACCAAAAATCTTTTCCTTGATATAAAACCCGAATGAACTACCTGTAGTGAAACAAGTAAACAGTTAAAAGAGTATATGCATTTCAGCAATTATAGATAGTTACAAACATAAGCTAGAAAATCTGACATGATACTGTTCAGGTGTACTGGTTGATCTCTTTACATTGGCATTTCAGAGAGAACAGATTTTTTTTTCTGTTGGAATACAACACAAGAACAGTAGTTTCTGCTCTTAAGGTTTATTGCAATGTGCTACATGTGGTGCAGATTGAACGGCAGTTCCAAATGTGCTAACATCGATGTTATTTGGCATTATAGTGGCCACAAGGACATAGGTACAGGTACTTTAACTGCCTACTCGGCCTTCTGAATTAGATTGACTACTGTTGGTCACACATTCTTAACTTTAACCATAACACCTGCATAAATGATACCTTTCAACTCTACTTTTCCTAAAGGGTACCATGTACTGTCTGAAACTTCCTAACACCACATCACCCAGCAGGTATAAGCAGACAAACTATAAGCACCCAAGGTACAAGCAGGCAAACTATACCCTTACATCGCACGTATCTCCAGTTTTCTGTTGTACTACAAAAATTTATGGCACAAATTTTTCTTCTGCCTCTTTCAACATGGTATTTTGATATATATGTAAAGTAAATGTCCTGAAAAACCCTACTAAAAGTGTCCATCACAAAGCTATGGCAATGCAATAACTAACATTAAGGCATTAGGGAACTGGAGCCAAATTTTGCATAGATTATCTCTGTAGAAGTTACTTCTACAACAGCAAAATTGCCTAGATGCAGGCACATTCTACAGCACAGCCTCACTATCTGCAAAGTCCACCTATTGCATACTAGTTAAATAATTTTTATCTCAATTCAAAAGACTGTTCTTGGTATTCCTACTAAATCTTACTGCTGCACTAGATTGTCTATTCAAACAAGACTTTACAGGCTGTTATGCTGATCTGGTAGTATCAGTATACTGCTACAGGATCGCAAAGAAAACCAAAGTTAAGTTTTTCTTCTCATGAGCCAGCAGAAAATACTTGGCGTGTTTTCAGAGTCTTCGAACAGCAGTAAGTTAAACTTTCCACCAACTTGGAGCAAAGACTTGTACGACTCTTGGGGATAATAATGACAAAATTGTAAAGACCCAACTCAAATGACACTTTCAAATGAGAATGTGCAAAGATACACTTCTAAGACATTTTTCAAGCGTCTTGCAAAGAGACATAGAGGAATAGGAAAGGAAGTCTTAAGAACCTTAGAATTGCAATCACAGCATTTAGAAGTTAGCTAAGCATAGTTAAGATTTTATATTAATTGTCTGTCTAATAACACAGCTTGGTGCATGAAGACCTAAACCAGTTCAAACTTGGTGTATAGAATGAGGCACATGATGCCATACTATCACTGTTTAACGCAACAGCATACCTTGACTCGCTTTAACAAACAACTCCATTCTAATTATCAGCTGTAATTTTCTTAGTTCACTGAGTTTCGTATCAGCAGCCAGACACTGCACCAGCAAGACACAGCTGATAAGCTCAGTGGTTTTACATTACCCTGTCCAACACTGCTCTCCTCACAAAAATTCGGAGGGAGCATTCGCAGTCCATCTTGCTCGCAATCGAGGAGGTATTTTAAAGTATGTTCAAGTCAGAACAACTGCCTCAAGCCCAGAGTGCCATGCAACTTAGTCCTTGCTAAAGTTGTACCACAGCGAGGCCACTGAACTGCATCCTTCAATCTTCATCACAGATGCAAGTCTATTCAGAAAGTGTTGTCTCCCTTATTATCATTTGCAAGTTATTTGTGAATACTGAAGGCCACACCGAACCTAGAATCTTGTCTCCAGTAGTGACAAGTACGGAGCACTTCAAAGAAAGGGACAAGAAAACCCACCACACAGGTTAATCGATTTGCTTATTGAAGAGCAGTTAGTGATTGGTTTTATGCTGTTTCTGAAGATAGGGCAACATTACTTTTTTCTGAGTTCAGGTTAGATTTTGGTTCTCTCTTTTAGAAATATTTCCCCTTTGGCCAATCACACACTGTAATAGAGGTATTTATTTTAATTCACTTTACGTTATTCCCTTTCCATTTATTTATTATCTCCTATTCAACAAATTGCTTGGAAAAGCAACATCTTTTAGCCATTTAGCTATTCAGGAACTATTAGCTATGAATACTGATTCCAGCAAATGAACTTGGAATTACATCTTTTACATGATAGGAATGTATATGTATAGATATGTAACATGACAAGTTTTGCAAATGGGTACAATTCCCAACTACAGGGAAAAAATGCATAAACAATCCCAGTACGGAATCCAAGTACAAGTCTGTAAACTACATCAGCAGCTGCATGTGGATATACACACATGATCTCTGTATATATTCTGGCTTTCTGTAAACTTCAAATGTCTCATTCAGAAACACTTGCAAAAAGCAAATAAAATGAAGCAAGTTGTCATTAAACCCATGAAACTAAAATAAAATTTTTATTCAGACACGTTTCTTACCCTCTTCTTCCTTCCAAAATTCAAGTTTAGCTCCTTTTTCTACCCAAAGAACTTCCCATTAAACTTATTAGTGAGTCTCCCTAACCAGAAAAACAGAGGTTGGGCTAAACACCACTAGCAAGCAAGACACACTGTATTTACATTTTGGAGACAATTTCTCACTCACTAACCTGCTTTTCTTGGATGCTGGATTTCTTACTATTTTTCGTGGATTCAGGCATCTTGATCTCCTAAAGAGATTGAAAAATCTAAACTTAAAATAAGCTTAAATGCTCCCTCAAGTACTCTAACAAAATATGCTAAGCAAATCAGCATTCAGTTAAACCCAGCAGAAAATGTAGGAAATGAACTGGCATATTTACCCTTCTCTCATAATTCTGTTTTAGTCTAAGCTATCTGAGTACTATCAACAGCTGAATATTTAAGTAATGAATGCTCATCTTCATAAAGGTTTACTGTACTTCCATTACAAATAAACTTAGAATGAAGGAGAAAAAATCTTTTCCAAAATTAAAGTTGGTCTTTCCTTCTGAATTGCTTACAGTTTAAAGCTATGAAATAACATGCTGTTCATTGCCTCATTGCTCGCTGTAATCAGCATGGGTCTAGAAGATCACACAAGTCGCTTTCTTTTTTTCTCTTCAGAAGTTTTCAGTTAGCAGACATTCAAAGTCTTTAGATGTCACAAGGTTAAACAAAGGCATTATTAATGCTGGAAATTATTTTTAAAAATAACAAGTATCTAAACATATTTTCACCCTTAAAAGCCTACACAAAAGACAGCAGAAGTATTTTAGCTACAAATCAGATTTTTGTTCTATTAACACTTCTATTTAAAACCAAAAAGTTTCTCAGTGTGAATGTCACAGATCCCAAATTGGTCTAACATTGCAGCAGATGGAGCAAGCAAGGGAAGTGGTGAAAAAGTGAAAGCCAGAAACAGATAAAACAGGGTAGTGCAGAACATACAAAAATTATGCCATAGATATCCTTTATCATATGCGGCAAAAATTAAAGTCAAGGAGAGAATGCAAAACAGATTATTAAAACTGCAATGATAAACCATCTTTAACATTCAGATTATTATTTCAGTAAAACTGAGCAAAGATGTACTTTTTAGCCAATTAATTCCGTACTGAAATGTGGAACATGCAAGATCCTTTTCCTCAATGGGACTTCTCTCAGCACATTTGAAAGAATGATAGAGTAGCAGGCTTATTTCTTTTGAATACAAATTCAGATACCAACGTACACACATGCTTACCATTTTTTGGCCACCTTTGGCTGCCTTCATCATCTGTTCTGATATCATTTTCTTCAAGCAGCTACTGAGCAAAAAGGCCTAAAGAGGATAAATCAAAGAACATTCTGATTTCTTCCATTAAAAGATGTACTTGACTCTTCCATTCCTCCTCCGCCAGAAAATTACAATCCCTAACTACTGAACTATTACTTCCCTAATTCAGTTAATTTTACGCTGTGCTTAACATCCCTACAGTGCACCAAACTAGCTGCAGTTGCTTAAAGCCCAGCCTCAGCATGACTAACCCTCATGGCACTGCTCAGAGCAGAGAATAAGAATTTTTATGACTGGTTTTGTGAAGCAAGTTATTCTCTCTAGTTGTCTGTGGCTCCTACCTTAAAGGCTGGTAAATTACACCAAAGGCTAAGTAAGGTTAATCAAATGTGGCACTATCGGCATCAAAACCACTTCAACAAGTGAAGCAAGCTGGAGTTCACAGGCACTCAGCACTGCTGAAAATCAAAGCCCTGGTGGTTACACAAGATGGCTGCAACTGTTTGTAGACCAGCTCACAGTCACATCTTGCACAGCTAATACGAATGGAGCAGTACGCCTTCATCCCGCATATTAGGTATCTAGCAGAGGCACCTCAGAGAGGAGTGAAGTTGTTCTCAGTTCCTTATGCTGTCCAATGAGCATGTACAACTCTGTGGGATAATGCAGCCCAAGTTAAGGTCTGAATTGCACCCTGGAGATGCACCTTACTACTTACTCTCCAAAAGGAAGAGTCTCAGGTAGAGCGTCAAGCACCGAGAGATGAATCAAAGACAAAATATCCTACAAGATCAGTGAGGGAGGGGGGAGCCATCTCTGACTAAGCTCCAAATCATCCAGTCTTTCCATTTTCTGCAGTGGGCTCTTGGATCAAACCCTTTTTTTCTTCCACACAGCAGCACCTTTCCAGCCTTTAGCTCTTCCTCACACTTCTGAGGCAAGTGGGACACAGGTTTTTTTAATCAGCAAGTCACTACAACAAGCACAACCCTAACAGATTTCACAGGAGAATTAATACTGAGGTAATTCTAGGTTTTTTGTTCTCCAATAGCAAAGAAACTAGAAAGCTTACTGCTTGTGGCTCATGTTCTCATAAAACTTAAGCGTGGCAGGAAATTAACACTTACTAAATAGCTGTGTGAACTGCATCATCACCCCAGAATTCAGAAGTCATGTGTGAGAAATTAAGCATTTTGATTTTACTTGAAAAATCCTGTCTGCTGCTGGGTGGGTCTCAGAGGCAAGAGAAGCAGTTTACTTGAATAACAGGCTCTATACTTTTTATAGAAGCTCCGTACCTAAACTGAGACTGCTGCTGTCTTTGATACTGCAGAGCCTAGATTATTTGCTAGGCAGCATAACCACAGATGGATGACTTGAATTCCTGGATACCTTTCTCTTTAAAGAGCTGCCTGAAAATAGTGGGAGGAATGGCACCCTATAAAGTCTTATTTAAGAATTATTTATATGTAGAAAAAACACATGATGTTACATATTCACACCTGCCATTAACCTGGGTTAATATGGCATATATTTATATTTGAACAATAGGATTCATTGTGGAAAATGGAGCCCTTGACCTTAGCTGGGTCTGACCAATTAATGATTTTGGTTACTTACTGAGTCCAGTAAATAAATGGCACCTCTCCACACTCCATCCCAGGCTTGCTGCTGAGTGCTAGACATTTCTCTTCAATGGAAAAAAAATCCTCTTCGCTTTTATATTAGAAACTCAAATGCTTTTCCCCAGATAACTCTGTCCCTAGGCTAACCTGTTTGAAAGCATAGCCACTGCACTCTGGTAGAGATAGACTAACCACTTTTGAAGATCCCCGTGGCTGTAAGATTACATTTTACTCTGATCCTTTCCTAACAGGACAGAGAACTAACCTGTTTTGTGTACAAAATTATCCATTGCCATGTGCCTGAATCATTGTACTCAAATCTGAGCTCCAGAGTGTCTTCTTCACCATCCTTTGTAGCACCCTGAAAAAACCCCCATAAAACAAAAAAACAAACAATGAACAGAAGAAACAGCTAAAAACAGCATTAAGGTGTCCGCCTTAAATCAGAATTAGTCAGTTAGGTTCATTTTATACAATATATAAATAAAACAGCTGAAGATCTGTACCAGAACACTTCTCCTGGGGGAGGGAGCAAGTGGGAGGTAGGAAGGGGGAGTCTTTACAAGCACAAAGCTGGCTAAAGCAGTTCTTTTGCTCCCACACAAAACTCTGACAACTCTACCTCCAACAGGAAAGGAAAGGGGTAGGTAAAGAATGACATGGAATGCCAGGGAAGGGAGAAATAGCAGAGGAAGGCTAGATGGTTTACTGCTGTAAAGGCTGCCAAGGGAATATGTTTCAGGACAGGTTTGGAGGGGAATATGGGCAAGTGGGAGGGATTTAAAACAGAGCACTCCCCCCCGGACCTGCCCTTCTCCTGACAACCTTAGTTTTCATGAAGAGAAAGTCAATTCAGATACAAAGTCAATGAAGTACTTACAAGAGAAGTAACCTGCCAACTTCTTAACCTGTTGATTTTAAAGCTGACCTCTTTGGTCTGATTAGTAGGCAGTTTTATGCAGCAGTTAATCTCATTATTGCCAACATAGATGTCAGCTGAGCAGCCTTCTTCTGGATAGTCACAAATGCAAGGATCAAGCCGTACATATCCATAGAACCGCATTTCTCGAATCAACTCCAGGAACTGCACCAAAAAGACAGAACTAAAGCAATTTGCTGTAAAAGTGAGTGAAAACTAGTGATTTGGAAGACGTCACTCACAGTCCAGACTTAGAAACTTGATTTTTTTTTTTTACTGGGTATCATGAGCTGGGTCTTTTGGATGCTTATCAGATATAATGATGGGAAGAGAAAAAACTAACCAGTAAGAAATACTGAGAACAGCAGTCCCAGCAGTCTGAATTTCCATCTGATTTCCTGAACTGGATGACAAACCTTTGCACCTGAGTTTAGCAGATAGAGAAGACTAGCATTCACAGTCTTGATAGCCCTTGGGATCCAAGTCATTCTGTTGAGATATTTTAAAATGCTAGCAGAGATGGGAACCTCCTTTTCTATTTGGTGGCTCAGTATCTGACCAGGAGATGGGAGACCTGGGTCTCTAGCTCAAACCAGTCCACAAAACCATGCCCTGTTTTTAAAGTCGCAGCCTCTAGTATCGTTGTTTCAAAAACCACTCCTTTTATCTGTTTATATTGTTTTTAAAATACCATTTTACCTTTGCTTTGTTTTCATTTTTTTGTAGAAATTCAAGTTCCTGCATCTGCCCTTCTGTTGGTTTAACCCAATTCCTCTTAACTTCCTGGATTGCCTTAAAAGAATTTTTAAAAATAGCAAAAAAGTCAGCAAAAATACATTTCCTTTCACACACAAACATTCAGAAACACACACACAGAGAAAGCTTTTTTTTAAAAAAAAAAAAAAAAAAAGGCCTTTGATTTTGGACAAGTTCATTCTACACTGTTCTTTCCTCCTGAATTAATAGTTTCCAAAGCTCGTACAACTCAACACACCTACAGCTCAGAAATCAAATGCTCTCATATCATGGCAGAGTGCCTACATATTAGAGACATACAGATGCATACATACACTTGAAAATAGAGTGGACAGATACCTAAATATGTCCTTTTTGTGCAATACTTTTCCCATGCACAAAACATAGTTAGAATCTCCAGTACATGAGTTTGAAGGGAAAATAAAAAATTAACATGATCAACAACAGTTATACCCAGCACTTAGAAAAGCGCAACACAGCAGTGCTAAACAGGAACCATTTACAAACATTTCAAGAATTTGTATAAAAGATGAAATTAATGTGGGAAAATTAACTTTTAAAGTTACAAAGACCTTTCAGTTTTACCTGCATATATAGCAAATTCAGTGAAGCTCTACAATCCATCAGCCGTGTATCAAGAGAAGGATCCATATACCTTTTCCAAGCCAAGGGAAAAAAGTAGTAAAATATGAAGATATGCATCTAAATATGGTATTTTGATTTTTCAGCTAAATATGATGGGAGCACAACCCAGAAAGATCCCATTACTTACCAGATTTAAAAAAAACCAAACCAAAATGAAAAAACCAGTTGTACCCTTGAAGTCTGTACTGTACTTATTCTTTATACGTTGTAGCAGAATGGAAATAAACTAAAGTCAGGTTATCCAATCTCTCCACTTTGATTTTGGTGGTACCAAACATAACAGTTTCAATTTAGAACTAAAACTTTCCTCCTCCTTTTCTCAAACAACTCAGTGTTTGTCTACATAAGAGTTGGTAAGACTCTCAGAGCATCTACTGACATGCTGCAGTGCTGACATACAAGACCTAGCCTTAAGCTAGCTAGCTGCAGTACCAACTGCTGTAGAAGTGCTGCAGGATCAGATCAGTACAGCAACAAAGCAAGTTAAATAGTTATCTAAGTGCCATGCTGCAACAGCTAGCTTGAGCCATTTTATTTAAAAGCAGCTTGGGTAAGTCTACATGACAGTACAAACAGAGCAGTGTGGGCTCCATGGCTAGTACAGCTGTATTACTCGCATTGCACAGGCAATACGCTTCCTGCAGCACACAAACAACCCCAGGACTGCCATTTCCTACCTCTGTGCTTTGAAGCAGTGCTAGGTAGAGAAGTATCTACTCAGACAGTCACTTTGTCATGGCTTAGAACCATGCAGTTCTTTCATTAGGCTGCTAGGTTCTGCAGTTTATAAGGGCACATATAGGAAAACAGAGAAAGCTTTGTCGAGGCCAAGCTCTAGCCCAGTAGATTTAACAACAGACAAGTTACAAGCATCAAACAACGGATTTCTGTGTACCTTCAAGCCAAGTAACCTTGCTTGCTGCCACTAAAAGGCACGGTCTGTTCTTCCTCTTCTGCTCCCAACCACGGTTCTTGCTCTAGCATTCATCTGATGCAGCCAATGGAACTCACTAAGCATGCAAAAATCTATTCCCTTTTTTCTTTTTCATTGTAGGGAGAAGTAGACCAGACCACAACCACAGCAGTGAGCCATTAGAACTGGCTCAGCTATACTGCCTAACTGCACCCTCAGGGCACTGTTTGACAAGCGGGACTTTGGCACCAGACTCCCTGTCCCCAGGGTTTATCCTCACCCACAAGTCAGCACAACTGTTTGCTGTGCAGCAAACAAGACTGGGGGACTGACCCAGGCCAAAAATAGGCCAGCAAAACCAAATAAAAAAATAAACAGCCAGCAACTTATTTTTAGGCCAGGCTAGCTCGCCAGTCCAGTTCACCATGTCTGCCTACACAGTTCTACCAGCATAACTGAGGAGGAGCCTGAGGTGTGAGCAAATGAAAGGGGAAGAATGCTCTGCTGCTTAAGCCAGGCCACCTACCAAAAGAAATGCTCAAGCTACGGCCTCAGGTATTGCGTATTAGTATACAGAAATGAGCACTTCAGATAAAAAGTAATCCATCTCTGCCCAAACAGAGTTGCAGCTTGCAACTCAGAACTCAAAGTTCTCTTCTATATTGTTTACGGGTATATTACCATTTGTAGTCACTGCATTATGCAGGCATAAAAATTAGGAGGCAAGCAGCCACAAAGCACCTCTCTATAGATTCTGAAAGAGAGGGAATAAATAGCTAGCTGCAGTAAAGGACGCTTCAGGAATACTACAGTGATAAAATTTAAAACATGCAAGGCCACAGAAACCAGTTAATTCCAATAACAAATTGGCCTCAGAGAAAAACAGTCAAGCTGCTGAGGCTTGAAGACTTTGTAACTATCAAGAGATTTCTTTCTCTGTTCATAGTTGTCATGCATCTTGGTAGTTTCTTTTAAGCTTCTTGCTTACCACTTTCTGATCCCAAGCTTACAGTGCAACTCTTTCATGCTCTGAAGACTCACATACGGAAGTTCAAATTCTGCCACTTTTGTCACCACTAGGAAAAGAAGAAAAACCAGAGACATTTGGTGAGATCTAGTGAAATAGCCCAGCTACTTTCATATATCAGTTAGTGCTGGTTAGCAATGTGCTGTTAGAGAAGAAAAAACTTAACAAATATAAATTCTGGGGTAAAGTAAGGTGACAGGTTAGTTATCTTCCTCACTTCTCTGAGTCTAAACTTACATAGCTCTATTACTTACAGAATCGCTCTACCCCCTTAGACCATACTCACATAGAATATCCTTCTCTCAAAACACAGCTAAGCAGGATAGATATTTCTGCATTTAAAGGATGTGTGGATGCAAGCTTCCAGGACTGGTGCTTTTCTTGAACAGAACGTCAGACAAGAGCAGTATAACTAATGTACAGCAAGAAAAGCATGTCATTCTTCAGTGATCACTACTTTCCTGCTCACTTTTTTAAAAAAATATAGGTCTAAAGGCCCAAACCTGTAAACATTTATTTCTAAGCCAATACCACAATTCAGCAGAACACTTAAACATGTGATTTTAAGCACGTGAGCATCTAAACATCTTTTGGCAGTGGACTGTGGGTTACATTTGGACTTGATGTATTTGTGAGGAATATCAAAGATGCATAGAAATGTAATCAATTGAAAAACATTTCTATTCTCCTGTGTATCTGATTATATCACAATACAAGGCAAAAATAAATCCATCTGCAACTGCAGTAGAAGAGTATATAGTGTGTTATATCCAGATACATTTGAGACATAGTAATAGCCAGGGATTCTGTGCACTCAGAGATACTTTTCACAGCCAGAGAGAAAGGGGCAGGGGAATGATAAATAGAATAGACACAGACAGTGAAGTTCCTACCCTACTGAGTAAGCCCGAGTTTACTACTGGACCTTCATCTTGAAAAGGTTCAGAAGAGTATTAACATCTTTATGCCAATAAGACGACTGAAAAAAGCTAAATGAATTGTCAAGGCCACACAGAGAGGCTGCAATGCCTAACTTTACTCCAGTCAACAGCAAAGACCGTGTTCACTCCCCTGATGTGGCCCAAGCCTATCCCAGTCCCAGGCCTGGATCCAGTCTCATCCAAACACCCGCCCACATGGGAAACAGGACATCAGCAGACCAATGAGGACATAAAAGCCCCTTCACATTTTATGATCATAAAGAGACTCACAACCCTGATTTACAGCTTGCTCAGTACCATCATGGTTAAACAAGTTTCTATCAGTTAAGAAAGGAAACATGTCATGATATAAAGGAAAGTAAGCCACAGACATTGTTTATAAATATAACAAAAGAGTTTCCTGTTCCATTGTTAAACTCAGCATGTGATCTGTAAACTAAGAACTGTTTTATGTAGGTATGGCCATCTGATTAAATGCCTACCCAGAAGTTCCCATGTGGTAAAGTTGCTAACACACCTTGTAAACTGAAAGGGACATGATAGTCATATGCGAAAGTCTCACCCCTGCACCACACTATCTATTGCCATAATTTGTTACCCACCACCACTCTTTCCAAGCCATGTGGGGAGAGGGCTTGAGGGGGTTTATCAGACAGGGTGGGTCTTTCAGCCTGAGCAGGCTCATGCAAGCTCTGTTCACACTCCAGGTTCAGTCACTGCAGCCAACAGAACAAATCCAAGGGAGGGCTAAGTTAAGCACCTTGTAAAACTTACCAGAGAGCGCTCCATCATCACGATCTTGGAAGAAAAATAAACTAAAATATTTTATTAATTCTCTTGATAGCCCCATCTTGCAAAATGTGACCTTTAAAAACAAAGAAGGTCAGAAGCTTAGCTATCCATTAGCATGAATAAGGAAGAAATGTTCAATACCTATTAACGTAACTTAATTGTTTTTAATTTTTCCCCTTATGTCCCATTTAACTGCACATTTTAAAGCCAATATAACCATTCCCGTATTGCAGCATTTGAGTTTGTGAGGAGTTTCATAAGTTTCAAGGGAACATAAAAATGTAATAAAATAACAAATGTTTACTACTCTGCCATGCATTTAAAAATCCTCTAACACAAGGCATCTGCCATGTTATTCCAGATCTTTACTACTAAATCCTCAAATCCTGTTGTACAGCGAGCACTGTGTGCTCTGAGCTAACAACATTGCTCAAGAGCATCACAAATATGTATTTTTCCAAGATTTGTGTATTTTCCAAGCTGATAGAGTCCTCTTGTTTTTCTAGGAAATATCTAGAAGTCCTGCCCCTTTACTGAAAGTACCAGTCTTACTTGTAGGGTTTTGCAAGTGAAGGCTTCTGACAAGAGCAGACTTGAGCTCTGTTGAGTTTTCATTGACAGCAGCTAAGGAAGAAAAACCCTATCCAGCTTGACATTTGGATTGTTTTTAGCTTGCTGTGGCCCCTCTACATCTTCTCTGAAAGAGGGAAGAATTAGCACCAACAGAAAATGCAGAAATTATTTGCAGGACCAGCTGCACAATGGGAAAGAAAAATCAGGCAGAGGTGAGCACAGAAACCGCTGAATCAGGCTGGAGCAATTGTCTTGTTCTGTTTTAGGCACTGAAAAATCAAAGCATAAGTTAAAGCAGCCATAACCTAAAAGAGCACAGTGCCATCAGAGCATTCCTAAACTCTGCAGTGACCATAATCTCCTGAGCAAACTCAGGAAAGTGGTGTGGCAACTGTAAGAAAACTCTCCACCCCTGAGAATACTTCTGTCATAGCTCATCTGGCAGATTGTGCAACCTGATAGAGGAGTCATGCTTTGGTCAGAGAAGCTGGACTTCCTTTGTCTGAGCGTAAGGTGGAAATACCGGTTTTCAGTCTTCTTCCAAAGGGTGCCAACTCTAAAACACTTCTAGCTCTGTGTCACAGTGACAGCATTGTAAATTCACTCATCTCCACGGTTCAGAAGGGTTTTCTCCAGCTGTATCAGCTGGTTTAAAAAGCAGACATGTTTCCATTCATAGAAAAAAAAGTAGACATCAAGCTAAATATAGGCTGGGAAGAATTGTTCCAAGCTAAAATTAAAAAAAAAAAAGACACATTCATGACGTTTTCCTTATACTTGTTAATATCAGGGCTGTTACCGGAGAGGGCAGCAGAGCATAAAAATCACTCGCCTCACACTCAGTTCAGACACCAGGTATAATGGGAATAAAGTTTCAGAAGTCCAAACACAGAAGACAAAACATGAATATTAGCAGCACCATCTTTCATTCTGTCTGCTTCTTTGCTAAGAAGTCCCCACAAATTACTTTAAGAAGTTAGCCACAGAGCTTCAATATGTTATCCCTTAGTAGCATAATACTAAGCGAACCAGATGGCATTTCCCAGGAATGTCAAACACAGATCTCTGATTCAGTAGGATTTTGACTTATTTTATTTCTTGGATCAAAGCACAAGCTGGTATATGCTGCCTGAATACCAGGATGTTAGGGAGTGATGGCTGCAAAATCTACCTCCACTGCAAAAGAACAGTGAATGTGGTAGCACGTTTACAATGACGAAAGCTAAGTAATTCCTAAAAATCCTAACTCATCTTTAAGATCACAAGAGAAGAAAAGGTGTCTGCAGCATTTCAAATGTCATTGTTTCTTTACAGTGCCACATTAATATTAAACATCTATAAATGCAATATACAAAGCAACATACAACACCACTGTCTGGCTTGAAAATTACCTTGACCCACTGCAAAACTAACAAGTTTATCAAGCCCAAATTATTAGTATTTTTTAAAGTATATTAGCAAATCCTTTCCTTACGTAAGGTCCCTATGCAAGTCTCCTATCTAAAAATGTCTCCTTACTTCTTCCACCCTATTAGCACCTACCTTCCCTCTCCCCAAATCAAAATTCCTATCTCCCTGCCACCCCCAACACTTTTTGCCTTCAGCATCTCCCACCCCACAAGTGTCCTGTTGCAGGGTCTAAGGCCAACTCTGACACTTACCTTACCCTGGAAGAACCGGTCCCAGCATTGCCTCAGGTGGTGCAAACCCCATGGCAGAACAAAGCTGGCAAGGGGTTATCCTGTGTTACCCAACTCATGGTAACTGTGCACAGATACTGTGTGTTCTGCGGCCAGACTAACACACGTCAGCTTGACGGAGGAGAGCAAATACACGTTCAGCTCACTTGTACCTATGGCCAGCTGAGAACTACCTCCACAAACTCATTGCAAAGGCACAACAGAAATACAGTACACAATTTCCTGTACAATGAGAGGAAATTTCAGATTTCCATGACAAAGAAGAGTACCCATCTGGCAGGTGTATGCTTTGTCATTGCTGTTAAGATTAGGAAACGGGAACAACTGAGAAAGAGGCTTCGGCCTTACTCATGCACACACGTGCAAATACACAAAATATGCAGAGCCACTGCTGCTCCTCCTCTCCTGGCATAAAAAGGGAACCCCAGCTGAAAGTTTCAAACACAAGCCAGCCAGTTGTGTAAACAACATTTGGTTGCTACTGGTTTCAAAATGTAACTAGCAATTGTTTACTGTATGTATTACAACAGCTGTTACAGACATCCCAGAGCCACAGTACTAGAACTGCACCAATACTGCAAAGGAAGTCCCACGGTTTCACAGCAAACATCAAGGGACAGAAAACAAGTAACAGAGAAGCGTGCAGAACAAGACGTATCAGTTGCACACTAAGTTTTAACAGCAGTGCACCAGCTAAGACATAAGCCAAGACTAGACCATCATCTCTGACTACAGTGTTCAAGCGCTTTCACCCACACTGTGCTAAACCAAAGTGGGAGAGTAATTAAGAATGTGTCCCCATAAGGAATAATATATATTTTCTAATTCTATCATATATGAAGGAAACCTGAACTTGACAGCCAAATGCCATAGGAGCAGAAGGCGTGTAACATTAAGAGGTAAATTATGGACAAATGTAAAAACCAAAAGAGCCCATCTGCAGAATCAGCAACGCCCCCACCCCCTCGCCCTGGTACAATAAACCCCTCATATGTCTTCAAATAGGGAGTTTTATCCTTTCCTGACTGAAGTGATCTTCATTTTTACCCACTTCTTACAAATGGAAAATTTCAACACAATTCTAGAAACCCATTACCTCTAATATTCTTTGTGCAGTGTCCGATGTCTGAATATCAAGTCTAATATTACTGCCGTCAGCGAGGTAGACATCCAGAAAGGCTCCCTGGGTTTGGATCTCAAACGTATCCTGTTAGGTAGAAACAGAACACTGTTCTATTGCTTTCCATATTGCTGGAGCCCTTCTGAAGATGCTGATGCTCCATTTCCTCAAGTAAAATAAACAATTGAGATGACTGTTTAGTAAACAGTAAGTTACTAAAATTACTGTCAAAGCTTGTAGATGACAAAAAAAAACATACGCAGAACAGCAAGTGAGAAGATACTGCAGAATTAGAGGAGGGTCACTTTGATGTTAAGCTGAGCACAAGTTACCTAGTGTCTCAATGCCTGTAGGAACAACACAGTCACTGTCCTAGGAAGTAGAGACTTGAAAAAGAGGAGGTGGATAAACAGCTGCATGTGAATATTCAAAGCCACAATCTTGCCAAAAGGAAAAAAATCTCCAGTGAAAAACAGAGGCTATGGTATCTTAATATACCAGAGCTACTGGAATACTGCTCAGTGCCAGTGCCCAAGGTCCAAAACCACCGCAAATGGAGAGGGGATATAAAGAAGAAACCTGAAAGCTTTTAGGTCATGAAAAAACAGGTCTCAAATAAGTGACCTCAGAGAGCTGTCTTACGTCTAGACACAAAGGAGTGATTTGCAATCTGGAAAAACTAAAGTACAGAAGCCAGATCCATTGGCTGGCAGCTGATGATAGACGCAGTCAGAGTAGAAGTAAAGCACACATTTCTGACCATGAGGTAGCGCACAGGAATGGGGTATTCTCCACTGGTTTTATATCAAGACTTTATATTTCCTTAAAAGACTTTCCTGAGCTCAAACTCGGAAAGCCTCATGCTTTGCTATGCATGAAAAGTCAGTTACTTGTTTCAAGAGGATGGAGACTAGTTTGAGAACTCCCTTGGGGATGCATCTGGATGAGGTGGCAGAAACTCATCCCTGCAGCTCCTCTTCCTGTTGACTGCCCTGGATCAGAGGACAGCAATGGTCCTTCTGGCATTTTTATTAATTAAGGAGAGGTACTTCCCTTGAGATTCATAGTGGAGGAAAATGCTGTAATTGTACATACTGTATGTAACTTTAATTTTTAATTTCTTGTATCCACCTTTGCTAGCCTGGTGGAATATATGGGAGACTCCCTGGGAGCCCTTAGGTTTCAAGTATTCTCAGTATCTTGCTGCCTGTATATAGGAGCATCTCCTGACTCCTGCAATGTCAGCAAGAGCAGGGTGGCAGGGCTGACATTTATGCTGTGTGCTCCATTACCCCTCTTTTGGGTACCCTGGAGAACATGCTAGGACACATGACTCCAATTAACTAACTCAGCTCAGATTGGTAACCTTTTGGGTCAGAAAGACCACATTTTCTAGTAAATCTGGCTTAATTAAGAGTTATTTCAAGGTAAGATCAAATGCAAACAAAAAGTGTTTTCTTTCACAACATCTAAAAATTAAGAACATGTTGTCAAAAGTTTGTAGAATGATATGTGGGGAAAAGAGGTCTTGAGGAAAACCAAAACAAAACAATCTTTCTTATTTAAAGAGACTTCCCACAGATTTTCCTGACACCTAGTACTTCACCTAGCTGCATGCCTACACATCTGTTTGCACATATTAAAGAACAAGAGAACCTCTTCTCAAGGCATTAGCCAATGCCCTGTCTGAAGTCCCTCTGGGGATCCACACAGATTTAATCTTTATCCCCAAACTAATTTCCTTCTTATCCAGGAGACAAGTCTAGTCATTCCTCTTAATTAAAATAAGCATTACTTTGCTTCTGTGGAGATACAAAAGCCCCCCTCTCTCTTACATCGAGGATCATCTCCTGTGCTTACCTGAGTACTTTACTACTTTCCTCAAACGGGAAGGAGCAGACACTTCCTCAAACGCCTTTGGTGCACATATTTTGGTATGAAACATTTCACATGTGGTAAAAATGTATGTGAAACTTGGAACAAACATGGGATGCAAGCATCAGAATGAGATAAAGACATGTAACTCATTACTGACTCTCAACGAAGAGCAAACAGGTCACTATATAGCCAGTTTACTATCCAAGACTCAGCAGTGCTGGGGGGTGAAGGCCAGTGCAAAGGCTTGTGCGCCGCAGTAAGCGCTTCTGGGTGTGGGCTGCTAATGCTGAAGCTCCCATAGGGAAAGGACATGGAGGACTTTATGCATCTACTTCTGCCAGATCCTCACTGCTGCTCCTGCAGCTTTCACAGCCTGGGTACAGGCCACCTCGTCCTCTGTGGCAGCCCAGGGTCAGAGACACAAAGGTCACTTTACCCTTCTGCCACTCAAAGGGAGCCACATCTTGCAGCACCCTACCCTACTTGCCACCTCACTACTCAGCAATCACGAGGGGAAGAAAAGCATGATCCAAACTTTCAAGCTACTTCCAAGCAGTTTGAGATCTCCAAGAACACCATGCAACATATTAGTGGGCAGATTAATCTGAGGATCTACAACAAAGGATGTATTAGAGAAAAGAAAATCTCAGTCCCATCTAGAATGGTCACATTAAGTATCACTGTTTAATACTTAAACCAGTGGTTTCCACAGTCATCTTTTAAAAACTGCTTTAATTTATCTTATTTGACTCTACTGAACTACAGGCACAGCTTCATTTCATGGTCTTGGGGACAAATTCCCTACTTTCTTTTCTTCAACTTTTGATTACTCTTCTCTTAATATGGCTATGACACAGCAAACCAAAAATAAGAATTATCTTAAACTACTGGGTTTGGAGACTTCCCCCCCCCCCCCCTTTGTCACATGCTTTTACCCCAGAAGGCAGAACTGTCCATGCCAGAAACTCCACACATTGTTTGGTGTTATAAATATTTTTTAGCCTCTTATCAGTAAGGTATTCTTGAGACCAAAAAAAACTTACTTACATAAAAACAAAAGGAGGAAACAGTGCAGTCTGTAAGGCAGGAGAAGACAGTGTTAAGTGAAGAAATACAAATACAGACATGTCCCTAAAACAACACAAGAGAATCCAGCATAAGTTTAATACAAATACAAAGGGAAGAGCATTTATCAGTGTTAGCGATAATCCCTTTAGTAAGTGCACATGGCAATCCCAACCACTTCAAAAATGGACAGAAAAATACTTTTGAAAGAAATTTGCAGCACTGAGTCAGAAAAGTTCAGATCTTCTCCCAAGCTGCTATTTTAGTTTTGGAAAAAGCAGTAGAGTCATTGTCTCATCTACTCAAAAACAGGCAACAACATAAAAACCCCTGTATTTTGGCAACAGCACATGTTCAGTAGTACTTTTCACGTTTCCTACACTTTTGCTCCTGAAATTCAGGGAACATGCCATGTAACTAGACTTGGACACTTTCTTGTATCTTAATACTCCTTATTTGAATATTCCCTTAACGCTGTCGCTATTACCTGTGGTAAAATCTCCTGAGACATCTAGAACTGCTGCCTACTCCCCATTTGCCTACCCCAGTAGCTTGAAGCACAGCTCAGTCATTAATATAAGAATACAGAATAATACAGAGCTGGTGAGGGATTTTCTTCATTTTTTGGTTTGGATGAATAGAGCAGTTTTTTTGGGAAAAAAAAACAAACCACAAACCAAAACGACAAAACAAAAAACCCAAACAAACAAACCAAACAAAAAATATATCTATTATATAGTTCCCCCACAGGAAAAAAATAGATATCTTTTTTTTCCTCCCAGTTTTCCATTAGAAAACTTAAAATTAAGTGATTTTGTTTTAACAGAAGTCAACACCAATCTGAACCCTCGGCAAGCTCTCAATGGATTTGTTGCTCAGCTAAGAAGCATGGGCCATAGAAAGAAAAAGGGTGAGAACGGAGGCCCTTGTTGCAACATATTTGAAAAGTACAGCCGGTCAGGGGACTGAACTGCATCTTAACATTGAAGCAAAAATAAAACAGACATCCTTGAATTAAAATTCTTCAGAACTTTCCATGCCAGAAACCTCCCCCCCTGGCCAGCCCACAATAAAAGTCTGAAAGTATGGGAACTTCCCACATGAAATTCAGATTTCTGGCCAGCTGCACTTTTGAAATAGAAGTTCATAAATAAGAAACCCCCTGGTTTGATATGAAAAATAAAATTTTTAGAGCAGTGCTGAAATTGTAGATACTCAGCCTGACTTCTGTTTGTGTATATACACATCCAAACACATTTGTGAGTTAATGCAAGTACAGAGGAATGTTACAAACCTGCATTCCTCCATTGTGTGCACAAAAGGTAAGTGCGTTGCGAGTGCAGAGAAGCAGAGGCTGCATGGTCAGAGACAGGGGCTCTATCCAAGAAAATGCACCCCATGATCAGCCAAGCACTGATTCCTGGTAACACCTGCAGATTTCTGGGTTGCATTTTACCTACACTCTCAATAGCATACACACCACAGCTGTCTTATGGTATTCAATCCTTGGCCTCATGCTTGCTCTTTGGAAGGAAAACCACCTTACATTGGAGTCCTTTGATGAAGGACCACATAGGAATACTGCTTTTTGCCTGTTATCAGGCACTGATTGGCTCTATTTGCTCAAGTACTCAGAAACTTTTCATCTGTCCTTTCACCAACACCTGAATCCTTTTGCTCATGCTAAAGGCTGCTGTTTACCAGCAAAACAGACTGGAAAAGGTCAGCCTCCTAGATCACTAACTCCAAACCTCTGCTGCTGCAAGGAAATATGTCTCAATTTTATTTATAAATGCATAATGACTGGCTGTCCTCCCAGCCGCATCCTGAATACACCACATTACTCCATGGGTGCCCAATACAGAGACAGACCATGATCTCAGATTACATTCAAGGATATAGATTAGTTGCATTAAAATGAGACTGATAGGGATGTATGTGCCTGCTCATACTGTCTTTCTCCTGATGAAAAGGGAGAAAGCACAACACAGCCACAACAGTCTTATCTTGTTAATGACTTCTTGCAAGAACTGTGCCATTTGTCTTTAGGGGCTGGAGGTAGTGGGGCATATACTGAATCTGTCTCTCCAGCTTGGTCGCTGGAGTTTGCAGAGTTTGGAAGAGTGGAGGGGCAGGGAGGTTATGGGCTAGGTTGTTCAACTCTGCTACACGGTATTTCAGCAATGTTCATTTTGAGCAAAGCATCCATTGTGCCAGGCTGCTTCCCCATGTGTCAGGAGCCCTGCTGTCCCCTGACAACTTCTCCTATGAGATTAGGTTGCTGGGGAAACAGCCAGAGCATGCCTGCTATAAGGAGCAAACTGTAACAACCTATGCAACAGGTAAAGGTGGTGCTGGGCAAAAACAGGGGCCTGGAAAGCAGGGTTAACCTGCACGGGCTTGTCCCCACTTCAAAAGTTTGCCCTGTTTGATACAATCAGGGGGATATAGCTGGTTGGTGTGATGCTGAGTGCAGATACAGATGAGTCACGTTCAACACTGTCAGGTAGCGTCAGTAAAGTCATGGTCCTTGCACAGCACTCCCACTCCAGGGAGTGCTAGTCTTGGCACACCCTTCACAACCCCATTCAGAAGCAAAACACAGGACAAGGACCAAAAAGGTCTTAAATTCAGTTTGATTTTTCTTTTGCATCTACTATTTTAGCCAGTGACATATACAAATATCTTCAGCTAGAAGCTTAAATACTGCTCTTTTAAGACAAGCCAAGAAAATGAAGCAAGCACTAGCAGACTGAGAGGACAGCTCTATTCTCTCTCATAATGACAGACAGAATTGAAGGTGAAAAGAGTCAGCAGTAGGGGAAAAAAAACATCTAGCCTAGCAATCTCATTCACCTCTGGTTTCCTATCTTCTCATTCTATTAAAACTGAAGGTTTCTAATATAAAAGCTGCGCTGGTTTTACCTGCGGACAGATCTGTGCTCAATAAATAGCTGTGGTGGCAGAAAAGTAGCTGACTGCTTCCCGTTCATCGCCACCTGCGGTGCGGTCCCTCTGCCGCTTCTCCCACATTAGCTGGCAGGTTGTTGGTACAAGTGTGCACTAACTTGTTTCAGGTAGCCAAGACTGACTAGTCAAAGCCAGTCCATGCCATTGGCAGAAAAGGAGCATGCTATTTCATAATTTTAATGTTGTTTTATTCTTGAATCTTTCATTATTCATCCCTCTTGCAATGTAACAAACAAGAGCAAGTTTGGGGTAATGCCTGGTTTTAACACGAAGTAGCAGTAACACTGAAACCCTAACTATGTTTTCACTCCTAAGCAATGTGTAGGACGCTAAGTGCTGCCTACGCATTTTCAACAATGGAGAAGGAAAGAACAGTACAGAAGTGCTTTAAAGATGAACTTCACTCCATGTCTTTCAATGCTGTTACAGAAATTTTGTCACTCTGCCATAAAACATCTCACAAGTCACAGTATACTAATAAATACTGGAACATGCACAACAAAGCCAGTTTGTTGAGTGAGATTCTTTAATAGCCAAAATGAATACTTATTCAGCCATCAGTTACACCAATTAAAGGCACTGTGCACAGCTAATGACAGTGGATGCACTCCTGTCTTTCAGAGTTATTTGATCTCTCTTAGGAATTTGTTCTTTACCATAACGAAAGAACACATAAAGCACTACTGCTATTTGTATTATGAAGCAGTAATTTATGTAAGCACAACAATTTTAAGTTTAAATTGTAAACAAAAAAAGCTGGAGAACGACCGTCTTTGCCAAGCAGGAAGCCTGAACTTCATGTATGAAAATCCATTGTATTGTGGAACAGAAATTTTGGTTAATTTTATGTTTTGAGAATGTACTGACCTTGCACTAACATTTAAAGTATAATTCAGTGCCTACCTTGAACTCTACAAAATAACTGACTGCTTTTGCCAGCACAGTCATCACATGCCTTAATAAGCACACACACATATGTACATAACCCATAAATCACATAAGTATTACACATGTACTTATCAAGTCACCCCTCTTTACCAAACGGGCCTGGAGTAAAGAAAAACCTAAATATACAACATCATTTCCGATGGTATGTTAAGAGAAATCCACAATACTGGCATGCCAAAAGACATCTTTAAACACTGCAAACATGCATTTTGAAGAGCTATTTCCTGCCAGAACTTTGTTAAAAAAAAGTCAGTTGGCAGTGTTTGAGGGCAAATTGCAGGCATTCCTGATGGATTTAACTTTCTTTAGCAGACCTGTTATCAGTCTCATCAAGACTAAGTTAAGACTCAGCAGTAATTGCTGGGAGTTATCCACAGGGCTATAACAGGCATTGGATCAGAACTAAAGAGAGACTGCTTCTCACAGAAGAAATCCCTAATCAGAAAGGGGCTTTTCATTCACCGTCTTGAGCACTTCAGTAGGTCTGAAATTAAGAGACTGTAAGTAAACTGTATCTTTTTATTTACAAAGTATATAGGAAAAACCTTTCTAGAATTCGTTAGGAATACTTCACACCATTTTCTATAGCCTTTCTGAACTCCCCTTACATACCATAATCACACATAGCAAGTGAAGGGCTCTCAAGTCACAAAACTCTTACTCGGTCCTTCAAAACATCCCATTCTCTCCAGAACAACTCACTGCAAGCGAGGTTACAGCAGCACCAGCAGCATGCTAAGCACTTCCCAGAAAACTAAAGCAGCATCCCCTCCCTGAAAATGCTGTTGGAGTCATACTGCACCCACCTGCTCCAAAACACTACTATCCTCATAAGAACCACAGCAGCTGGAGAGGAGGTAAGGGAAGAAAAGGGACATACGGCACCTTGCAGTAGTCAGACACAAGCAAGAGCTATCCAGGCTCCAAGCCTGCCAAAGAAAGATCATACATGTCATGGGCCACATTAAAATGGATTTTAAAAGCCATCTAGGTTGCAACAACCCAAATACATGCCAGATTCTGCCCATCACTACAGCTGCAAGATAAGAGAACATGACATTTTCACAGCAGTCATCAGTACACTTATCAGTCCAAAGCACTGACACTACCAAAAAGCATTTACAGTTGCAAAATCCAAGAATGCGTGTAATCCTTCTATTGAGCTCTCACAAAGACTCTTCTGGGAACTGTTTAGAGGCAAAAGATTCATCAGATATGCCACAGGATATAAAAACAAAGCAAATAGTTCTTTCCATGTGAGAAACAAGTTCGTACATGGACAAAACAATAGCAATACTATTATTGCCACCCAGGCTTCAGAGAGAACACTCTGTCATTGGAACTCGCTGCTTTACAAGACAGACCAATACGCTAAGAACACAAGGAAAGGAAGATAGCAAAGGAAGCCTTGAACTCAGGAGGTAGGATAATATTTCAACTCTTTCATATAACAATTCGGCTGAAAAATCCAAAACTTACCTGCTGTAGCTTTCGGAAAAAACCTATGAAGACATCACTATTGGTAATATTTGAATCCAAAGTAACTGAAAAACAAGAGGAAAAAGGGGAGGGAGGAAACCAAACATCCAAAAGATGAAAAACATGGCTAGTGTCTAAAACAAAGATGTATACAACGTGACTGTTAGTTAAACAGTCAGTGCTACTTTACTCATCCTTTGGTTTCTGCACAGCTACCTTTACTAGCCTGTTGTTAAATCACTGAAGCTATGAACAGTGCAAAATACATGTAGTGTTGCTATTCTCCCAAAGCAAGACTACAGTAAAGTTCTTGGCCACGTAACTCAATGGTCACTCATGGCCAGTAACTCTAAAAGGAACTGTTGAATACTCAAGTGAAAAAGATAAAATAATCACTAAAATTTAAGACTAATCTTGAGTTTCTGTAAGTCTTAGCACAAAGTATCTGAGGCCAGAGGCTACAAAATCTCTTTAAGCTCAGCCCCTCACACACACTTCTTTTTGGGTAGTTGAAATAGTTATATTTTTTTTATTTCTTGGCTTACATGAAACTCATGAGACACATTCTAGGGATCATGCAGACCTGGTTTACAACACAGCACATTGTGCCTGATATTTAATTTTTCTACAAACTCTTGTTATAATTCTCACAAGTCTGCCTGGAAACCCCTTAAGGGAAGGGGTTTATGCAGAGCCCAGTTCCTTATTACACTTCTACCAGTCCAAGTGCCTGTCTTTTTTGCCTCCCTCTTTTACCCACCAGCCATGAGTTCTCACACCCAGCCCCATGTCAGCTCTGGCAGTTGTGAAGCAGCAGGGATGGGTGGCTCAGCTCACTGATCCGGAAGAACAGAGAATGGACAGACTACAGGCTGCCACCAGAAGGCCCAGCTGGCTTAAGTTTAGTGTGAAACTGCACCCTTACGTTTTGGGAAAGCTGCAGAAAGGCAGCCACTTCAGAAATAAGATAAATATGATATGCTGCTCTTCTAGAGCCAGTGAACCAACAGACAGGACAGGGCAGCAACACTTAGCCCCAGCCTTTTAGATACACCCTTACTCAGCTCAGTATAGAAGGTAACCCACCCTGCAGTCACAATTGTAGACACATCCTCAAAGGTTTAAGCCCTGCGTATGAAAGCTTATCAGGTTGTTATAGCCAAGCTTACCATTCTGAAGATACTGCTCCAGCTGAGACCGCCTCTCATCTGCCATTGACTTGGTCATTGCCAGGTAAAACTTTGGAGGGAAAGCAGGCACAGCACTCCCAAAGAGATGCCTCAGCTGCAAAACAGCCAAAGGAAAGCTCCGCATCAGTGAAGAAGCATTCATAGTTTCCAAGGAGCTTTCAATGCTCTCTTATTTTGACAGCGAGACATGATGACCTACAAAGGGCATGGGGTACCCACCCAGCACCTCCCTGACAGCCCTCAGGACCCACAGCGAGGGCAAAGCCTTTGCCCGGGCAGCCACCAGAACACAGCCCAAGTGAGCAACCTCTTTTGATGGATTTCTCATTTTTACAGTCTTACCACTTCTGAGCTCCTGCTCCGAGCCAGAAAAGTAGCATTGTATTACCCTTACCAGCTAGGTCTTATACACCTCATGGACAAACAAGATATGGTTACAGATGTCTTCTCTTCCCAATACGTCCATACAGGATTCTGTGATCTATACCCACAGAACTACTTTTTAAGAGCTTGTGAATTCTGCCCTTGACTTGTGCTACCTCAGAGGCTTTTATTATTTTGTCCATGAGAGGTTATAACTTTTATCAGATCATTTAATATTGTCAAAGGAAAAAAAAACCAAAACAAAACACAAAAACCAGAGAATCTTTCAGGAACACAAACTATCTGAAAGTTTGATTCTTCCTCCAGCTATATCAGCTGGCTAATAACAGCATAATGTCTCTGTACAAACCCTACCTCATTTATAAACAGACCTGAAAGGACTAGAGAACCACAATTACATTATCTTACAATAACATAAGATAGTTCCAATATAGATTTGGGCAGTAGTTGGTCACTTGGAAGTGTAAAAATTCTCTGCTATAGGCAAATTATCTCAAGAGAAGGATGAGCTATGTTTACCTTCCTAATATGCACATTACTAAACACAGCAAAAATATAGCAAGTTTGCCTGGAAACATTCCTTCACCTAAATCAAAACAATATGGCATCTGATCAGTAAAATGAGACTCCTATAGTATGCTGAGACATTACTACTGATTAAGTTTTAAGCACCAGTATTCAACTCAGCAGTTAGCGTCACTAAATCCTGTGAAAGATGACATTTTCCCTCTGGCCCCAGCTGCCCAAGTCTTTCACGTGACTCCAGCTGCTGAAGCTTGAAGAGAAAAAAAAAAAATGTTTACTACTGCAAGAATTAGCAATACCTTTTTCCTACCTGTTTGGCTAAAAACAGGAGTGAGGTATGTTCTCACAGCTCCACTTCCCCTACTTTGGCAACACGCTGCTATTTCTGAGTTCTTGATTATTAGATATGCGTGAATCACTCTGAGATACACAGCATGAAAGAGTTAGATAACACTACATGCTTTGGTTTTATGTAAAGCTAACAGTAATAGCTAGTATAGAGTGCTTTTTATCTTCAAATTCCTTCACATATATCATCTTCCCCCAGGGACTGAAAAATATTATCTCTGCTCTACAGACAGGCAAACCGAGGAGATACAGCAAAAAAATTTGCCAGAAGTTGGAAAGCCAGAGCCACACTGACAACAAGGAGGTCCTCTTTCTTCCCTCTGCGTTCAGGCCATGCCTCACCTACACAAAGTGGTGCCGTCTTATCATCAGCTTGCACAAGCCAAGACTCTGGCCTACTTAAAAAAAATAATTAATTAATCTCAGTGCCAGCTGCTTGATAAGTTTCTTGAAATACAATTGTGTGTCCTCAGGATTTGGGCTACAGAGAAGAGAAACTTCTCCCAACTGATTAGACTTTTTCGCATCTCAAAGAATTAAAGAAAAATGCCCATAAACTTTAAGTGTGTCTTTGTGTACAGTGCTGAAAGTCCTCCAGAATATCAGCCACCAGCATGAAATTTAATTCTAGCACAATGAAACTAGCCAATATTTGTCTTCACAAACCCAACAGCCTAGGCTACATTTTAAATGTAAGTCAACAAAAACACTGTACCTGGTGGTGCCAGGTGTCAACTGCCTGCTGCCCTGCCAGGCCATCACCACCATAAGACATGGGCACCCTACCCAAAATCTGTTTCTGACCATTTTTTTTCCGAGGCTCTGGGTTTGTTTCTGCAACCTAAAGCCACTCCACAGAAGACATGTCTCAGCACCAAGCCAGGGTGCCACGAACTTCTTAAATGAAGTTTAAAAAAAAAAATTTTCTATATTTAATTCCTTTTTACCAATTGTTTTATCGTGATTAACAGATTTTTTTAGAACTATTTTCTCAACAGTCATTCATACCAATCACAGATGTTGCTAACTGACTGAGTAGAGGCTGGCATCATGACCAGAATCCATCAGCGTGGCATTTCACTCAGTTCTACAGAGGATGCTTCCTATTTACTCCCTGCCTTGAAGTAAACCAGTGGATACAATTGCAAGAAATAATCTGTTCTTTTCAGTCCTACAACAAAACATCGGTTCGTTATTATGATATTTGTTTAGAGAGCGACATGATAAGCATCTGCCAAACTGAAAAGCCAAATGCAAACATCACCACAACACAAAGGTGGAAACCATGGACAGCCTGTGTCTTCAGCAACTGTTCAATTTCGAGGAAATCCAGTAATTTAATTAGTGCACAAACCACTGCCCAGGTAACCTCTAGCCCCACTCTAGAAGTTTCTGTCACTTGTATATTCTTAGAAGAGAGCCTTACCGCTCCATAAGCGGAATAAAGACCCACAGCTCTATTAGGGGTGCTCTGGTCAGTGTGCAGTCCCCACAGAACTAAAGCCAGAGGAGAACACGGCTACAGTACAGAGCAGTCCCCAGCTGTCCTTCTGTAAATCTAGGGCCAAAGCTTAGATCCTTAAAACACACATCCATCTGCCATCGACACTCCTGCTGAAGCTGTTCACAGTCATTTGCAGAGAATGGCTACACAAGCCTTAGTTCAGCAAGTGCAAACAATAAGGAATGCTGCCCAACGTGTACGGCGTTCATCCCGAGCAAAGGGAGATTGGTGCTTCAGCTGTCCTTCCTACTGCTAATACTTAATACCTAAATCCTCAAGACAGAAGAGGGAACGAAAACTGGATTTCCCACAACTGAATGCTCTAGCTCCTAAAAGAAGGGGCAAAAGGGGACAAGGCAGAGCCACCTCTGGACCCTCTTACAGCCAACACAAAGCCTCATCTCCCAGAAGGTCAAGGGAGTAAATCCTCAGACCAAGACAGGCAACTTCTGGCAATCCACAGCCAAGTGCCTATCTCCACAAGAGGAGGAGGGCTAAAGCTGCACTGCTCTCCTCAACATTTCTGCCAGCCCTGCCTAAGCAACTGCTTCTAAGCAAGATCTCTTTTAGGATATTATTCTTGGTTGTTCACACCTCCCGCTATACCATTTGCCTCAGGTGCTCAGCTTAAGGCCGAGAATCCCATTTGGAGGTAAGGCACCTAGAGGAAAGGAAGTGTTGCTCAGTTAGTATACCTGCACCTCCCCATTCAACAGCGTATCTGAAACCTTATGCTCCATCACACTACACTGCCTCTGAACAGTTGCTCCCTTCAGACAGTCCTTTTGTAAAGAACAACTGCTCTGGGAGACAGCAAGGAACAGAATTTGGAAGTGTCAAACAACAGAAGCGTTCTCAGAATATAAAGTGATGGGGAGCAGGAAAATGCACAGCAAGAGAAAAGGGGCAGGTAAGGCACAGCATCACAAACAAAAATTATGTGTCCTGATTTTGTATCACAAGTTAGAAGAGGAGCTTGTAGAGGTGGAATAGCAGTGCTTTAGAAATTGCCACCCTGAAGGAGATCAGAGGCACAACTAGTCCAGCATCACATCCAACAGAGGTCAGAGACAGATCCTCCAGAGTAGTGTTCAAGAAATACCGTCAAGTATAATCATGCAGAAATCCGTCCATGGGGGAAGCTTATTTTTAATTCATGTCCCGCATCCATCACAGAATTGTTGCATCTGTGAGGCTTTGTGGACACTGCATGTGATCTGGTCTGGAGGGTGTAATTACTGTATCCTGAAGTTTAAGACTTCTTGTACATGTGCATTTTTCTACTTTAACAGAGTATTGCAGGCAAAATAAGCAGAACAGGATATAATAATTATAGATGAGCAACCTCACATAAATATAGGGAAGACAATTAAGGGACAGCAGTGTAGTAGTAAGCTTCAAGACCAAGTATGGCAGCTACCAACAGCAGGAATGAAGGAATTAAAAATAAAAAAATCAGCTAACGAGTTGTAAAGCCCAGCAAGAGGCAAACTGTCAGTTACAGAGGATGCAGAGAAGGGAAAGATTTTGCTGAGAGCATTAATGAAGTTAAAATCTCTTGAGCAAGAAACAGCAAGCCTTAAAGAAAAAGCAAGCAAATACATAAGCTGGTTTATTAGTTCAGATATGTTATCCAAAATGCTCATTAAACAAAGCAAAATATTACCATGAGAGCTCCCACAGGGAAAAGAATTGCAGAGCTGGGGCACAAGAGCACACCTCAGCAAACATTGCTTCCCATGGCAGCCCTACTGCTGACTTAACTGCCGTTTAGCTGTGCTACTCCAACTGCTTGTGCAGTCACACAGAGTTGGGAGAGATGGACCGATCCCCATCAGGGACTACCTGGCTGAAAAACTGCTCCAGAGTGGTCCCATCACTGCAACTGAGAGTACAGCAAGGAAGCTGCCAGAAGAAGCAGCATCTACCTAACCCACTACCACAAGAAGCGTTCATCAAACAAGGCCCTAAAATAGGGTTGTCAAGGTAAAATAAGGCTGCTCGGCAGGGATGACAGCGTGCACCCAGGCTGATGGAAGAGCTGGGAGAGATTTCGCTTGGAACCAAGGTCTGGCAAAGGCCAGAGAGATCAGGCTAGCAAAGAGAAGGCTGGAGGCTACTCTGCTTCCACGGAAGAGTTCAATGTCACATGCTCCCTTTTATCTTCCTAAGGAAACCAGAGGAAGGATAGAGGGGAAAGGAACAGAGGCAACTCAGACAAGAAACAAAACAAAAGCAGAGATAAACAGGCAGATTCACCCCAAAATAACCCACTTCAGTTAGCTGGGGCCACGTGTTATTCCCTGATGACCACTATTCCTTGGAATGCTCCAGGCCTGTGTTCCAGCTGTTTTGTAATTGCCTAGTAATTGCCTGTGTGGAAAGGGTCACTCCTGAGGTATGTGCTTAGGCAATTTGGGCCAAAGGATCCAACACTCTGTTAACCCCTGGCTTGTCCAAAAAACCCTGCAGCTGACGGTGCAATTTGCCTGGACTGACCTCTATACACTTTCTAGAGTTGTTCAGAGGATTAAAGACCCCAATAAAGCAGTTGCACCTCTCTCCTGGAGGCCAAGGAAAAGAGGCACTTGGAGCCCACAGCTGCTGCTGCTTGGCCAATGTTTCCCATTAAGCCAGTTTACCATACCCTTCTGCCACATCCCTTGGCTTTTTTTGGATTTGCCTCTCAGTTGCTGCTGGATTTCACCATGCAAACATGGGTGCCCCGCAAGCAGCAGCTCTGCCCCTCCAACAGCACTGCATCGGAGGGACCAGGCAGGGTGTGAGGGCCAGGTGGGAGGGCAGGGCACGGGTTGGGACCAGGCGCATCCTCCCTGTGGTGTCAGCATGAAGGAAGGCTTTAATAACGCGGATTCGGGCAGAAACAACTCACTGCCCCCATCCCACACTGGGTGTGTGAGGGCCAGGAGAGCCCCTCCTGCTCTGCAGCCCTCACAGGGGCCCGGCCTG
>NW_008795122.1:3373483-3395631 GCF_000699145.1 Aptenodytes forsteri | reverse complement strand
AGAAATCCCTCCAGAAAGGGAGCCTGCAGGGGGGCGGCCCCGCCCCGGGGGGCCTCGTTAGGCCGAGGGGCAACGTGGGGCTGAAATTAATGGTCAATAAGCGCCAAGCGCCGTCCGCAGCGGAAGCGGCCTGGCTGGGAAGGGCGGCAGGGGTGACCCGGGGCGCTAAACAGCCGGTGCCGAGCAGGGAATGAGGTGGCCACGGGTCCCTGTTACAGAAGTCTGTGTAGATGCGAATAGCACCGGGAAGGGGACTACGAAGTGGTGATAATTCACTATTTTTCAAGGCACGAGAACTGACCATCTGGTGAAAGGGGTACACAGCAGGTTTATAAGGAAAGAAAGTCCTTTTTTCACACAGTGCCTCACTGGAGGTCAAATATAGTTAAAATGGCAGGTCCATCTCTGGCCTGGGACTTTTGTTTATCACTAATTACCAGACGATAAAGGTGAGTTACACTTGCCGTAGTGCATAGCTTCCTTTAGCGTATTTCTGGTACCCCTGAGGGAAAGGCGCTGTGGGACCTGGGCCTTCTCATGTGAATCACCGTGGAAGCCCTCGTAGACTTACATGAGCAGTGTTGCTGAAGACGTGAAATGAGTTTATCAACATGGAAATAATGCAGCTGAAATGCCTCCCCTGCAAACCGGGGCCTGACATAAGTGCAGTACTCTGGCCTCACCAAAAGGCCCTTCGTCAGAGGAAGAAAATTATTTTGGGAAGGCTATGATTCACTAACTGACCTGGGGAAAACCCCTTCCCAGCGGAACAAGGTTTGCACGTATTTTTCAAGAAACAGGACTAGTTGTGGGCATTCTGGAGAAAATGGAGAAGAGTAAGCAAAATAACGTTGTGTAACATGTTTGACGATTTGTTTTTCTTCTTCATCTGTGCAGCCAAATATAACCAGTCTGACAACTTCTGGAGCACCCACGCAACCGCCCTCTTTGCAAAGAGCCAACTTTGTAGCTCCTGGTGTCATGGCTACCCTGTTGTACCTGGGAGATGAGGCACCCGCACCCTGGAGAGCTTTGGAAGAGCTTTCTTCCCCCTCCTGAGCAAGGCCCCTGTGTGCATCATTGTTCACATCTCAAGCCGCTTTGTGAATCCACATCTCCACTTGTAGCCCGGGATGAGGCGGCTGCATGATGAGTTTGATGGAAAAATGTGAGGTATAGGCAGAGGAAAGATCTACGCTCCGGGCCATGGGCAGGAATTTTCCACTTCTGCTGTCATTCTAGGTTGGCAGTCTCTTCTCATCTGCCTGAATCTAGTTCCCCTCTGGAAAACTACAGGAGGGGAAACCGAGCTACCTTTGGTAGCAAATCTCTCTAACAGTGGCAAGAGACGGGATTAAGCAAGCTTCCACTTACAGATGTGACAATGCAATATGTTTGGGGGCCACTTTTTGAACTGTAATCTCTGTTTTGTGTCATCTGCTGACTTCGAGTTTAACCTAGACCACGTGTAACCCAAGGTGCCAGTCACTGCAATGTGACACAACCAATTAGCCTGCCCAGGGCATCATTTTTGTTTTCTGAATGCTCAGATATCACATGGAACATTTTAAAGCGTGCTCAGAGCTATAAAAAAGTACATACCTCTGGACAGCTATAGCCAGCTGGAACAGGGCTTGATTAGGGATGTTTCTTTAGCAGGTTACATGGGAAGTAGGAAACTATTTGGCATAGATGTACTACGTACTTAATTAGTAGATATACTCTTAGTACTTAATGTGCAACAGGCCCATTATGTTGGCCCAGCTTGTAATCTCCTTTTTTCCTTAATGATTACATTCAATCCCAATACAAGTGAGAAATCTAAGAAAAGTTTCAAACTATTTTTTTGAAAATATTCCTTCCTTTGTTCTTGTTGCCCAAGTCCTTGAAAGGGAGCTCCAACTACACCTTGTGCACCTTGTGGTCTTAGCGTAGCTGAAAACATTTGTTTCAAATTTGTATTCACTTCAAATGCCACATCCTAAGGATTTGTAACCCTGCCAGCGGCATTTTCATTTGGATACAGCTACTATCCGTCATTATTGACCACATCCTACAGAATGCAAGGACTAAAAGCTTTCCTTTGCAGAGGTAGTCATACAACACGGACTCACAGTTGCCTAAGGAACAGCAGTTAGGCTGCTGGTGTGCTGAAATCTCTGCCTGCCTTGCTGAGGAATCATTATGTGAGAGAAGAACCGAGACTTTTTTGAGAGTAGCCTCTGATTCCAGTAAATCCAAGCCTGTGCTGGATTTACTCAGGAGGCATTTGTAACCTCGAATTGCCTCTCAGGGACAACTCCTGTACATGGGAAGCTATGAAGAGTTCACTAGTAGTTTAAACTACTCCAGCAGGGAGTGAAAATGTTGCTCGTGTTCGGGGAGCAACTCCAATGGAAGGATCAATCATGGAAATGGAGCTTCCTACTTAATCCCAAGTAGGATGGCCAGAAACACGTAACTATGAAAGCCTAGTGAATTTTGGTCCCAACGACAAGACTGTGGCACTCTCTAGCATGTCAGTTTGGACCACAACTCCTGGACCTATTGAGAATAAATACAAATCCTGGTTGGTTTTTGGGAGGGTTCCCCCCCCCCCCGTTATTCCAATCAGAAATACATCTATTAGATGCAGAATTCAGAAAACCTTTTTGCCGAGAATCCTAATCCAAAATGGTAAGTGGCTGCTTTCAATATCCAGTTGTCCATAGCAATCATTAACAATGCTCCTGAGAAGGAAATGCATTTAGGTGCAAGGACTGAAGATATCGTTTATTCAAGGGTAGACACCTAATTAGTGTAAACTGGCAAGCGTAATGACATTGCCTGACTCAGGAACATCTTGATTTCCACCACCTTGTCCCCTCCTCCCCCAGGACCCATTGAAATCCAAATTTCCTAGACTTCTGCAGAGCAGCGAAGAGAATGCATGCAATCCAGATTACCCCTGCACCAAACCTTTGATTTAGTTGCCCATAAAGCCACATTCTGCTTGGGAAAGTGGATGGTGAATATAGTACCATTCATTCATTCAAATCACCATTCATTTCAGGAGCAGGCTTTTGGATGCTGCTAAACTCTGAAGCATTTGCTCTGGTTAGAATGGAAGACAGGGAAGGACTGAAGGAATAAAATACCAGAGGATCCAGCAAAATCAGCTTAGTGCTGGGTGGCTGCAGGGCGGTAGAGGATCAGCGTAAGCCTCTGACACATGCTAGAGGGAACACATGGCAGAAGGGAGTGACTGCCAGTTAGGCTGCCTATTAACCCAAGGGAACAATGCTCTACCTCTATTGAATAAGTTGATTTTTCTGTGCAGTGCATTGTTTTACAGTAGTACTCTAAAAATACATTGATAGAGGCACTAGCAAACACATTGTTCACTATCTCTTAAGATTTAAAAAAAAAAATGAATAGAAGACGATTAAAAAGGCATCTGTGGTATACAGTGGGAAATTGCCATGTAATCTAAAGCGGGAAGAAATAAACCCAACCAACCAGGGTTTTGTTTTCTTAAGTTATCACGATCACCTCAGCAGAATTGCCTCACTGTTTCCTTCCATCACGAAAGTTACCTAGTATTTCAGGCTGGTACACATGCTAGTGCTTGACACACCCACAATTGTCTTGTATAAAGCTGGAAGAACCTCTCTTTTCCTCCTTCAGTTTCCCCATATGCAAGAGGTCAAATAACTTGCACATTCTTACAAAATATAAAAATTAGTTTGGTTTAACTCCAGCAGACTCACCAAAGACACATTACCTCTGATATGGGGAAACAAGCAGAAGTGAGGCGGGCTCTTACTTTCCTGCTAGGGCCCTGAAACTCCTGCAAATAGTTAGGTCTTTATATCATCGTTTAGACCTTCCATTAAACCTTTAATATCATGCAATTCAACATTTTTATTACAGTGCTAAATATTTTTAGGTCTTTAAAACTGTCTCCAAAGCTTTAATGTTTTTATAGTTGACGTTACATAAAATTAAGGTTGTACATTCAACCTCTTATCACGTACATATCTTGTTTGAACCACCTCCTTTGTAGGATTTACCATCCAATTTCAAAAATTCTTAGTCATACACTTCAGCAAGATTGCAAATTAAGGCTAACCCAGTCTGCCTCCATCAGGCCAGGGCTGAACATAAGAATTGTACAAGCTTAACCTAATGCTTTTATAGTGAAGTGAGGGATTTTAAATAGGATTCATTTATGCCAGACCAATTTCACCTCTCTATACTCTGCTTGTTTCTCAAATTCACTTAACAGAAAAAATCCGGTCTGAAGATCTTTGCACAAGGGGAAAAATAAGGCCACTCTTGAATTGTCTTTTTGTGGGACTTCAGAAAGCATCTTAAAGCTGTAGGGCTTTAAGACTGCAACAATAGGTCCAGAGAACACTGGCATTCCCCCCATACAACACGGATTTCGGAGAGCCTTCCACAAAGAACTCACTAACCCCTTCCTGCGATTCCGTAGAAACTGTATCCTTTAAGTACAGCAACTGGGGTCCAAGGGATCCCAGTGGCTAAAGGTCATGCCTTCCTCCATGACTAACAGATCTTCGTTCCTTTCCCCCATCCCAGCCTGCCAGAAGGACATGCCACCTTCACTGCTTCCTTTCTCCCCCTGCATTATCAATTTTGACTAAGCAGTTTACAGAGCCAATTATGGGCTAAACTGGATAGAAAATGCCTCTCATTCTGCAAGTCTGCAGAAAGTATCCCTTAAAGAAGCTGTAGGGCTTTAAGACTGCAACAATAGGTCCAGAGAACACTGGCATTCCCCCCATACAACACGGATTTCGGAGAGCCTTCCACAAAGAACTCACTAACCCCTTCCTGCGATTCCGTAGAAACTGTATCCTTTAAGTACAGCAACTGGGGTCCAAGGGATGCCTTCCTCCATGACTAACAGATCTTCGTTCCTTTCCCCCATCCCAGCCTGCCAGAAGGACATGCCACCTTCACTGCTTCCTTTCTCCCCCTGCATTATCAATTTTGACTAAGCAGTTTACAGAGCCAATTATGGGCTAAACTGGATAGAAAATGCCTCTCATTCTGCAAGTCTGCAGAAAGTACTCCCTTAAAGGAAGGGGGGAAAAAGGCAAGGCAGCAACTGTAGGATTACCCATCTGTAGATGGACAACTTCAATGTATCTGCTAACTTACGCAGTGAAAGTTTGTATTGCATCCAAAGCTCATTACTGTCTCTCTTGATTGTGCATTTGACAGTTTTAATCCTGCAAAACTCTCAACCTCAGTAAGGTCCCGTAGCAAATTAAACAGCTCGTGCTACTGTTGGCTCGTCTCACTTTTGCTGCCATTGGTCATTTGCTTGGACGCTCTTTTTAGTGACTAACACACAAGCTGACCTGAAGGTCCTATCAGCCCTGAGTGAAGACAGGATTATTTCTACAGTATTGTATACTAGATCAGATTTAGATCAAGCAGCAATTTATTTTAAAAAGCATCTCCCCCCCCTTCAAGTCTATTTTTTAAATGACAGTCAAATATAAGGATGAACTAGGAATGTCACCTTTTGCAGGAAGAAGCAGATTCCTGGAGCCAGTAAAACTGCCAGAATTATTTCACCATTCACAAATTTGACAAAAAAACCCACCAAGTTTTGCATAAGCTCACCGTATGCAGAGCTCTATGGCATGTTACAACTGGAAGTTACTGAAAAGATCTTTGTAGTGAATATTCAAGTAATAAGGAATAGCATTCAATTTCAGATCACTTTCTCAGTTTTCAAATCTGCCGATTTAAAGCACCCTAACTGTATTCTTTTTCAGTAATAACTCAATAATTTAGTTACCAAAGAGCTAGCTGAGACTTTCAAAGTTGCCTCTGACAAGAAGGATTTGTTCAGCACATTAAAAACCCCAAAATGTAGCAAAGCTAAAAGTAAACCAATTGGTCTCTTACTAACAGAGGAAAAAGCAGCAGCTAACACTAGCCATTCACTTGTTAGGGAACACAGGATTAGAAATACCCGACTCCGGGGATTAAGCAGTCCTGTCCACAGAAGGATTTTCGCTGTGTATAAAGCACGGTATTTTGGTTACTACACATTCAATTTTTAATACATTACCACCTGAAGCCTCACCTGTTTTGTTCTAGGAATGCCTTGTGTTCATACATTCACAATAATGGAATTTTGCAACACTATTACAGACGATCCCTGCTCACTCACCTATATCCATATGACTCTGCCTCCATCTCAGGGATCATTAGCCATCTAAAGACACAGCCGGAGACCTATGCAGAGATTGTTCCTTCCAACAAAACCTGTGAGAACGAACACCACGTGCAGGTGGTCTAATGGGAACATGTGTTGGTACGTTACACAATTCCAACACAGGCCTTTTATAGTAACATTTCTTACTGATCATCTCAAGGTAGGGTATTTAAAGGTCTATTTCTAATTAGACAAGAGCTCAGACACCATGCTATTAAGGATTTAAAACACAGATATGCATCTAGCTGCTCTTTTCATTTGTTTTAATGCCTAAGTTTGTATTATCAGTAACAGGTGGCTAAATGTAGGCTAATCTTCTCTAGAAACTGCTAAAACATACTACGGAATGAGAGTCTAACTTGGTATTCTGAACGACAACCTCATCAGAAGTACACTGTACAAAAGAAACCATCACAAGTAAGTCAGTGTTTAAGGAATTTTTATTAAACCAAGAATTTTATAATCCAAATTACGTTTCTTTGCTCAGCTATCAATTCTCACTGTCAACTAAAACAGTGGTGATATTCTGAGCTTTTCCACAGTAAAGAATTACAAAATTAAAGAAAGGAATGCTTTAAATTTTTGTACTCTGCTGAAAACTCTTTCCTCCCGGGTTTATAAAACATTAATTTGTATTTTTTATTTTACTATTTTTTTTTAAATTTTAAATCAGTAAGTAATCTAGGACTAGCATTTGTTTTGCTAGCCCCGGCGTTGCTCTGTACATAAGCTTCAAAGTTTCCTTTCCTTTTTTTATTTATTTTATATTTTGCAATGTTTTTCTCAATATTTAATAGTTTTTCCATGTTTAGATTTTTTTTTCTTCGGTGAAGCGAAGTTCTAGATTGTAGTCCCGGATCTTTCTGCAAACAAAAACAATGTTGTTAGGTTTTAAAATTAAAGCAGCACCTTATGTTTTCTGACATGCTTTCTGCAACCGTAAGCCCAACAGCACTTTGGGCTTTCACGGTATCAATCATACCAAAGTGCTTTACAAGCAGTGTATCAGAGGTATCCTCCACTTTTTAGAGACATGGAAGTAAAGTATCCCATGTCTGTGGTACCTGGTAAGACAAAACTGAGTCTAGAACTAAACAGTACTCTGCACAGCACGGCCTCATACAATGGCTACGCACAATACTTTGTTACTGTAACTAACTTGGCTGCAGGTCACCTCTACTCTTAAGGCCAACATACCACGGCTCATCAAGTAACTACACTAGCAGTATTTTCAATTTCCAATTACTAAAACATCATGGAGCATACGGAGTAATGGTCTCAAAGTTTGGGCATCTTAGTTTAGGACAGACAACTTATTCAGCACTTGTTTACCTCCAGTGTGAAAGTGGCACTAGCAAAAAAAATAATGGAAAAACAAAGAAGCATGGAAAAAACATGACTCAAATTCTGCCTCCAAAAGGAAAGTCGCAGAAATGAAAAGACCAAGAAAAAAGAAAATTTAAGTGAACAAATGTTAAAGCAGGCATCTTCAACTGATAGCTATAAATGTGGAAAGTAAGTTCATATACATGCAAAACCTAACTGGACTGAACAGGGAATAGGCTCCTGTATCATCCTCAACTCCACATTCTCCCCTTTCAGAATTGTAAGGATACCACCTTTTGCCTCTTCCTTTCATGCGAAACTAAGATACTAACCCCAGAGACGGCAATAAAGAAAATCAGTATTTTAATTGACATTTAAGTCACCAAAATGTGCAGTCAAGATAATATGTAGTTTAGTTTTTAATTACTGTATAATTTTAGATTTTGGCAAGTATATACAAATTATAGTGTAAATAAGCTATTTCATTTCTAAGGAAAAATAGGGTTGGAGTATTGTTTTAAGCTTATTTCAATTCCACAAGTTCCTCTTGAACAACATAAATAGTGGCATTTGACAGAACTGCCCATTTTTGCACGCATGCCTGGAACTAATTCCAGCTAAACATGCTGTTAAAAGCAATGCTTTAATTCCAGCTAAATATGCAAGACAGGGCAGTAGCATTTTCTAACCAAGAGCTACAGAACTGGACAACAGGATTGAGCACAACATTTTTTTACAACTGTGACCATAGCTGCTACTTTCTGTGGCTGCAAATGATAGAGAGCCTGGAAGCATGCTGCTTACAAAGCCATGGACTAAGGACTATTGCCCCAGTCAACCTATAAAACTACAGCGCTCAGAAAACTTACTTATTAAACACTTGGAACCCCAGTGGGATTATTAACTGCCTTTTGAGCAGCCTCTTTAGCTTGGTGGGCTTGTAGTACGGCTACAGCTTCATCAACCTGGTAAGTAAAAAAGAAAAAGCAATGACGGAAGCTTAGCAATATCTGTGTATTTAAGTTAATAAAACAGTTTAAATTATACATACAAACAATGCCTGCATTGTTAAAAAGAAAAGGATAACATTACAGTTCCAGTTCATGCTCATGTAAGCCACTGACACCCTCTGAAAGAGGGTATTCTAACTTCTCACCCTGGGCCACTGTTGCATTGCTGCTACTCCACTGTGCCAGCATAAACACCTGTTAAATCAGTGTAGACCTAATTGCTGATAAAACTAGTGTAAGGCAAAAGTCCACCTACCTTCGAACGAAGAGACTCAGGAGACTCGAGCATGTGGAGGAGTTCAGAGTTGTCAATCTCCAGCAACATACCAGTGATCTTACCCGCCAGAGTAGGGTGCATGCTTTGAATGAGAGGAAATAGACGTTCACCTAGAGAGAAAAAAGTTACTCAGAGTGACAAATCTCATCTGACAGAGCCTAGATTTAAGGCAAAAGGGCAACAAATACCTTGTTCTACTGCTAAAACTATTTATTCTGCATTTTAAGATTGATGAAAGAGTACTTTGACTGTCCTTCTGCTACAAGGCATAGAGAAAGGTATCACATACATACCTAACATCTGCTTTTGTTCTTGTGGAGGGGCAGAAGCCAACATGGAAGCAGTCAAGGGTTCCTGACCTTGCACATGGACAGCAGGCTGTAAATTAATTTAACACCGTTTCAAAATTAAATTCTAGTTCCTAATTAGGTGCAGCTTCAAATATCCATTGTTCCATAACTCAGCATAAACAATGCCTACACTGTCAGAAACATGGAAGAAATTACAACTAAGTCAATTTAATCAAATAGTGCTGGTTAGAGCTGGGTAATGCTGGAGATTAGTATCAACCGCTCCATTGTGGGGCAAACACAAGGAGAATTTAGGCTAAGGTATCAAGCAACTGGAAAATATGAAGTAACACAGGATCACATCCTGTCCCAGGTGAACTTGAAATATACTTAAAACCCCAAGGCTATAACTCTGCTGCCACAATGCAGAGCCTAAATTCTAGAACAACAAAGACAACTCTTAATCATAAGCGCCCCCCTCCTTCCTCTGCAAAAAACACCAGCAGAAGCATGGACCAGTTCCTAAAATTACATACCTGCTGCATAGCAACCTGCGGCTGTGTATTAAGATGCTGCTGAGGATTACGAACACCTGCAGCATATTTGTATTGTGGTACTGTGCCTACAGCAGGAGTAGCTGCAGTAGCAGCTGCTGCAGGACGTGGACCCATTGTTTGTGTTGATGTATTAGCTGAAAAAAAAAAAACGTAATTCTGTATGTGAGTAATTAATTTTTTTATTTAGCCTACACTGTACACGTTACAAAAAACCCCCGGCCCAAACAGAATACCTAATTTAGGTATTGTATTATAGATTCATCTCAGTAATATTGTCAAGCATCACATCACTGGTTGTATCTGAAGGTTCAAAGCTCGACATTTACTGGATGTTACTTTCCAGTCACTTCACTAATGAATTGCTTTTCTTACATGCTACTGAAAAAAGATCTGTGAGAAAACATTCACTTTGGTTGAGTATTAATTTAATTTCATTCTAACCTCAAAGGACACTATTTCCTGAGCACATTACATCAATAGTCATCCTAAAAAAAGATACTTTCATGAAGTAGATAGCTAAAAAATACTACTGCCTAGTACATTCGGAGAGAATTAAGACTCCATTACAATCAATTCTGGTTCATTCAGTGATGTGCAGATTCTGCATACATGACACTGGCTCACAGTATTGTATGACAAAATAAGAGCTAAAATTCTATCACCTCAGTATTTCTACATGCAACCTATTACTACAATTGCCAAACAATGTTTACAAATGGCAGAAGCTGTCACACAGTGTTATTAAAATGTACACTGAAAGAAGAAATGCTTCACGCTAAAGAAATGGGACCGCAGCAGGAGTCTTTGCTGGGACACTATTTAAAGCAACTACTAGAAGGTGATACTAGCTTACTCATTTAGTAAGAGCCAGAAAAGGAGGGAAGTGTTACCACGTGATATTGAACTTACGAATGCTTTTGAGAGATCATCCTGAATCAGCAAAATTAAAAAAGAAGTCTAATACTTAAAGTTTACATAATGAAACTCACCAACACGCTGTGTTGACATGACTCGTGGAACTTGTGAAGAAGCTGGTCTCATGGTACTAAATGGTGGTCTGGGTGCTGCTGGGCGGATTGCACCAGGCATGTTTTGGAATGCTATGTTTTAGAGAAAATATATTAAGTTACATGCTGAAACACTGAATGGTGAAAAGAGTTCAGAGGTAATACCACCAACATGACAAAGAGAAGACTGATACTGTAATGCTATGAAAATGTATTTAAAAGTGCAAAGGTAAATGCGATGGGAGTTTACCACAATCACTGGAAAGAGGTAAAGAAGAAGTGACTTACGATGAGGTCTGGCACCCTGAGCAGTCCAGCGAGGACTAGGTCTAGCAAGTTGAGCGAGTTGATTAGTAGGATAGTATGCAGCACGGTTCTGAGTCTGTCAAATATAAAAACACTGTGTAATTTTGTTATCTTTGAAGGGCATGCTGAACAGTCCCTCACCTTTCTGCTACGAAATTAGAATGCTGAAATTATGGACACATGCTAATAAGTTATATTTACTGTTAAATCTAAACAGATTTTATACACAGTACAAAACATTCAGTTACTTAACTCTATACATACCTGTGGGATAGCTGCCATGAAGTAACCTGAAGGAGGTGCTGGTTGGTAAGGGTTGATTACAGGATTAAGTACTGCTCTTACACTTGCCATTCTCTGCATATGCTGGTTGGTGAGATGAGCTTGGCGCTCCTCTTTACGCTGGGCTAGAGCTACATATAATGGTTTAGTAGCCACAATTCTACCATTCATTTCTGTGACAGCTTTGGTGGCTTCTTCTGGTGACGAAAAGCATACAAATCCAAATCCTTTGCTGCGGCCACCTTCCATCATGACCTGTCAGTACAAAATTTAGTTTTAAAACAAGAGAATGTCATATCTACTCAACTCGCATGAATTTCTTTTTTCAGCTTACTAGAAGTGAGACCACAGGTTTGTTTTACTGAATTGATTTATAAAAAGGAATATAATGGCTTAATAGCTGTTTACTGAATACAGATTAAAATCTTAGTGAAGTAATAATAAGCACATTATTGCACTGAAAAGATGTCACTTTTCTCACATTAACATCAGTACCCAAGTTTATTTCAAGAAAGGATGATCATATGCATTTAACCTGTGATGTACAATAATCAAGAAAGCAGATGTCCACATATATAGTGTATAGTAGCAGTGGTAAGTGACTGGGTCACATCTGTTAGTGAAATAAATCACTCTTCCTTGGTGAAGGATCACTGTTCATTTTCAGAGAAAGGACAAGCACAATCTATAAACTTTACTTTACCTTTGCACTAGTGATTGTACCAAATGGGGAGAATTCTTTTCGGAGACGCTCATCATCAATCCATCATCAAGATTTTTCACGTAAAGGTTTACACCCTAAAAAAAAAAAAGGCAAGTTATTTTTGAAAGCAAGTGGTCTGGGTAAATCTAAAAATATCATAGAATAAAGTTAGTCCTCTTGAATTAAAACTGAACCTGGTATCTGGTGATCCTGTCCTGCTTCATTTGTTCAAACTTGCGCTTCAGCTCCGTCTGTCTTTCCACCTTTTTCTGAGCCCGGCCAACATAGATTTGTTTCCCATTGAGCTCTTTCCCATTCATCTCATCTACAGCCTTCATTAATAGACAAGAGGTTAGCAGTGCTTTGTATTCCAGTGTTTTTCAAGCATACAAAAAAAAAGTAACTCAAATATAAAAAGTTACATAAGGATTCCAGAAAAAGAGCCAATCCACCTAAAATATCACTAACAAACAAAATACCCCAAGACTTCCCTGCTTAAAGTAAAATGGAAATTGCTTCTGAGTGCGCTTCTGTCCAGTTAAGAAAAGTCATACAGGATGCAAAAAAACTTTTCTTACAGGAAGCTGGGGAAAAAAAATCAAGTCACATAATGAAGAACTATTTCTCCAGCCTTATCTTGCTAAAGGCAGAGAAAAGAAAGCAAATTAAGTTGAAAAGCTCTAATTCACACACCTGACTTCTGTTTTTAAAAGCAACATCTGAAACTGTAGTATCTATCAGATATCTATCTTTTCTTATACTATACGTTAAGCTACAGCTGGCATATATGGCTTTTTAAAAAATTTTTAATCTTTCATTAAGTAAATACTTAGCGAGGATGAAAATAGGAACTTTTTTCCTTTATGCTGTTTTGAGTTACAACCATTAAGATGTGAAAACTCTGGCACAGATTTATTCAATTAATTTAAAACCAGAAGTCACCAGTTTATTGTATACCTTCACAATCAAAGCCATTAAACACATATTTACTGAGATACTAGAATTCTGTGTTATTTAAAACACCCAACATGTGATTCTGACTACTGTAAGAGAAACAATTCATCAATGAATGTATGCAAGACTGAACAATGTAGATGTAAGACAGACAGGATTTGTTCTAATCTCTTGCTTGTACACTTGCAGTACTGACAAATCACCAAAATGCCTTTTGAAAAGCAAACTTCGCTTGTTGCCCTGATTTGTTCTGTGCCGAGTTTTTCTCCTGATGCTATGTCCCTACCGCCACAGTCAACTGACACATCAAAGCAAACAGATGACAAAGAATGAAGTTATACAGCATACTGGCATGTTATAGACATATATACGAATTAAAAGGACCCTTCTTCCAAAGTTACTCTTCAGAGTAAAAGCAACATGACAGGGTTCTATGACTATTTTCTTATCCCTGTGCTAAACATGCTCCATAAAACTAATAGCTTTCCTGCTGACTTTGCAGTGCTGAAGTCTGGAAACACAATCCTTTCTGCCTTGCACAAACGTTTTGCGCAACCAAATTGGATCCAATGATTCATCTGGGTTTTGCAGAGATGTAATAATTTACTATGCTTGTACGTTGCCCAGCATGAGGGAGTCCAAATCTCAGAGACCTTTAAGCCCAACTACAACACATTATTAAATTATTCAAGATTCCCCATTTCTACACTAGTTCCAGCTGGCTCAGAGTATCTTGACTTAATAGGCTACTCAAATCAACTGACATTTGCTCATAAGAAAGCATTCTAAACAACAGAAACTATGCTAAGTCATTTGGGAAGCAGACACCTGTTTTTGCAGTGTCCTTGACCAATTAAAAACGCTTAAAGAATTCACAAGATTTCAAAACACTCAGTGAAACACATTATTTGGGTCTCAGTTATAGAATTCGTAAAATGAAGTCCAAAAGCTTACTTTTTGGGCATCTTCATGTCTTTCAAAACTAACGAAGCCAAAGCCTTTGGATTTTCCACTCTCATTGGTCATAACTTTCACACTTAGGGCAGGACCTAAAAAGGTAATTAAATACTTATGCTTTGTATACAGAATGTATTCTCTTCACATTTTGAACATCCTGTTTAGAAGTCTTAATATTTAGTTTGTTTCATTTGTATTACAAAGGACTCCTGCACCAATCTAGTAAACATAACCCATTAATATAAAATTGCTAGTTTGCCATGATGCTGAACTTCAGCCATTATGGCTGAAGTCTGCCATGCTGAATTTCTTTCCTACTGTATTTTCAACCAAAATGGGGTAGGAATTTCACCTCAAAGTGAATGAAATTGTTCTTCTCATTAAAAATGATGACATTTAGAAAGCATTAGTGCTTCCATCCTTTGAAACAGATACTGAAAGCCAGAGAGGAGGCCTTTCTATTAGGTATGTGCTTCACCATTTATCCCGGTGAAAGGCCATCCCAGTCAGCAATTCCAAACCTTTGAAAAATTGCAGTTCACAGATCAATTGAGACAGATATTAGCAGCTAAATTCGCTACCGTTTCAACCACAGATACTTCAATAGTGGAAGGGAATTTCCTGTAAATGCTGCTTAGGGCTGCTATAGAATATCTCACATGCAAGGCTTTGTCTTGCTTTACATGATATCCACTGGAGAACAGCAAAAGCATGGAGGGAAGAAAACAAAAAAAAAGCTGAGGCTGAAAGTAACTGAATTAAGGAGTTTGCCATTTCCTATTTCGATGGTGACACACCATATACATTACTAGATCATGATCATATGCCTGCCCCGTGCACAACTGAGGATCAAGACAGAACCAAATAGCTTGCCAAGAGAAAAGTTCCTTATAATTTTGTATTAGGTCAACCACCACAATGCAACTGAATAATGAAAGCAGAAATACTCTGAGTAAAGATAAGTCTGCAGGTCAATGAAAACAACGGCAAAGTCATTTTTCATGTATCCTGTAGTGAATTCATAACATCAATCTATACTAAAACAGAAAAAACTTCTATTTGCAACTTTAAAAAATTTGAAAAACTCATTCAAAAGACTATTTAGACACATTATTTTCAGATTATCAGAAGCAATTCTGATGGCAGGATTATATATGCTATTCTGCCTATTTAAAATTCTGCAGCGGATGTTACTGCACTTTGAAATTGGAATTAAGTACCAACTTTTCAGTACCTTTTTTTATTTTTTTAAATCAACATCAGCCAGCCAGCTGATTCCTTGTATTATAAGGCACTGTACAGATAAGATACAAGTAGTAAGCTGAAGTTCACTTGTGTTTATATAAACTTAAAAGTTTAAGACATTACCAAACTTGCCAAAGAGTTCCTTAAGTCTCTCATCATCCATGTCTTCTCCAAAATTCTTGACGTAAACATTGGTGAATTCCTTTGCTCTGGCTCCAAGCTCTGCCTCACGTTCCTTGCGGGATTTAAACCTTCCAACAAATCTGGTTGCAGGAGAACAGAACAGTGTAGATTAAAGCAAGTCTGCCAAGGTTTAACAATTTACTTTAATCCTCTAGCATCGTATTTTATTCTTAATCAGTCTCATTGTTCATTATAGGCATGAAATTCTTTAGATAAAATATTTACGATAAAACTCCATCAGAAAAACAATTTCACTATCCTTTGGTATATCAGTGTGCTTATCACAGCCACTAGCATAAAAATGCTTTCAAGCCATTGGCGAGATTGTTCACTCCTATAAAACAGCCTTTGACAACAGGAGCTGGACAATGGGAAAGAGTACTAGGTAAAGTGGCTAAACAGAAATTCTAGATATCAGCATAATCCCTCTGCCATACTACAAACTTGGCAGCCTTAAAGCAGTTACCGTTCTCTGATCCAGTTTTTAAGCAAGGGATATTTAACTAACCTCCCCCACTCCCTCACACACCTTTCCAGCCTATATCAAAACAAGACTGTTGGTTTGTTTTGTTTTGTTTTGAATAGGCATAGAGAAATAAACAGTTCAACTCACTCTTTAGTCAAATACCATTGCAAATTGGCTGGGAACACCAAAAGTTAGTTCATACCATCAGAGAAAGAACAGAAGCTGAACACAACACTCTGCAACCCAAAGAACTGCTCTAGTACAGACGTTACATGGCTAACACTAATTTCTGACTGTAATAGACTTTTGCTCTCAAATTTTATTGTATTGTCCAACTTTATAGTTCCAAATCTGACAAATCCAATAAAGTAGCATACAGTGACTCAACATTTTCTTAAGCTTTGACAACTTCACCCGATTTATAGTAACCAAGGGTGGTAAGAATGATAGTGGAATGTGTTCAGCAGATTTTGATAGTGAGTGAAGTACTTTAATTCACTTCTAAAAGCCTTGCCTGAATAGAAATTCAAAGCAAAATTAACCCTCATGATGTTTTTTACCAAACAAAGTTTATGTAAATCATGTGTTTTTATGACTACATGTTGACCTTTTTTAACTAATTTAAAAAGGTTATATGAAGATAGAAGCTGAGTAAAAACATCCACAGTATGCCAGTCAAGCACAGAACAAGCAGGAAAACTAAAGTTTCAAAATGTATGTTCTCCCTATATGTGGCTTGATCCATCCATCTCTACATGTAAAAATAATCCATGATGGTAAGCTGATGCTGATTTCTGTTACCCTTTTTCCAAACCCTCTCAAGTATTCAGAGCTATTCTTTTGCAACTATACCAAATACCATAATGATCCCTTAGGCATAGCTGTGAGGCACACTCGCCCCCCCTTTCAAGCCTAGATATCACTAACCAAGTAGCCAAATAACTTTTTTTTCCTACAGTATAAAACAGTGATAATGTTTAAAACATTATGTTTCTGTAGGTTTTATTTTCTGCTCCTATTTCCTAGATATGCCTACTAACAGACATTCATATAAAAACATTAGTGTAATCCAATTGCTATTCAGGACTGAGTAACTCTAGAGCTTTACATTTCATCCAAAAAATGGGTAACATACCCATCCCACAACTCTTATAAAGGAAGTATTATTGAGAATACCCGATGCATTGTATTTTATCTCAGACCAGTAAGATCAGAAAACCAGAGAAGTTCCCAAATCCTCATTACAGCATTGGCTTGTAAGACAACTAAAACAACAATTTTTTCCCTAGAGTCTATTATTAGCCTTTTCTGAACTTATTCTGCCTTTAGAATAGGCAGGCGATATAATTCATAATATTCCTAGCACTAACATTCTAAATCCTCTTTAAAATTAGAAATTTTTAGAACAACCTGCCTTTTCTAGGTAAGCTTTAAGTATTTGTCTGCTGTAAAATGAATTTCAGTCCGTCAATCCCCAACTACATATTTATGTACTTACACTTTGCGGTCATTAAGCAGCATACCATTCATTTTTTCAATAGCTCTTTCTGCAGCTTCTTGTGTCTCAAAATGTACAAATCCATAACCCTTGGATCCATTTTCATCACATACCACCTATTAAAGAAAAACCCTGTTGTAATACCCATGGAATGTTTCCAGCGTAAATTGAGGGGTTTTTGTGTCAAACCATTAAATGCACCAATAATTTTCCACTAACCTTACAAGACAGGATGTTTCCAAAAGCAGAAAATGTGTCGTACAAAGCTTTGTTATCAATTGATTTGTCCAAGTTTTTGATGAAGATGTTTCCTACACCGCTTTTGCGTAGAGACGGATCGCGCTGAGACCACATGATGCGCACTGGTTTGCCTTTAATGACGTCAAAGTTCATGGTATCCAAAGCTCGTTCAGCTGGAAAAACATCATGGAATTAGTAGGAAACACTAAAGTTATCTTAGTAGGCACATAAATAGCATTTGAAGTACAATTCTTCGTAAAATTTTTACTATTTCAAGTCCAGCACCACCAACAAGATGCAAACCCAAACCTCCAATGTAAATAAACCCGACTCTGTTTTATGCAAGTAAAAACTGGCAAAAACTCCTCAGCACAAGCTGCACTTAGGAGATAGGAAGGAGCACAAGTCAGCTGAACGAGCTGTAGAAATCCCAGTAGCCTAAACGATTGGACCCCACTATGAAAAGATGGTACGGTGACAGGAGAAAATGTATCGAGTGATGGCGATTATGACCTATTCCACAGGAGGAAAATTTTTAACATTTGTGAAAATCAGCTGGCCATTCCCCCATCATGTAGATGTATACTGTATCAATAAAAATGCTTTTAGGGGTACAGCTTGTGCCTATATGAGGCCTTTTGCAACCTTTAACATAAGAACTCCTAAATCACCAACACCCCTAAATGGACAAAATTTCTTTGCTAGGTGAAGTTCAAGCCTGGTTCAGGCAGCTGTTCCACACAACTCCTTCCTTAATGACAAAAAGCATCTGTGATGGACTTCAGGGCAAGGGACAGTTCAAAGAGATTTAATACTAGCCCTTGCTTAATTCTGATTTTTTTTTTTTATATATATATATATATAAAAAAGCTCATGATGAAATGCATACAAGCTCAATGAAGGAGCAAACATTAAAACAGCAAAATGAAGTAATGTAAACCAGGTTTTGTTACTCCAATGGAGCAGTTTTTCCAGTAGAACTCCATAACTAACTTTTCAAAGAATGAATTTAAGATCTCAGTGTATTTAGATAGGGAAGTATCAAGACTTCTTCAGTTTTCCTATGTCCCTTTAAAGCAACAAGACATGTCTGTGATGTTTTAATTCAACAAGGTATTTAAGCAAGAAAGAGCAACAGTTCTCAAGTATGGCAGACTTATTTTATGATGTCCTACATTAGGTCCTTTTCTTCATTGTTCCTGCACATCTGGAAGAACACTGAAAAAAGTCCCAGTAAATACCTGAAGTCAGACCCATTGGTACTAACTCACTTCACTGCAATTTGCATATAGCAGAGCAATGTGATGTTAATAAGACTGAAATCGGTTTAGTATTAGTTTAAAACCAGTAACTGTGTCAGTTAATTGCCTTTCTTAGGAGAAGGACCAAGGGCCAATCACATTGTGAAAAACCTTATTTTATGTTTTTGTTCTTTCAGTGCTGCTTTTATCTTTAGCTAGGTTGTTGGATATCATGGCCAAAGAAAATTTGCAATCAGCCTCTGGTTCAGCCGGTACACGACGTTTTACATCCCTTCTTGCCACGTTTTCAGATTACAAGTGAATTTGAAGATTATATTCTCTGAAAAGACATCTGTAGAAGTTAACGAGACAGACAGCTAACATTTTCTTGTAAAAAAAATCATCTATTGATACTATTACATATTCACATAACAGTAGCAAGTCAAAAACTGATTTAAGCTGAAGCCACAAAAAATGTAAGCATTGCCAGTCTTTTAAATAAGCTAACAAAGCTTTCACAAAATTTAATATAAATTAAGCAGGAGAGAGAAGACAACCTAGATACTGATAATGGGAAACAGAAAGCATTGGAAGGCTTTACATTACCAAAAAAAAAAAAAAAGGATGGCCAAAAAGAAGAAAAAAAAAAAAAAAAAAAAATGGGGTGGGAAGAACGGCCCAAGTAAAAACATCTAACACTTCGGTATTGCCCTGGAAGTCATTAGAATTATTACTGCCAGCACCAGCAAAAGTGCCAGCAACAAACAGTTCATTATTTCCAGAAGTAGTAACAGGGTTTCCTTTACTAGAAAAGAGGCTTTTCTAATTCATGCTAATTGCTTCTAGAATAATCCTGACACTCCTCAAAAATGTGTGTTCCTGGACACATTCCCCAAACATCTGACTCAAAGTGGGTCCATACTAGCCTTCGCAAACATTACCACTCTCAACTAATAGTGAGCATGTATGGTCTAACAATGCAATTTCTCCACAAAGACAAGGACAGCATGGAAACTCTCAACAGCTCTCCTCATCTCTTCTATGGAGCAGAAGCACAAGAAATTTAAAGATCTCTGCTTAACCAACACCACATTGTCATTCCACAATAGATTTTAAACATTACTAGAATACATCTGCAACCAGGTACAAGCTACTCTCATTAGAATTCACAACTAGTAAAACTGGCTTACTTTCATTACATTTCAGCCATAAAAGGCTGCACACTAGTTTGCAGGAGGCAATTCCATTCAGCAGTTAACTTGTTACCAAGCGGACACACCTACCCATGCTGTACTTTTGCTGATTCTGCTGGAGCTTTTATTGAATGAGTCACCAGTTCCCATTTTAGTCATGAGCAACTGGACAGTCCACTTCAGTAACAATTTCAAAATCACACGGAATATACACTTAATGCTAAATGTACATAGCAATAGTTATAAAATAATAAACCTCTGGAAACATAAACATCCAAAAAGGGGGGAGTGCAGTTTCAGATTACTCAAGAGTACTTCCAGTTTAGTGATTAAACAAGATTGCCTGGGCTTTACTCCGGACTGTGACTCAAATTCAGAAAAGTCACAACTATGAAATGTGTCATTAGGCGTAACTGGTTTTTGGAAGAGCTTTGAGATCCCTAGTTTACAGACAGCTGGTAATGTCAAACACACCTTCAAAGACATTTTCAAAACCCGAGCTACTTGTTACCAGCTGTTTAATAAGCATAGCCCGAGATGTAGCTAAGAATTAGGCTAAACCAAGAAAAGGCAGCTAGCTTGGAATCAAAATGAAACCAGTATTACTGTAAGAATTCATCCTCCTATTTCAAGGTTTCAGTAAATGGATAGAATGATCTATGAAAAAAAAATCAGCAAATACTTTCTAGGTAATTTGCCAAGAACATCAAATTCTAAAGATGTTGCAAAAGTATAATTACACGATATCATTTAAGTATATTTTAAACAAGTGCTTCCAGATACATGCCAGATGCAAGTTTGATACAGATGAGAAATACTTTTAGCTGAACTGGACTAGGTGTAGAATAAAACAGGTGTGGTTCCCAAAGTCTGAAAAATACTTGTAACATTTGGAGTATGGCATTTCTAAAGAGGCACATTCTCAAATTCTGAATGCAAGCACTGCTCAGGTGAAAAGGCTGTATTTGTTCCCACATTTGACAAATTACAAACTAAGTCACAAAATGTAGGGTTGAACAGGTTGCTCAACTAATGACAAAGTCAGCCCCTACAGAATTCATTCCTAAGGAGGAGAAGCATTTGAATCACCTTCAACTTCTGCCTTGACATTATCATATCACAGGACTGAACCGTGCTAACCCCTTATTTTTCTTTGAGAGTAAACTGTACCATAGGATTTTACCGAATGAAAGAAAAGTATGTTAAGCATTCAAAATCACCTCAGCCTAAACAATGGCTAAATAAATGAAAAGCTCTCTGAAGTGAGAGCTGATAACAGGTAAAATATCTGCCTACTAAAAAGATGAGACAGTAACTTTTACTACTTACATACAGATATCATCAGTACACCAAAGTCTGATCTGATAATGGCTATATACTAAAGCCAATTTTGAAAGCCAGTTAATCTAATTGCTTGAAAAGTCTGTAATTCAAATCTCTCACTTTTGTACGAACGAAAATAAAGCCATTATAATACTCTTTACTTATGTTTACTTAACTGTATCATCGTTTACTTATGTTTACTTAACTGTACTTGAAATCAAGTATGTTCTAGCTGGCCAAATTATTTTTTCTTTTAGTTGGACTCCCCAAAACTTAGAACCGGACACATTTGGTTCTTTTATCGAAATACCCTCCAAATGAACAAGCTGGTTTGCCAAACTTAGTACAAGCATGACCAGAACTACATGGAAAGTTTCTTTACTGATGTAACTTTAGAGAACCAGCAACACGTCGTGTAAAGCAAGTTTAATAAAAACACAACTTGAGAAACACAATGTCAGTTTACTGCAAAGAGAAATGGATCGGAACAGAGCTTGCTACATGAAGAGCAAGCAAAGGAGGCCCAAGTAATTTCATCCCCTCCCCTACACGTGACAGACCTGCCATGGCGTTTTAGCGTATTATGCTTTGGCCTGTGCTTTGACTGGACGTCTATAAAACTACCAAGCGATCCTGGTACGTTCTACTTCCTTCTTTTGGCCTCTTAATCACGCATACACACCCAGCTCCTGCGTTGTTATTAAAAGGTGCTAATGACTATGATGTTTTCTTCAAGCTAGCCTTCATCTCGGATTCCTGATGCAGCCGCGGACGGACGTGCCAGCCTGTGGAAAAGCCGCCTGCACACACACGCCCCCCCCGCGGCCGCCGGCCCCCGGGAGCCGCAGT
>NW_008795122.1:3311447-3371233 GCF_000699145.1 Aptenodytes forsteri | reverse complement strand
TGCAAACCAGGACTACGCCTTTTCGGGATTGTGGATTTTGCCGAAGAAACAGTAAAAGACGCGAGGAAAATTTGAAGCTGCATCTCCGGGAGGAGGATTGTCAGTAGACTGGCAAAGCCGGTGTTCTAGCGGAAACGGAGCATTTAGGTCCTGCCCTGTTTGATCCTTAAGCTCAATGTATTTGGTTGCTGTATTTTGTGCTAAAACATTAAAGTTTTGGTTGTAGATTGAATAGTATCGGGAACGAGCTGACCGTCTTTTTGTAGTTTTAACGTGTGTGTAAGGCATCTGCCATTATTCTAGGCAGTTTGGGGGGGTCATACAAGGCAATAATGTCCCATTAGAAGCTTGTCAAATGAGTGCCGTGACTTGTGCTATATAAAGAATTTTTAAGAGAGAGAAGCAGCAATCCTGTGGATTTTGGAAAACCTGTGACAAGCATACTGCTGGTTTATTTTTAGCTAGCTTCTCCAGTCCTAAAAAAATGAAGCCTTTCACAAAAAAAGGAAAGTGTTTTTCTATCTTTTAGAATTCTGTGCGGTTTTTGTTACCAACTAATTAAATGTGTTTCAGATTCTCACAAAAGAATAGAATCAAATCAAATGTGCTTCATTCCTGCTAAACAAATCAGTACAAATGTAAGGCAAGAAGCCAGACCTTAGATTTGCAGGTCTTGGAGATAGCAACTCTTTATGTTTAATGTAGTTTTTCTTCTGTTCTATCTTTTAGAATTCTGTGCGGTTTTTGTTACCAACTAATTAAATGTGTTTCAGATTCTCACAAAAGAATAGAATCAAATCAAATGTGCTTCATTCCTGCTAAACAAATCAGTACAAATGTAAGGCAAGAAGCCAGACCTTAGATTTGCAGGTCTTGGAGATAGCAACTCTTTATGTTTAATGTAGTTTTTCTTCTGTCTGGGGGGCTTTTTTTTTTTTTTTTTTTTTACGTAGTATCTCCAGAAAGAGGAAGTATTGTCTGCATTTTCATATCTTGTTTTATTTTCTTGGTTTATATTTTGTATTTTGTTATATTTTTCTTTCACCAGCATTTGCCATCTTGGGTTTAAATAGAGCCGTAGGAGGGAGTACTTGTGGAATTTTGCTGTCACATGTGAAGGATTCCACTTGCATTCAGCAGCTGCTGCAGTTTTACTGCCTCTTGTTGGAGATCACCAAGCCCACGGCAGAACTGGCATCTCCCCATCTGTTTCATGGCAAAGGATGACATCTTCGTTCAGCTCCCCCTGCCCCCCCCGCCCGGCATTGGTGTTTTAAACTGAGATACTGACTTTGCATTTGAAGCAGCTGACAAATGAACATGTCCTCTTCTGCTGGCCCTGCTATAGCGATGGTTACTTCTGTCGGACAAGTAAAGCAAACGGCCAGAGTCAACGGTATCTTATAGTGAGGTTTGATGTGTTTTTACAGGAAAAATAAAAATCTCTAGTTTAAATACTGGTTTATAATGCCCTCCCTAGGATGTACTGTGTACTGTTCCTGTTTCTGCTCTCCCCCTTCCTTCCCTGGTTCTGTTCTTCAGCATACCTCCTTTCCTCAGGCTGTCCTTTTTCACGCTGCTATTTCTTTCGTGCTTCTCTGTCATTGGCACCTGGGCATATTCTTACTTGTTTCTTCTTGCCTAGGCATGTTCTTGCTCTTTCGTGTGAGTTAGGTCACTCCGTTTCTGTCCTCAGCGCTCCTGGATGATGGCAGGAACGAGCCTAGAGCATGGTAGGGCATTTCTTCTCTCTTGCCCAATTTAAAAAAAAAAATTGCAACTTTTGTTCAGCATAGAGGGACTTTTCGGTGACCTTGCTCTTAGCCTCTTAACAATGTATGGCTTGAGTTTTCTAACACTATTGGGGCAATAAAAATGCACTCTTGACCTTAGATGGATACCCAGCAAAGTTCAAATTGCTGTTCAAAAGCACTGGAACTTCCTAATTAAACATTTCTAGTCTGTCTTCTTTCAGCAAAATAATATGCTTCTTGTGTCTTGTCCTCATAGATGGCACTCATTTCACTTTGACTTGAAGCAAGGATGTAACAGTTAGTAAAAGTTTTGCCGTCTACTCCCCCCACACGTCCATACTGCCACAAAATATTAAAGGGGGAAATTTGGATATCCTTTATGAGAGAAAAAACCTTCGCAGCAGGAGGTAGGTATAGTTAGCTGATGGTGCTCAAAACAATTAGCTTGTTCTCCTATTAAAAACACATTAAACTTATTTTTCAAGATGTGGCCTAATTGTTTTAAGGCAACAAGAAAGGATGGTTTTGTAGTTGAGGCAGAAGACTTGCATTAAGCTTTAGATTCTGGCACTGGCAAGTTCTGCTAGTCATTTAGGATTAAATCTCATAAAGGACTTGGGTGCTTGCATGCTTGGTTCTGCGTGGTTCTTGTCCACCCAGAACTGCAGTCTAGAGCCCTGGGTGAGGTTTGGTGTCTGGAAGGGATCCTGGCAGGAGAGCCCTTGTTGGGTGTTGCCTGATATTCTCATCTGGATCTCTCCAAGATCCATTTTGGCTCTGCTGCTCTCAAGTTCTGCATGGTGGCTGATAAAAGTTGCTGTGGTGTGCTTGTCTTGTCAGCTGGGCTTATTGCCCAGACCCAGCATATGCCCTGTCATTGCCGGTGTTACACATGTGCGGCTGGGCCTAGAAGTTGGTCCTCTTAACAGAAACTGCTTTTTTTGAAACTCCAGGCTTGAGATTTAGCTGGAAGGCGTAACTCGCTGTTTCCTTTGCAGCTTTAGAGAATCTAAGCCAAACAGGAACTGAATGAGGGGTAATAATTCTTTAATTATATAAATCTTTGAAGTATTTCACAATCCAGATAAGACGACTTACCTCATGGATACGTTGCTTCCTTTCAGCTAAATGTTAGTAGAACTATCAAATAGGAAAAAGAGCAAAGTTTACACAGCATTTTTTACTCGCAGCAATTGATTAGTATTTTAGGCTATGCAGATACATGTTTTCTAAACGTAAATTCTACCAAAGTTAAATAAAGATCTTCTGTAACTTAAAGCTCTAAGCAGATACAACATTTTCCTTTTGTACCAATGGTATTACGATTTGTGAATGCAAATATTTTTTATTCTAGGCTATCATGGAAATAGGGAAGTTACTGAAATGTGTTCAGACTTCAGCAAATTTCCTCTCTGTTGCCTAGGAATTACGACTTTTTGATACACGATGGATTGCACTAAACTGTTGCAAATGATGCAAACCCAGCTTTGTAGTTAGCCACAGGAAGCATTTTTAAGTTGTATCTGAAAAGTGCTAATATTGAAGATAATTTTTTTTTTAAATTAACACAGCTGATAGTTGATTTAAAACAGAAAGTTTTATTGTTCAGAATACACATGCTATGTTTCTGAGTTCAGAAAATGCATGATCTTTTTCACATCTCGGCGTTTTCCTTTTCTGTTTAGCTACGGAGCAATGCCATGTGCTAAAATTGCATTGTGAAAGCTAAAACCTTGATGGTCTGTGTGAAGAGATAAAGAAGAACACGTACCTTTTGAAGGGGAGTGCTGGTTTCTTTAAACTGAGTGCCTAGCTGATAACGCTGTTTGCTTTTGGTAGCCTACTTAGTCCAGATAGGCTTTTTGGCGCTAGATAATCTTTTGAGCAGAGCCAATCCCAAATTCTGAGTAATTTGTTTAATAAAAAATAAAAAGAAAAAAAGGAAAAAACCCTACATCAAGACCTCAGAGCTCCGTATTTTGAATCTTCTTGAACGTGGGCAAAAACAGTTTTGCTTTCTTATTTTTGGGGCTATTTGATGGGTGTTCTTCACTCATACAAAGAACTGTATGTCTGTTTCCTTTACTGAACTTGTGAAGGAGAAGTCATTTTGGCAAGGAACAGGGAAGGAAGCGTCAGGCAGTCATGACATGGGAAAGGTAATAGTTAATTACTTTATAATGTGCCTGAAGCAAACAAAGCAAGAGGTTTGTGCAGTGGGATTGTTGTCTCTGATGCCAAGTGCAGCCGGGGGAATGGGAAGGTACTGAGCTGAGTTTGGTCAGGTATATTGAAGCATCTTGCCCCTTGTATCTCTGCAAGAGTATACTCTGTCTCCCCCTCCTCACTCTAAGAACTGGTTAAGTATTAAGACTTGGGAGATACTATCAGGGTTGGAAAGATGGATGGGCAAAGGAAGAGGTCCTAGAGTGGGGTCTGGGACTGGCCACGGAGCTGCTCTGGGAAGGCTCTGTCTGGAGGAGAGGAACAGAGCAATGCAGGAGCAGGGGGAGTCCGTGCCTGGTGTCACCGGCTGCCCTGAGGGACAGGCTCAGCTGCTCCCGATCTCCTGCTGGTTCTCATTCTCACTCCTTCTTCCTTCCCTGAGTCATCTTCATGCTGCTCCATCCCTGTCCCTAATACAGCCACCTCCTCTCAGCCACATCCTCTGCTCTGTTTCCCTGTCCTCCTCTGCCAGATACAGTCCACCCCCCTTGCTTAGAAACCACCAAATTAAGGTATTGTGGAAAACACATTAGTGTTTCTCTCTCCCTCTGCCAGCTAGAATCAGAATTGCTTAAGTCTGAGCCTTGCTCCCTTCATCAGTAGCTACAGTATTCCTTAAGAGCCAAACTGCTTGAAGCAAAAACATTTGAGTATCATGCTGCTGTTCCTGAGTGTCCTTGAAGTGCCACACAGTGACTTGGGGAAACAGTTATTGCCATATTTCTATGCAAACACCTAGATTATGACAGATTGTAGACTGTTAAAGATGCAGAATTGGGGGGGGAGGGGTGAGACAGGGAGGAAGCATGGTAAGTGTCCTAGTCCATTCTCTCCCCAAGTGAGAACGCTGTATCATCCCGACCGAGATTTTTTAAACCTTTTTCATAGAAATCCTCCAAGGATGGTAATTCAGTAATTTCTAAGGCAGTCTGTTCTGGGGCCCTACTCTCCTTAACTTGGAAATTATTTTCCTAATGTCTGACCCGAGTTCCCATTTTTGCAGTTGCTTCTTGTTCTGTCCCCAGTGGAAGTGCAGAACATTTTTTTTCCTTTTCTTTTTTTTTTTTGTGCAACTACTTTTCTCCTAGCAAAGCCATGTCTCTCTTGCAGGGTATGCATTGGAAAGTGTTCATACTAGTCTTGTGGTGCTGGATCCGTGAGTGGGTCAGACTGGAGTGAGCTCTGGCATGAGCAGGTCATCTGTTTTGGATGGGCATTGCTAAATTAGCATGTATACATGACAGTGATTTTTGTGTCAGCATGTGCCAATCTGACACTCCCTATTCCAGAGCAAGTTGCTATTGCTCTGCCACGTGCACGCCGTGTGCATGATGGGGTGACAGTCCTTTCGTGTTGTGGGGATTTTGTGTGTATATTCCCTTTGCAAAAGGCTGATGGTAGTAGCATAAGAGTGCGTTGCCTGAGAGAAAATGTGGACCTTTGCTGGACCAGTTGCAGTTCATTCATTTGCCATGGGAACCGGAAGGACCAAATCGCAAAGGATGCTTTGGCCAATTTCTCTGCATAAAGTCCTTTAGCTGTTCACTATGACTTGAGATTGTCCGTATGCAGGACAGATTTCTGTGTTTCTTACTCCATGGATGATGCTTTCCCCTAAACTTTTCTCACAGGTCTCAGTCCAGGCCCTTTAAGCATTTTATCGTAGTCCTGCCACCTTTGAATCACTAGCCTGGCATCTTCTAACCCAGTGCCGAAACCCCGCTGGCTCTGAAATGTCAGCCTGCAGCTCCTCTAGTACAGCCCTGCAGGCCCTGGCAGCCTGTAACTAATTATCTCAATTCACATGATGAGCCAAAGAAAAGTGCAAGGACTGTTTGAAAATGAAGTACAAAGAGGAAAAACAAAAGGCAAGACGAAACTGAAGTAGAATATGATTCACAGACCTGCATGAAACTGAGCCAGGGAGAGGACAGAGAGAGGCAGGATGGCTGCCAGGGTGGCTGCCAGGGTGGCGGGGCTGGGCTAGTCTCTGTGCATGGCCACACGGTGCCTCCTGCAGCCTGGTGCTGCTGCACTGGGGGTGGGTCTGCAGTGGCAGCATGGCATGGGAAGGACACCTGCTGAGGAAGGCATGTGCAGGGCTTGGAGATGCTGCTTATGCACAGCATGAGGAGTTGGCTGGTGATGATAAACCCTTACGGGACCCTCAAAATGAGGGTCATACTTGAATGAGCTACTATTGAGACTGTGCTGGCTTGATTGAACTCTCACTCCTCACCTTGGTCTATGCCTATTGGCTCCACAATGCTGCACCTGCCTCAGGACCTTGCAGATCCTCTTGCCAGGCTCCCCTCTCCCACTGCCAGCGCAATTTCTGTGCCGCACTCACCTTTCCAGGGTGACTTGAAACCATTGCATCAGTTGCAGGAGGGTCTGGGCAAACATCTTCTGGAGGAGTCGGACACAAGACCTGAGGCAGGAAAAGACCTGCATATAGCAGGTGTCCAGAGAGAAGGTGCAAACGGGATTGAAAGGCTCTGCCTTTGAAGGAAGCTGGTGACACCAAGGATAAAGGGGCAGGCGGAGAGCAAGAAGGAACAGATGACAAAACCTCCAAGGTAGCTGTACGAGGTGCCATGAAACCCTGGCCCGGACACATCATGACAGAACCTGCATAAAGCTTGCTAGTATGAAGTAAAACCATCATGATTGTTTGGACAAATTTGATCCACCATGAGGAGTTCATATCAGTGAGTGCTTCATGTCACACACTGCTTTTAACCCAATTTTAGGACATTACAGCTCAATTTATTGTATCATCAAACTGTGACCCTTACTTGTGAAAGGAGCCAGCCAGCTTGCCCACAGCATGACATGGGCTTTCTGGCCAAAGCTGACCCTGTTCCCCTCTCCACCACTAACACCACAGCAGAGTTTTTCTCTCAGTTCAAAGGGATTGTACTGGCAATTAATAACTGCCTTATAATAATGTTCTTACCTGTAAGAAGTGGGAAGTAGGGTATTGCCATTGTTAGGTTGGACTCGATGATCTTAAAGGTCTTTTCCAACCTAAATGATTCTATGAGTCTATGTATCGTAATAACTGTTCAGTTCAGGTGCATTTTGTGGTATCTGTGGCTTCCAATGGATTTTGGGTTACAGTTGGGACCCAGCATGGCCGAACCTGGTGTTCTCGGAGAAGACTGTGAGCGTGGCCCTGCCCGGCCATCCTTTAGAGGGCACTGACTGACCGTTTGTGGTTCCACCGGCAGCTGAACATACCCAGTGACTTGCTGCCGCTGAGAGAAGGATCATTCCGCTTTCCTGCTCCCTTCTTCCCTTGTCCTCACAGCTTTCTCCCCTTCTCCAGCCCATGCGGTCCTGACCACTTCCTTCTTAAGGGTTGGTTGGTTGTAGGATTGGGGTTTTTTGGGATTTTTTTGCAATGAGTTAGTTTCAGATGTTTTAGTGACTTAAATCTGCTCGCAGAGTCAGAGCTGACACAAGATAAGCTGGAGGGTTCATGCCCAGGGACAAAGAGAGACTGTTCCAGTGCTGGTAAAACGTTAATTGGCCTTCTGGCCTCCTGTGAAACTATGTCCTTTGCAGCACAATTCTGGAGGAATAATTAGCACTAATTGTTTGGTCACCCTGTTTTATCCAAAAAAGGGGGAGAGTGGAAGGGAAGGAGAAAGGCCAAAGGTCTGATTGTTGGCGAAAGGACTGAAGAGAGAGATGATGTGTCAAGAGGGACTTCAGGCCCAGGGGCTGGGAAGTGATCTGATGGGAAGAGGATTTCAATGACTGCCAGGAGGAGGGGGAGCAGACCCTCCTCCAGAGCAAGAGGGATTTGACCAAGAGCCCTAAGAGGTGCCTGGGGTAGGATTTAACATCTAACATGTTTGGCTTCTGTCCTATTTCTCCCAACAGAAGGGCAGGGCCCAACTAGTGTGGAAAATAGATGGTGGGTCTCTGGCTAAGCACCTCCATCTCTCTGAAGGCCCAAATCCATATTATCAGCGTTAGATAAAACACACTTCATTTTTATGTCTTGTAAGGGCATTGATTTAGACTCCTAGAGTTGCCTTCGTTCCTCTTGCCAAGTTAGCTTCTTTCCCCTTAGGCTTTGTATGAGTCTGCAAAGAAACAAAGTCAGTGAGGGGAGGAAGAGGAGAGCTGGGCTGGAAATGGAGCAGGAGCTCTCCTACCCACTGAGATGACCACAGGGGTGGTCCTTAGCTCCTCAACAACTTCTCCTCCCAGCTGAGACAAACTGTGCTCCCCCTGGTATGGGAGTCAAACCAGTCCAGTCACCTGCAGCTCCAAAGGGCAGGTAACAAAATGCCAGGTAATGCACAAATTAGCAAATGATATAACACTACAAATTCCCCACCCTTCCTAGGAAAGATGACGACTCACTGCCTTACTTTGGCACTGGGGAGCTGAAGCAAATAGACTGTTATTTTCAAGCATGTGTTGAACTGGGACCGCTGAGTCCCAGTCATCCCTGCAGAGGAGCAGAGCAAAAGCGCTGGCTGCTGGAGCCCGTGGCAGATGCTGCTTGTGGGTGGCTTAGAGGCTTCTGAACATTTCGGTGCTTTTCTGCTTTCTAGAAATGTTCACCCTGCTCCGAGCATCCATAACTCAGTGTCCATCCATACCTTCCATGCTCCTGCCCAGCTTATGGCCATTTTAGTGAGAAATGCCAAACCCTTAGTTGTGATGGTGTTTTGTTCCCACTCCAGCTCACTCGAGAGCCTCCCACATCCTCAACTACTCTGAGGCAAACTCTTCCATCCCAGTTCCTGCTGCACTCACTCACTGTCCTGCTGCCTTCCCCCCAGAGCTGTACTTGGTCTGTCCGTACAAGTGACAGAGCCCCATGAGCAAGCACAGGACATTAGCTGTCAGCCATCGAGGATGTGGCAAAGTCCTATGGACAAGCGATACTCTAAACATGGCTGCTTAAAATGAAAGGTGAACCATTAAATGGCCAGTGATTCTTAACTGCAGTAGCACGAGTGTAGTTAAACCCAAAGAGAGGAAAATGAAATCGAAACAGCTACAAAAAATGGCTTTGCAAAAACAATCCAAAGAAATACCATATCAACATAGGAAAAGGAACCGTCTTTTCATGCACTGCAAGCTGCCACTATTTGAAAGCATCAGGAAACAAGCTGTTGAGCAGTGGAATGGATAAAGCCAGGCTCCCAACCTCCCCTGAGCTGCCTGGCCCACTAAATCTCGCTGCCAGCAGTGCTGCTGCTGGGCCAGAGGCAGGCAGCAGCATGGCCACCCCGGCTGTGCCCACGTGCTGAGGGGTGGCTGGTGCATGCGCCGAGTGGCATGTTGTCTACCATCAAACCAAGCTCCTACCAGGTGAGCTTGGCCTCCCTTTCCATGGACAGGGTCACTGATATGTGTGTCTCTCTCTTCTCTGCCCAGCCACCGATTGTCGATACATTTATAGGAACTCCAGTATATCTGAGGGATCTCGGCTAAATTTGACCAAGGTTACCTGGGGATACTGGGAAAAAACAGGCAGACAGGCCTCGGGATTATACAAGTCTCTTGCCTTTATGAAATGCAGACTAAAAATGAATCCAGAGCTCAGAAAAGTGGCAAATGATTCTGGCTGTTGCAGGGTGCCAGAGACTGAGCCACGTAGGTGCACTCTGTGGCACAGAGGCACACGGCACCTTTGCTAAAGGTGACACAGAGCTGGGCGTGCAGCACTGGAGGGGAGGTCCAGCCAGCACAGGGACGGCCCCCCAGTGCAGATCTTCACCTGGTGGGAATCTGCTGCTGCCATCTTCCCCTGCTCTCAGCCTGGGCTGTGTCTCTTGCAGGGTGTGAAGGTCTTCCACAGGTCAGATGCCCCAGTGCTGAGAGCAGGGATGCTCAGGTACTTCAGAGGGCTTGAGTGTGAGTCTTCAGGAACATGCACTTTGATTTGGATAGGTCGAAATGCAAAGGCAAACAACAGGGCTTTGATAGTCACGTGCATCTGGCTTATGCATGGATCTAGACTGGTTTCTACTAGGGTTTTTTTTGTGCCAGGTATTTTTCTCCATAAGAACAAGCCTGTTTCATCCAGCTGTGCCTTCCAGCTCTGCTGCTGATGTTTTCATGCTCTTTACCTATGGTGCACGCTGCATGGGCATGAATAAGCAGGTATCAGTATGGAGTGCTGGCAGACTCCCAAGGGATCTGCAGTAAACAGTGAGCACAGTGATCCAAAATCATCTTCCATATCATGTTAGCAAAGTACAAAGCCCGAGGGCGCTGATGCTAAGCGTAGCTGAACAGGGAGGACTGGGCAAGCTCTAACTCCTCCGTGTCTTTTCTGACAGCACTGCCCTGTGGGGCTCATGCTGGGTTTTGTTCAGCAGTCCCTGTGCTCCCTAGTGCTGCAGCCAACTTTGCGTGGCAGCAGCACAGCCTCCCTGGAGTGAAAAGGAGGATAACAACATCCTCCACCTCCTACAACAGTGCTACTGCAGCCAGGTTACTGATCTTCAAGTTATCACTGGCTTTTAGTTTTGCATAAAAGCAATCCCCCGCCCCATCTTCATAAGACCTGGCTGGGCAGCTCAGACTTAACAGCTCAATTTCTCCACAGGGGCACAGCCAGGATGTTGCCAGATTATAACCCAAAACCTCCCCAAATCCAGGTGGAAGTCATTGCAAAAATCGCCACAGAAACTAAGGACAACAGCTCCTTAGGAGAAGTATCTGCAGCTACCCTTGGGCTATGGGAACGTGGAGTTGAAAAACAGGGCTGGCTTCCCAGGGCTCTTCATTCTCACTTTCTGAGTAATCCTGTCGATTTTGAGAGTGAAAACAATCCTGTATTCTGCTCCAGAAGGACCAACCCCAGTAAGGCACGAGTGTCCCAACAGACCACTCCACAGGAAGCTCTGCTGCTAATTAGCTTTGGCTTTCCTTATTTTCTGTATAATTCTACATGTTTGACCCACCTTCACTTCTTCATGATAAATGAAGCCTTCTGCCACTGTAGCCAAACAGTGGCTATTTGGGGCTGGAGCACCCTGATAAAGGCTTTCTCTTCTGTATTTTGTTATTTTGGAATAGGATTTACCTCCATGCTGTACCCAATATCCAATTACCTGTACCTGTCACCCATTTCAGCACTTTGATTTTCCTGCCTATCCCCTTTCCACCTCTGTTCTTATCGCAAGAGCTCCCATGAAAGCCAGCATTTTTATAGCCAGGATTTACCCACTAATTCCTGCTGCTGGGGAGCAAATGGCAGCCCTGACATGTATCGCTTGGTTTATCAGAAAGCAGGGTTGTATGGTGAGAAACCACAGAAGGCAGGAATACACAACCAGTTGTGCAACTTCCTTCCCTGAAGGAAAGAGTTTGCCATTACCCTAAACAGAGGAAGTCAGAGCAGCCAGGCACCCTGCACTCCTTCTACGCTGCTATCCCCCGGCTGCGCCACGGGGGAAGAAAACATGGTGGAAGGAGATTTCCTGGAGATACCGAGTCCTGGCTAAGGTGACAGGCTGCTGGCACATAGTGCAGGCAGGGCACAGTCTCGGGCCATCTCCGAGCACGTCTGAGCAACCTCCAGAAAGTACTTGATGCCAGCCAAAGGGCCATGGGGAGAGCTGAACCCAACTGCCCAGGTGGGTGAAACCCCTTGGTCAGCTCACTGCCAGTGCTGCTCTTGGTGGTGGGGCTCTCTGCAGCCTCCCTTTCCTCCCCTTGCGCTGCTCACACCGCAGGCATCTGCAAATCGCTTCTCTTCATCCTCCTTTTCCCCTTTGCAAGATGGTCAGAAGAAAAGCCCCACCCAAGAGTTTCAACCGTTCTCTGACTTACCTTTTTTGTTTTTTTAATTTCATTATTGGATTGTCTCTCGCTCAGCTTCCTGCCAGATCCCTGGCTGTTCGCCCGGGCTGTTTGGAGCCCCTCGGTCGCTGCCCCACTCTCTGCTGGCACAGAGGTTTGTGGCCAGGACGTGGTTGCAGAACGTGAATCACCAGCTCTCAGAGCCCAGGACGGCTTCCGTGCCCCAGCCCTCTACCTGCAAGCAGCTACTGGGCCAGTGGTTTTGAGCCACAGCCTGTTTTTTAAGTGTTTCCTATTTTCGTTGTGGAGATTCTGCCTGATTTCTTTCTCAGTCACTGATGAAATCAGCTTTGAAGACAAAATGGGAGCAGAGGGGTCTGAGCTTGGTCTTATATTTGGTGCAGAATGTCCCACGTCCCATCAAGGGGCTGGAGCACACGCTGCCTCCTTGTGCCAGTCACGAAATGGAGAGTGCCATGCATCCGCACCCAAGGATTGATTGCCATATTGAACATCAGTAGGTGTCGCAGCTGACATGTCAGCAAGGGCATCTGTTGGAAATAAGCTGTGCCTATATTTTTGGCCCAGTTACCCTTTCTTTTCTGGAGTGCCAGGCAACCAGCCAGCGCTGTGATGGACAGACTCTGCTGCAAGTGGGGGGGACGCTGTTGGAGCCCTTCTGGGATGTGCAACCGCTCCGTCTGCCCATGGCTGTAGTGGGCTGGAGGAGATGCGCTCAGCGCTTTTCACTTGATCAACGAGGTAAGGCCCTTATGCCCTGTGCAGATGACCTTCACATAGGTGGCGGCCAGGGAAGTTTGCCTTGGTTTTGGAGCCAGGAGTGAGTATCTTGGCAAAATGCAGTTCTTAGGCTAGGGGGACAGAATTTGAAACAATCAATCAAGTTAAGTTAGCAAGGTCCTATCCACCTGCTAAGCTTGGCCTGACCCTGAACAAGGTAACGTGTTTCAGATTACCAAAGCTCCCACATTACTGTCCATCAGCTGAACCATCGGTTGGGACTGATCTGCTGTGCATGACCCCAGTGATGTGTGATGGTCTGAAATCCAAAAGAAAGTGAGAGCCTGTTGCAACTACTCTGGAATACCTGGCTGGGTCTGGGGGGTCCATGTCTGTCCCATATCGCAAGGGTCTTGCAATGAAGTGCTCCTATACATCCATGTCTCCAACCTCTTTGAAAAAATATGCAAGCAACAGGACGGTGCACAGGCTGTTTCCTTCACTGTAAACATAATTACACTCTTAATGAAGTCTTCCCAACAGAAATTAGTGAATGATACCCCCCATTCCCAGCTTTGGTGTGAGAGCCAGCCCACAGAGGCTCTCTTGGCTCTCCTCCTGCCTTTCTTTAGTCCAATATCGTAGTAATGGCACAAAGCCTTTCTCCCTGCTGTGAACAGGGATTATCGTAGCCAAGGCTGCATTATACACTGTCATCTCAAGTATCAGGACAACCAGTTAAAAGCAATTACCTTCTCCATCTCCCGGCTCTTCCCCTTGTGCCTTTCAGCTAGTTGCACCAAGAAAATCTGTGTTTCCTAACAAAAGAGCCTTGTTCTCTACTGCTGTTTCGACTAGGATTGAGTGTCAGTGGTACGCCTGCCTGCTGCGTCCCCCGCAAGCGCTCGGCTCGGGGCCTGCCCTGCCGGAGCATGGGGTCAGAGCGCTGACGGGGATTTTCCATCTAGCTGCTATCCCTGCCCTCGTACGTCACTGTGAACGGGAGCCGGAAAGAGGTAGGGACATGGTTTAGTGGGCATGGTGGTGTTGGGTTGACGGTTGGACTCGATGATCTTAGAGGTCTTTTCCAACCTCAATGATTCTATGATTCTATGATTCTAAGTTAAGTTAGCAAGGTCCTATCCACCTGCTAAGCTTGGCCTGACCCTGAACAAGGTAACGTGTTTCAGATTACCAAAGCTCCCACATTACTGTCCATCAGCTGAACCATCGGTTGGGACTGATCTGCTGTGCATGACCCCAGTGATGTGTGATGGTCTGAAATCCAAAAGAAAGTGAGAGCCTGTTGCAACTACTCTGGAATACCTGGCTGGGTCTGGGGGGGTCCATGTCTGTCCCATATCGCAAGGGTCTTGCAATGAAGTGCTCCTATACATCCATGTCTCCAACCTCTTTGAAAAAATATGCAAGCAACAGGACGGTGCACAGGCTGTTTCCTTCACTGTAAACATAATTACACTCTTAATGAAGTCTTCCCAACAGAAATTAGTGAATGATACCCCCCATTCCCAGCTTTGGTGTGAGAGCCAGCCCACAGAGGCTCTCTTGGCTCTCCTCCTGCCTTTCTTTAGTCCAATATCGTAGTAATGGCACAAAGCCTTTCTCCCTGCTGTGAACAGGGATTATCGTAGCCAAGGCTGCATTATACACTGTCATCTCAAGTATCAGGACAACCAGTTAAAAGCAATTACCTTCTCCATCTCCCGGCTCTTCCCCTTGTGCCTTTCAGCTAGTTGCACCAAGAAAATCTGTGTTTCCTAACAAAAGAGCCTTGTTCTCTACTGCTGTTTCGACTAGGATTGAGTGTCAGTGGTACGCCTGCCTGCTGCGTCCCCCGCAAGCGCTCGGCTCGGGGCCTGCCCTGCCGGAGCATGGGGTCAGAGCGCTGACGGGGATTTTCCATCTAGCTGCTATCCCTGCCCTCGTACGTCACTGTGAACGGGAGCCGGAAAGAGGTGGCCAGAGGCAGCGGTGCCAAGATGCAACTCCCAGGCATTACCACTGCTGCTATTTATAATTTCTCCTGTCTGTGCCATGTTGATGAGATAATAGGATAGCTGTTTTGCTAGGCAAGCTGTACTTTTTTTACCACCGATATCTCTTGCTTTGTCATCATTTCCTTGCTTTAATAGGAAGCCCTTTTCTTTTTCTTGAAATGCCTCACTAATTCCGATAAATAAGAAGGGTGAGACACATAATGGGAGCAACTTAAAATGTCTGTAGTGAAAACCAGTGTTACAGACCAGAGGTGTACGGACTGGGAACTGACCACTCGGACCATGACTCACCACTTCATCACTCTGAAGAACCATATCCAGCGATGGCAGTATTTGCCATTTGACGGCTCCTCCTTCATGGGTTGCTGGTGGCCTGATACGGAGGGTGCTGGCCCCTTATGCTGACTTCTGCAGGAATCTTCATGTGCTTTATACGGGGCACGTTGTCACTTTGCTGGACCAAGGCTGGAGCGCTTGGTGGACTGTACGACAGAGCCTGCCAGGTAGACCTGTCTAGTCATTAGTTTCTCTGGCAGCAACAAGGATCGAAGCATTTCTCTAAAATCCAGTAACAATCCAGAAGGGAATGAGAGCCTACCTGCAGGAGCCTGCCCTGGAGAGCTGAAAGGAGAATTATAGCCCTATGACACCATTTACAGAAGGTTGGCTCAAGAGCTTTATAGCTAATTAACACTCCCTCCAGTTTCATGGGCTTTGCCACAGCAATATGTTCTTGCAGGTGGTGTATGTCCTAACCGGTGCTTCGGATTCAAAATCTTAAGAATAGAGAGGCAAACAGGGAGCCAACGGATGTTCAAAAGAGGATCATCCACTGAGAACAAGGACAGAGGGCAGCCCTTCCAAAAAAAGAGGTCACTGGAAACATGCCTACGTTCATGCAAGGTCTGTTGCTGAGCCTGAAGCTGTTCCAGTCCGGCGCTCTGCCCAAAACCACTGCCTTCTCTTTTGAAAAGTAGAACTATAAATTACAGGTGGGCTTGAACCAGGAGCCAGGATCTCAAAAATCACATATGTTTCTGGAAACATGTGATTCATGTACAGAATTTGCTGCTGGTCTCCGCTTCACTACATCTCAGGACTGAACATGTGAGGATGGGCTCAGCTTCCCCTGGAGTTCAAGCTGTGTGGATCTGGAGATCTCTCCTATTTCACCTGTACAACTACTACTTTAGCCTGAATCTAACCCGTGTTTATTTGACAGGCTGAATTCAAGCTGCCGGTTACAAGCCTACAACCTGAGAGGTCCTTTCTCCTGGAAGCTGCAGAATCCTTCCTCCAGACCTGGGCAGCTCGTCCCCCTGAAACAACGTGGGGTGGAAAGTCACATTTGGGGTATGCGACTTAAAAGGGAGTTTAAGAAAGTTGCCTCTCCCAACTTTTTGTCCCCTGATGTCTTGTACCATGTAGGTGACCACAGCAATCCAGAACAGCTTATTTTATGTGAAAAGCTGATTGCTCCTTCATTGAGCTCTCTTTCATGCTCCACTTTTTAGACAGTTAATTGCCATCCCCGTTCTGTGAGCAATGAATCGATGGCACACAGATCTCGGATCACAGCCTTTACCGCTTCTCTGGTTTCCTGCTGCTTCACATCCTTCAGATGTTTTAAAAAGAAGGCAACAGCAGAACAGGGAAGGTTGTCCAGAATTGCTGATCTCCTTTGGCTGACCCCCAAATGGTCATGTCCTGCAACCCTCATGGAGCAAGGGAGGATGCTGCCACACCTTTTAACTCACTTTATTTTCCTGGCAGCGCTGCCCCTCTACCCAGGGGGACTGAGGTCTCTTGGGGTCCTGCCATCCCCTTTCTTGTGGCACAGAGTGGGGGGTGCTCTTCTTTCTGTGTTAAAATGTGCAAAACAATGGCACTTGAGGACAGCCTCACCTCTAAACCATGCGGTGCCCTCAAGGGATGTCCAAGATTGCTCCCAGTTGGATGGGAATAACTGAATTAAAAAGCCTCAGCCTGCTCCCACCAGCCCAGTGGTTCATCCACCAGGCATGGTCCCCAGGCATGTCCCCAAGGTAGGTCCTCAAGGCATGTCCCCCAGGCATGGCCTCTCTCTCCACAGGCTGCCAGTGGCACACAGGGTGGCCGTGCCTGAGAGCTGGAGCTGGGCTGGGTGTAGGCAGAGGAGAGGCCGGCATTGCCGTTGCCACGGCAGGCGAGGGGACCGCAGTGCCAGGGTTTCTGGCTGGCTGGAGCTGCCTTTTGAGGGCTGCCGGCTGCATGTCCCCTGTACTGCACTGCCAGGGACGAGAGGGGACGAGGCATGTGGCAGCAAAGGCAGCCTGTCCCCTGGGTGCCGTGTGGCGGGTGCTGGTGGGGGCATCACGTTCATGCCCGTAATCCCGCTACCAGCTTGTGGCCAGTGACTTAATAACCTCAAGTCAATTTTTAACTTTCCCAGCACATGAGCTTCTTTCTCAGCAAGATGATGTGGCCCCCTGGGAGGCTCAGGCACTGATGAAGTAGCTGTCTTGCTGGATTTCCCCTCCTGCTGCTGACGAAAACCACCGCTTCCTTCCCCAGCAGTGGGTGGGTGCCTCCGGCCCCCTCCCTGCCCTGTTCCCTGGGGCAGCCGGGCACCTGCCATCCTCCCCAGTGCCCCTCCAGCCCCTGGCAGAAATACCAGGTCCCCGTACCATTTTTATGCTCTCGATTCCTCGCACCCCCAGGGGAAGGATGATGGAAAAACCTGTCCCAGATGGCATGTGCTAAATGCACTGAGAGGCCTCGGTGCGGCACGAGGTCAGGGAAGAGGGTTTCGAGGCTATTGACAGCAGATGGCCATCACACCTGAGTGGCACTTGGGCACTGTCACTGTTGGTCCCACTCTGGGCAGAGGTGTCAGAGTAGTTGGTAGGCACGTGGCCACCCTCTGTCTCACTTAAATGATGATTTCTTGTTATGCTGGGGAGCGTGCCCAGCTGCTTTTGAAAGGATGGTAATGGCTTTCTGAAAGCAAATATGTTACATGTGCTCCACCAAGACAGAGTGGTGCTGACTCTCTTCTTCTGAGCAGGGGGTGAGCCCCGATCAATCAATTAGCACTGATTAACCAGGAGGAAGAGGAAAGGTGGCTCAGGTAACATAGCCCTGCTCCCTGAGGGCTGGAGCAGAGTGCTTCAGGTCACAGCGCTCCTCAATCACAGCCTTAGATGCATGGGGTAAAGCTGTTCCTGCTTGCTTTTAAGTAGGGAATAAGCTTGAGGGCATCAGGGCTGGGCAGGGGGTGCCCTGGGGGAGGAAGGGATGGGGAGCAGGGGCTGGGCAGTGGGACAGGGTAGGTGAGGCACGGTCACCCCAGAGGGAGCTGGCTCACAGGGCTGCCTTTGGAACGTACCTTATCTCAGTGCTCCCTGGTTCTCAGACATTTGCACTTTATCACTTTAATTCCCTGTTTCCTGGTTTTCAGCAATCCGACCTGCGCAGCGGCAAAGGCAGTGCTGCAGCAGTCCCAGGTTTGCTTGTTTTTTTTCAATGCAGCATTGCAAACAGACTCCGGAGGTGCCTGGCTGCAGTGCAAAATCAGGGGGGCTCCTCCAACCACAAGTGCCCAGCCCAGCTCCCAGAAATCAGAGTTGCCTCTGCAGGTCTGACCCTATCTGTTGAGAGGCATTGGATCCGCTCTGTGATAGACTAAGGGCTGGGGATGTGGTTTTATTCAGCAGGGAGCTCTGGTGTGTTTTGTCCAGTTGAAATCAATGGTGTTGCTGACGGGAAGCGCCGGCTGCATGGGTGAATGGGACCCGTGCGCACTCCTGAAGAGACTCATGAAGGAATATGGACAAATCCACTGTCTGCCCAAACTGAGAGGCCTCCGAGAGGCCGATTTTTCACCCTTTTTTTTGGTTCCAGGGATGGGGTTTTTAATACAGTATTTTGTCAGCAGATGAATACCTGTTGAGAACTACAAGGGTATTGCCAGGGTGTGCAGAGGTGCAGTGAGAAAAGCAAAAGCTCAGCTTGGATTGAAATTGGCCAGAGATGTCAATCACATCTTGTTTTCATTTCACACAGGCTGCCTCTGGTCTTGCTTAGAGATAAGGAAAACTGGACTCATGGGGGGCTGCAGGGCGTAACTACTGTTATTTAGGATGAAAGAACAAATGGGTTCAGACACCAAATAAAGCTTTTGATAGCATTTTGTATATAAGCTAGACATCAGTGACACTCCATTTTCAGCTTTAGAACAGCCCCTACACCTTGCTGCTTTGAAATGCAAGCCCTTACCTTTTTCACTCCTGGGATGAAAATTTATTTGAAGTTTCACTGACTCTCACTAACCTGTGCAGATTGTTACAGAGCAGCAATTACTGCAGGCAGATCTGAAAGAAATACCTCTGTCCCACATTTGCTGCAACCACCAGTTACATTTGGAGTTACGCTCCTCAGCCACACTCGCCCCTTTTGTTAGGAAAGGAATAAGCACATTCACATCTGTCAATCTGGGGCATGTGCTAATATATAATTTTGCGGTGCTTTGCTACTGGATTTGCCTGGAGATTGGCACATTAACATGGTCACAGACTTTAAACCTACAATTCCTCACGTGAGAGCCTATGAGTGATTCCTGTCTAAAGGTCTATATTGCCCTCTGTATGACTGCATACTCCTTCTCTGTCACCCTCTTCTTCTCTGATGAAGAGTGGGTTCCTACTGTATTCCACAGCAGAGTACAAATGTTCTCATTCTCGTATTTCTGCAAGACTGCTACTTCAAAATCTCATTAGAAGCACCTGTTTGTAAAAGACCACAAACCTCTTCAGCAAGGTTTCAGGGTACTACTGTGTTTAATAAGCTTTGCCCAAATCTTCTACTATCTGAACTATGGGAAGCATTACATGAGTGCTAAACTTGGAAGCCACAGTTTCAAAAAGTCAAAGTATGTTACTACACCTGACAGCAGCACGTCTTGAATTTTCCTTTAGTTCTGGAAGTTGACATGAGAGATCTGGGCTTGTGTCACCCTTCTACCCCTGGAATTTAATAGTTTCCTTCCAACATATTCAGCCTGAATAAAGTCATCTCATCTGAATAAAAACTTGCTCTCTATTGACAGAAGTATCAAAGCTCGATCACTTACTTCAGAAACCTAGAAACGCACATGCTTGTTACATCATAGAAATGATTCTCCTTGGTAACAAGAATTCTCCTTGCAGATCCCTCCAGTTAAAAGCTAGTAATTCTTAGAGCTGCTTTATACCTCTGCCATAAGGGGAAAAAGCCTGTACATGCCCTCCCATACTCTGAATATGAGAGAACATCTTGTTTCAGGTCTAGGCCATCTCAGTTAAACTTATATATGCCTTTTAGTGTATGATAAGCTCATAAGGCTTAGGGGAGACCTTACACCGTGTTCCAGTATTTAAAGGGTGGCTACAAAGAAGATGGCGACTCCCTTTTTACAAGGAGTCACATGGGAAAGACGAGGCGTAACGGGTACAAGTTACTCCTGGGGAGATTCTGACTGGACACAAGAGGAAATTTTTCACAATGAGAACAATCAGCCATTGGAATAATCTCCAGGGAAGCGGTGGATTCCCCAACATCGGACACTTAAGATTTGGCTGGGCAGGGTGCTGGGCCATCTTGTCTAGACCATGCTTTTGCCAAGAAAGCTTGGACCAGATCATCCTCAACCGCCCCATTCACTTCATTATTAGTGGGAGCAAGACTTACAGCTACTCTTGAACTCAGAGAGATTTTTAAGCCCTCCTACCTCCAGCAGAAGCCACCTGTACCGGGCACCTCGGCAGAGGCATCCTGAGACAGCCCCGCTTAGCCCTTCCTTCCCCAGCACACCGGGGGCAAGGCTGCTTGGGAAAAGCTGGGAAGAACAACACAGTGTATTTGCTGCAGTATTTTAAGCACAAAGGGATACCAGGCTATGATTATCTTCCATGAGGATGTGAACAGATGAAACACGGTGTAATTTATGATTCTTATGTTAAAATAGCAATGCATGAGCTGCTAAGGTGGCTGAGGATTGAGTGACCGCAGCAGCCTGCAGGTCAGATTGCAGCAGGCGTCAGAGTTGGAGGGATGTTCAAGGGCAGGTTCCTCTTGTTCCTCAGATCTGCACGGCGTTATGTAGAGATGAATGTCTCGCCCTCTGTTTTCAGTGGGAGAGTTTGCCCTGGGCTTCCTCGGAAGCATTGTGGGGAGGCGTGGGGACCAAGAGCAGATCACGAGAACAGTCCTTGCAGTGCCGTGTGTGCCTGTCAGCCTAATTAAAGCCTAATAATTAGGATTCCCATTCTCTTTGTTTTTAATTATGAGGTAGCACTTTATTTTAGAGGGCAAAAGTAACCCTGTAATTACCTTGTACTTACTCAGTTATTAGCCGGTCTCTGACGCTGCAGACACCCAGGAGAGCCCTTGGCAGGCTCTTACGGGGCTATGTGGGCTGGACGAGACCCCTGGCAAAACCATCCCGTCCCTCTTACCCAGACCACGCACAGACCCTACAGGGACAAAGACAGCGCGAGGCTCCAAGCACAAGCAGATGACCCCTGGCAGTGAGGCGCAGCCGTCCAGGAGCCTTTGGCTCATCTTCTGTAGGCTGCCGAGGCCTTGCCGTCCTGTGTCCCCAGTGCACCCAGCCTGGCTGCTTTCACCCGCACAGGCACAGGCTGGGTCTGCCAGCTCCGAGCGCCGACCATGCTGATGTCCCACGCTCGCCAGGAGCAGCCTCATGCTGTAGGACATCGCTGAGCACTGCGGTGCACAGCAATATGCAAACTGTTGAGCAGCATCAGCCAGGAAACTAATGTGTTTTAAAAACAAATTAAGAAAGAAAGAGTGGAGGAGCGCGGAAGGCTGCTGTGAGCAGCCCTGTGCTTCTCAGCCATCTGGCCCCAGCCTGTGCTGATGCACGGGGTTGTTCCTCCCCAGGGGCAGGAGGTGGCATTGCCTCTGCCCAGACAGGTCACAGCCCTGCCTGCCTCGCTCGGATCAGAAGGACGGAAGAGTTTATGTGGTCACTGCAGTGAGAGCCAAAGGGGGCTTCACGGGGCACGAGGGAGGAGAGCAGTGCATTGGTGCAGGGAGCAGCTTGGCGTCGACCCAGCTGCCCAGTGCCCTGTGGGCTCACAGCCGTGCTTAAAACATGCTGGATGGGTAAATTTTTCCTTCTGCTGACAAGCCCTGGACAGGTGGAAACCCTGTTTGCAGCTTAGCCTCCATCACTGCCTGCACCCCACACTCTGCCACACGCGGGGAGGTCTCTCGTCCTCCCTCTCACCCCTGCCAGGTTTGCTTCTTTAGCTGAGCCATTCTGGAGGCTGTCTGGTGTTTCAGTCACTGAAGAAATTAGTAACTGATTTATAGAAATTAGTAACTGGTTTATGTAACATCTCGTGTGACTGCAGGGTCTTCACAGAGATGCGACTGCAAACAAGTACGCTATTGGCAGAATAAGAAAAAGCTGCCAAAAAACTATCCATGGTTAACTGTGGGAATCACATTGCCAGGCCAGATGCCACCCCGCTGTCTCACAGCGGTGTCCGTACCTGTGCGCTGCGGCTGTGTCCCATTTTGCCGCAGCTCAGCTCTGCAGGCGAGGCCCCAGCAGCTGTGTTAGCTTGTCCTTCCCAGGGCCGCAGCAGGCTCCCTCCTTGAAAAGGAGCTTCTGGTCTCCCCTATTTCCACAGACATCAGGTCAGACCCTGTCCCAGCAGCACAGCACTCAGCAACAAGATGTCTTCTCAGCCAGGGCCCATTCACACCAGCGTCACCTACCAGTGCTAGCAGCACCTCTCCTGCACCTTCTGCCTGGTTGATGCCCAGCAGATGCAGGAGGCCATGTGTTGCCAGGCCAGCTCGCGTTTCAGCAGGAGCTGGGTGCTGCCGGCTCTTCCTTTCCTCCTGGCTCCCTGCTGAGACATTGGTGGCCGTCTCTCGCCTCCGGTCATCGGTGCTCGTGGTGGGGCAGGAGGGATGGTCTCCCCACACACACATGGGCAAACTTGGGCAGAGCAATGCTGGGACACCAGAGCCTGCAGCGCTTCCCGACTCTCCTGGGGCTGAAGCTCCGAGCTTGGACGGTCCAGGGGTTATTTTGGGTGTGTGCGTGTCCACGGGCCACCGGCAGCAGACCCAATGTCCCCGTGCAGGAATGGAGACCCCACCGGTTCAGCAGCGGTAGGTGGGAAGGCTGAGCAGCAGTGCCAGCTCCCCTCTCAGCAGCTGTAATTTAGCAGCAAAGTCTAAGTAGGAAATAGCAAAGAAATGCTTGCAAAATAAAAATGCTTTTGAAGTGAATAGAAATGTTTATAATAATCTGGATTTTTTTCATGTAGATAAGGCTCAGAAAATGTATTTGTCAGAGTGACATGCAGCGAGCTCTAGTAGGTGTACCCATTTCAGGATAAAAGGAACAGAAGCCGCTCGCTTGATGAACCTGAAAGCTTTCTTAGAATTACAAAAGGAATAAATGATCTTAATCATATTAACTCCTGGGTGGTCGCCTGAATCTTTGTGAGCAGTATTCATCATATCCCAAATGGTGTAGTTTTAAGCCCGCACAAAAGACAACTCCAGATGATCTCATGATCTCTTTTTCAGCAGTGTAAGTTATCGCTAACGCTCAAAAGGCACTTTGGATTTAATGTCCAATATGAGCGCGTCCAGTTCGGTAAACCTGGGCGCAGGAAGACAACCGCTGCTCTTGCCGGTGAAGGAGCGTCCTGCGGCACCGGCACGTCCCGGCAGCTTCCCCGAGCCTCTGCCGTGGCCCCCGCATGCAGAGCATCCTCCCCACTGGTGTCTCGGAGAGGGTCTGGTGGCTGACAGCTGGTGAGAGCAGAGGAGGGGCTGCAGGAGCCAGGCCACTCGCCTCTGCCATGCAAATGGCTGGCCAGGAGACATGGCCCCTCCTCGTGCCTCCTGCAAGGTACTGGTTGCAACAGTGCTACTTAAAGCAGTTCTTGCCCAAAGCCACAGCAGCTCAGCATGGCATCTTCCAAGCAGCTGCAATCAGGACATCAACTGTTGAAGCTGCTATATGGCCATGTTTATAAAGAATGAAAAACAATGTCTAGATTGTACCTTTCCCTCCAGCACCGTGTTTTCAAAGGCAATTTCTCAGACTGTCTTTTGATCTCAGGTGAGTGAGGCCACTAAATTTTGCTGTGCTTACATTCGTTCAGCAGTTGTTGCCAGTCTTCTTGAGTCGGGAAATCACAGTTCTTCACCAAAGGACTTATTCAAATGCAAAATGAGTTAGGCTTTTTTTATCTTACTGCACATGTACTTCAGGAATTTTGGAATATTAAGAACCCTGAGAGACTCCCTTCTTCTCTCCAGTTACCATGGTTCGTCTTGACAAGCAGCAATTCCCCATTTGCAGGCAGCCGCTGGCAATGCCACAAGCTTTGGGGAATGATTAGGGCAAGCGGGAACAATCCCATGTTGTTTCTGGAAGAGGCACCGGAGTCTGGCTCCACGGTGGGGTCGTGGTGGGTGAAGTGTTTTAAGAAAAAACATCATGGGGCAATGGAAACCAAATTAACTCCCTGCTCTCCCTTTCCCATCCCCTCTCCTCTAACTGAGCTGGTAGGAGACAGCAAATGCTAGAAACTGTAAAATTTTCACTCTGGATCCTGACCGTGCGTGATGGAAAGATTCTCAAGTAAAAACGCACTGTGAAATGCTGTGCCCAACATTTACGATCTAAACTTGGTCTGATACAACGTATGGGTATCTCCCTACAAACCTCGCTTGGCTTGTCTCCAGCTCATCATGGTTACAGGAGCATGCTACTAAAACCATAATCTTGCAGCAAATGTTAAGAGATCTCATCAGCACATTGTTTACCGTCAAGTAACAACACAACACAAGGATGAGATAAACTCATTGATGAAAACCCTTTACATGTATTGTCTATAAACAGAAAGTTCACCTTCCTCTCTCCTTAGGGGAAAAAAAGATGAAGCAATGTGCTTTGTTACTGCCTAACCTAGTTTCTTTTCAGGTATAGAAAAAATTGTAAACATTTTTAGGCTCAATAACTATTTAGATCTCACACAGGAGTAGAGAGTGTGCAGGGCAGGATTCAGCACTGCATGACCTCTGTTTCACGCAGGAGTGGCTCATGGGTGAATCGGCCTGGTTCAGGTCATAGATGCTCACAAAAAACACACCTTCGCTCCATGGGATGGAAAAGCCAAGTACTCCATGTAGCTCTTGCAAGTTTGCAGGCTCAAGCTCTATGTGCAGGCTGCGGTTTCCTAATGGGCTGTGATCAGAAAGGGTGGTCCTGCACTCTCCCGATGTTGACACTGGCGTCTTTGTGCCCTTGCAATCAGGGACCCCATCCAGCAGAAAATAAAGATTAGTTTTCAGCTGCATCAGTCTTCTGATTGTGAAACCACATGAAGAGACATGTAGGATAGCCCAGTCCTCCTGGGAAAGAAACACAGCAGAACTGTAAATCTTTCCCTCCAGTGCAAACTACAACTTTTGCCACGATGCTTTTGCTTTTTAATTGCAACACGTGCTTTCTGCCTTGTTGAGCTTCCAATCCAGTTTCTCCGAAAGGCAACAGCAAGACCCCAACTGATTTCAGAAACAGCTAATTCCCCACCGAGTATGGGGCGCAGCACAGCAGCAAGGAACAGCCTCCAAAACCGGAGAGAGGCCCACTCTGACAGGCGGCTGCGTGTCAGGAGCACAGCTCCTTTCCTTCGCTTTGCACTGAAGATGAGGTCAGCGGCCTGATGTGCACCACTTTGTGCAGATAGCATCAACGTGCTGCAGACAGCTTTGAATTAACGGTAAGAAAAACATGCCCAGGTCCCATTTGCAAGTTTTCTGAATGCTTTTTCTGCTTGAATACTTACTCTTGGCAGCTTTGCATGTCATTTTGCTTTAGTGCTCTGCTTTGTGTGTATGACATTGAAGGTTGAAACATCAAGGGTTTATTATCTGCACAGCTCCTCTGTTTATTCAGAGATTATGATTTTGGCAAGAAATAGCTTCTTGAGGCCCTGGGGTGCCTGCAGGCACAGGGGTCACTGCAGGCAGGGCCCAACGGAGAGGTACCAGCCCTGCCGAGGGGTGGCTGACCTGCTCCGCTGCCCTCCTGCCCCCTAAGCGCAGAAGCGAAAGAAACCTGGAGGGTTTCTCAGGAGCTGCCTGCTGCTTTCCCCACTGCTTGGCAGCGAGGGAACCGGTTATAAAAACAACGGGGTTAGGAATCTCCCTGCTCCTCAAATCGTCATCTCCAGCCATGCAGAAGGTGCCCTTTCTGGGAGGTGCTCATGCACGTCAGCTCAGGATCGCTGCCAGAGCAGCCTGCTCCTGGGGACACGAACTTTTACACATATGCAGCCTGGCATTGATGTGGGGGGAAAGGGCAGCAGACAAGGCTGCACACACAAAACAGAGAGCAGGCACGAGTCAGGACATGGAGGGGCATCTCCTCTGACTTCAGCCATCAAAACTGGGGCTCGTTTGCCTGTTAAAGGAGAGAGGGGCATCTCCAGGAGATCCAGTTCACCCTGTGTCTGTTACAGAGAGGGTTAGTCACCCGCGTAAAGGGTCCCTTTCTTTTCTGCTGGCTTTAGAGGGGGCCACAGGGATTACTACCACCCTGCACATTGAAGCCTGCTCCTGGAAGCAGGTGGAGAGCAGGTAGAGGGGGGACTCCCACTCTGCCTCCTCCATCTACAGTACCAAGTCCGAGGGTTAGGTGCTTTACAGTTCAGCACCTTGCCCTCTTTTATGGCTTGATGCTGAGGAATACTGTCCAGGGGTCTTCATGCTCAAAAATGCTCCATTAGGATGGATGCAGTGTTGAATTTGGGGAGCCTGAGACCTTTTTCCTACTATGTGAACTGGCACACCAGATGCTTGCTGTCATGAGAGAGATAATGATGCTGTCCTACGAGCTAGGCAAAAAGAAAGATTACAGGTATCTCTGGACAGAAAACACACATGTTGCCACTCTGCTAAGAGAGCTCAAGTTCATTATTTACTACAGAAAATGGAGTTTCAGTGTGGGTTGCCAACAGCACTTACTTGCAGGCACCAAGGCTTTAGTACTTCAGTCTCTGGACAATCCTCCACTGAGGTTACATAGCAGATGGAGCTGCCAGGCAGTCATGGACAGAGACGTGAACTCCAGCATCGCGTCCAGCCTCTGGAGGAATTCTGCAGATGCACTGAACAACAGCTGAGAGCGTAAGCCCCCCCAGGGCATGTGCTTTGTATGCCTCTATAAAGCCCAGCACAGCATTTGCTGCCATTATCAACAGCACAAACATATCCTAAGGGATTTCCCTCTTCTCTCAGATAATTCTGCATCTTCTGGCAGTTCTGAGAAGCAACAAACCCTTCTCTCAGTGCTCCTTCCTCAGCTACAGAATAGCCAGACTTCTACACAACATCCTCAGGCTCTCTGTCAGAGATGCAGCTAAAGGTGGGTGTCAGATACTTTCAGCAGTAGCTCTTAAGTAACTACAAAAATACTTGTTTTTCCATCAACAACATAAGCAACATTTTCAGTTTTTGAAAGGTAGATTTTACTTCTTGCTGTAATATGCCACTGAAATGGCATTAGAATATCTGATAGCTTCTTGATCTGGGTTTGGTTTTTTTAATTGAGTTTTATCTTCAGCTGCATATGGTCTTAGCATAAGGAGTTTAAGTCTATGACACAACTGGAAACCTTAGCACATGCTACATGAAAGAAAAGACATAATTAAAGAGGATCTAATATCAAAAAATAGTATTACAGTCCATTCTGTAGGGTTAACAACTAAAAGAAAAATGTATCACCAGAGTGTAACAGACATTTCTTGAATCGGGAAAAGGTCATCTGGCTCATCCCTCTTGTACATCTTACTTCCTCTTGAAAGATGTTTAATTGATTCTTTAATTTGTCTCAGGTACCTTGTTAGGGAGAGTGTGATCTAGCTTTTGCTCAGTATGTGGCATGAAGTCTGCTCCAAATTCAGCTTACTTTTCCTCAAAAATATCTGTGGTTTTCTATAAGGTTTAAATTACATCTTGAAGTTTCTTGTTTGAATAATACATGTTTTAATCAAACATTTCAATTAAAAGATCTCTTATTCAAATTCAAGTCAAACCTGGCAGCCCTGCAGACTGAAGTCCATTCTTTAGCCTGGGAATAGGAGCAGGAGCAAGGCAGGCAGCCGCCTTGAATTTCTCTGCCAGTGTCTCAGCTGTGACCTTTAGGGACAGCTTTTAGGGACAGAGGAGAGTTTAGGCTTCCTCATTATCCTTCCAAGAAAATGTATTTTCCTATTATCATACCACAAAACCTAGAGAGCACCAATGACAGACGGTGTCATTGCAGCAGAGAAAGAGCCGGCCTGTTTGGTTGGCCTTTGATGGACGAACTTTGTCATCTCCAGTCTGCACTGGACGCCTGCAGCAAATCCATCCAGCTCCTTGGAGGTTTATCACTCGCACTGCCTTCCCAAGTGGAGGAGGAGCCGACAGGCAGGTGAAGGAGGTTGGTCACATCATCTTCCCAGGTTCAAATGAACTGAATTTCTGGGGAATCGTTTTGGAATATTGCATCAGCAATGATGATGACAGCCATAAACACATGCTCTCCCGACGGCTCAGAATTGGCTCTCCATTTCACCGCTTGACTTGTCATTCATACCATCCGCCTCGGACGGGATTTTCATGTTCCAAAGCTTTAATGACCATAATGCGTTAACTGACTAATCTGCAAAAATTACTCAGGCATCCATTGCATCAGCCTGCGGGGAGAAGATCTTCATGGATTCATCCCTGTTTGTTCAGTGTTTCAGAGAAGTGAATCACAGATGGGGATGCAGCCCTCAGAGCACTGCTATGTTCAGCAACAGTTGCTAAACACGCATATTGCCCGGTCAAGATGCTCATAGAGACAGGAAAGCAGCACAGCTTGAAAATCAGGTGTGGCATAGGACAGAAACACCGAGCTCTTGAACTTTGGGGAAGAAGATCATTCCTCTTCATTTTGCAACAAATTACCATATATACAGTATTATCAGAAGAAAGTGAACAGACAATTCAGTAGTTGGCTATCTTGTTTCATCCATTTGATAGGGAAAAGGAAAAAAAGAAAAATCTTGAAATTCAGAGACAGAAAATCCAGATTTTTTTAGTCTGAGTAAAGTTTCTTCTTAAGAAAAATTCCTGGCTGAAACCAGCACAGCAACTTCTTTTTCACTTCCTTTTGTTATCAATCCCAATGTATTAGTAGGATAAAGGAGAAGGTGACTCATGAATCACCGTGGCTCTTTAGAGGTATGAGGCACAAGCTGGTGAGGCTGCAGACTCATTACAAACTTCATCACAGTGATCATTAAAAGCCACCCTCCTCCTCCACACATAAATTTTCTGCCACCATCAAATGTTCATCACGGCATCAGTTTTAGCCTTTCACTTGACTTTCAGGTAGTACCCCTAATTAAAGGCCATTTTGACTGGAAGGCATCTTGGATCCATCCTTTATATTTCCATGGGTTTGGAACACGAGATACTACCAAAATATTAACAAGGGACTTCTTTTCCCTTGTTAAGATTTTTTCCCCCCCATTATTACTATCTTTATCCCACCATAAAAACTCTCCACTGCATCCCAACCATCAGACCTATTTCCCTTCCCTCCTTGAAAATCCATCAGTCCTTTCACTTTCTGCTTGCCGATTCCACACCTCTCTCCCAATCTGCTTAACACCCCTGGGAAGCCCCAGGGCTTCCTTAGGCAGTTTGCCTGTCCTGGCAGCTGCTCCTGACAGCAGGAGCTGTGGAAGGCAGCAAATTGCCTCTCGTCTGCTGCCGGGATGCAGCTGGGTGGGTGGGTGGCAGGCAGGTAGCTCCCGCATGATGGCTGGAGATTGTCCTTGGCTTGTACGTGCTGCAATTGGGAATGTCAAGTCTGATTTTGATTTTGCTTTGCAAGCGTATTCAAAACCTTGGGCCTTGTATATACAGTAGATTCAAGAGCAGGGAAGAATTATTTCTGGTGTATATTATATTACTGTAACAGTCACTGAAGCAAAAACTCCCTTTGCTGACCAGCCCCTCAGGATAATCATTTTGAGCTCCTGCAGTAATGGAAAAGGAGAGACTGTTGAGGCTGTGATGACATGCCCCAGTGCTCATCAGGCACTGGCAGGTTTTTTAGTTAAGAAAAATCAAAATCAATTAGGCACTTTCTTTAAAACCCTTATCTGTGCAGCATTCGGTATCTTCACTCTGATGATGATGTCATTTTACAGGTTCCCCTATGACCTTAATTGTGACCTGAATTTCTACTGGGGATAGCAGTAAAACCAAGACGAAATTTTAATCAAAATCTCATCACAGTTTTGTAAGTAACATAGGCCTGACATATGCTTATCATAAAAATTCTTAATTTAGAAAAAGGTAGGGGAAAAAAAAAAGATACAAGTCTAACTCTGCTTCTCTCTGAAGGTCACATTTAATGAACCTGATCCCATTTTGCAAAGTCCAGACCATTTCTATAGGTCACATTCTGTCTAAAAATTCTCATTTATCAAGTCCACGTTTTTAAAACGCTTCTCAGTCCTACAAAATGGCAGGGTCCCACTGAGTGTGCTACTTTAATCGTCCTCACCGAAATGCTCAGAGGGCTGGCTCGGAAGTTGGGTCGTGTAATCTCCTGTGTGCTCTGAGGTTAGATTCTTGCTGCCTCACTTCCCTATCTCTCTCAGCACGTCTTCTTACTTCCTTTTGTTGTAGTCTTGTTATTAGCATTTTCTTTGCTCACCTCACCAAAGTATGGTTGCATTCTTTGTAAAAGAATTATTTATCTTCCAGAATACATAACACCACAGACTTACCTTCCTTAACGTTTAAAAGTAAGCTATTTCTATAGCCCCAGCTGTGCAACCTTCTGTTTTGTTGGGGGTTTAGCACACAATTAATTTCAAGTCTGACAAAATAGACTGGAAAAAGATGGATAGTACACAAAATTTGCTATACAAAAGTTAGACTTCTTTAGTACTACTGATGGGCCGCAGGAAGTAAACCCCATCCTTACGCCTTGGCAGGTCAGGACTAAAGTTCAGGCAATGCTAGAATTGCAGACTGACCATCAACCTGCTTCGTCTTTGAGGAAATCACTCATTGCTGATGTTCGCTGCTTTAGGTAATAGACTTACACTTCTGTTTTGCTGCTATTAAAAGGTAAGCACTTTGCTTCAGTAACTGAGTAATTTTTTGCTCTAGTATAAGAACCTGTCACCCCTTCATGGCCATTGCTCATGGACACATGGCAGGATGAGAATGTAGGAGGTGAATGGTCTGGATTCATACTGAAATGCCTTACATCATCTAGCTTGGGTGAAATCTCAGCTATAAGCATTAAGGACTTAACCCTTCTCTACTTCGAACAGAATTGTGAAACCGAGTCCAGAAACACAGTCAAGTCTCAAAACACGCATACAGATGTTTTGCTGAAGTTTAGTGTTTTCTCTACAAAGCCTACAGCCCATCACCTCTGGTCGTCCCAGGACACATTAAGCAACCAACAGAGGCAACGGTACATCCTTATCTTTGGTCAGAAAAATTCCCATTCATGAAATGCCACTTGCTGGCAATCCAGAGACAACCTCACTGACCTAGAAGGGTTCTCCAGTTCCTTTTGGCAGTAGGAGTTGGAATTAGATATGCTGACGATAAATGGCTTAGTATTAACAGCAAAACAGCTTAACTACCCTGTCCCAGAAGGTTAAACTATGATGAGCCTTTTAAAAAAACACTCAGTGCAATGGACAAGCACTAGGCTTTGCGGCACAAGGTTGGGGATCAGTCTTCCTCTCCACTTGGTGCGTAGCTATATGGCGAGCAGAAGGCGTCAGTCCAGACCAGAACATTTCCAAGTATTACTTTTGAAATGTAAAGAAATCAGATGATCAAATTTAGATGTAAAGAAATAACCTGATGGAATTAAATTTGACATTCATCTATGAATAAGGATATTTTACAATGATAAGGATTTATATTTAAATAATTCTTTCCTCTTTAAGAATCTTAAAACATTCAGCAGCTTGGGACTTGGCTTTGCAAATTCACACGTGTTGACAAGCTGTTATGTCTGCCCTACAAGTCACCTGGGGTCCACACACGCTTGCCAGTCTGCCTGGGATGGTCTGCTGTGATGGCAGCTCAGGTGTATGATATTTAGATTTTATGTAGATGGCACTCTAATCTACAACAATAGTGGCATTGTAAATGAATGCTTCCAATATGCAGATACCACTTTACTCACCACAAATATGTAGATTCCTGATGAAACGCTCCAGCTTTAAAGCACTACAGCACAGCTTATACAACGGACCAGGATTAAAAGTAAGGAGAAGAAAGAGCATAGAGCAAACAGAAACAGTAAGGGAGTAATTCCTCCCACCAAAACCAGTGTTTCTTGTCAGGCAAGAAATGGCTGGTCAATGGAAATCATTTGCCAAGTTGCTTCAGGGAAGCACATCTCCAGTACGAAAGAAAACGTAAAAAACACCCACCCTAAGAAAGAAAGAAAGAAAAAAAAACAACAAACAAAAGAAGGTAGCCTACAGTTAAAAAGACTTGTTTTCTTTGACTATTTTCTAAGCTCTTTTAAAGACAAGCCCCAGACAAGTAATCCAGGGCATGACATATTTGAAGTTCTGTCCTTGAAACCTTTTCTTTTTGCCCTCTTCCTCCAAGTCAGGAGTCACATAAAGTAAAGAATCACATAAAGTAACGCGTCTGCAATGAATTACAGCATTTCAGATCTCCAGGTCAGTAGTTGAGTTTGGGGGCCCCATATGTTTCAGCTTCCTTCACGGCTACTTTCAGCCACTACAATCTGGTAATGTCTGGAGGTTTTGCCAGTAGGGCTAAGCATCCATCTAAGCAGCTGAGTTAGAAAAAGTTTCCTTAAAAAAATAATTTTCTGCAGAACAGCTCTACCAGAAAGTTCTCCAAACTTGTCTAAAACTGCCCTGCTCACTGCAGGAACCTCGGATGTTCCAAAAATGTGGGTTCCTGAAAGGCCAAGCAAAACCGCCCAGCTTGCACAGTGAACCTCCAAAGCCCTTAGAAACGCCTACTTCCAAGCCATAATTGTTGCTGTACTTTGCCTAGGAACAGAATCTGCAATTGCCATTTTCTCTCTAGTTCTAAAAAAGCGATTTGGTACATAGCATGATTGACTTGGCTCTACCCCGTACGTATTGCACTGCTAATAACTGTTAGCCCGCTGGAAAACCAGCGGATGCATCCCCAATCTAAATGGCGGAGGTAAGGGATGCGTAGCTACAGCCTCACTCCATGATCCAAGAGTCCTCCCGCACCAGCCAGTGCTAACGGGACGACTAATAGCCCTAATATCCCCTCTCATCTCCAAAGCAAATCTACACCTCTAAAATAGTTCATTCTGCTTCGGGCACCCATTTAAAGACTGCTGTGCTTTGCATCTACTGAAGCTCCATGTCAGCCTTGCTGAGGAGAGGGCAGAAGATAACTTGACCCACAACTCAAACAACTAATGATAATGCGAAGTGCTGACTCCAGTAAAATTACACCAACCTGAGGCGGATCTCTCACCCCGAGACCAAACCAGGAGAGCAGCCTCAGCTTTTCTGCTTTCAGCTGGAAACTGAATTACATGGGATAGGAAGTCTTTGGAGCACTTTCCTGTCACTCATCTGTCAAAAGCAGAGCTTCGGGACAGCGAGGCACAATGTAAAAAACCCATGGAATTGAACTTCATTTTCTGGACTCATACTGGAATTGTCTCTTGTCATGAATGTTTCTGAATTTTTTAAAAAGCAGGTAGTTGTTATGGCAATTAGCACTTGCCGGGTTTAAAATTGATTTTTTTTTTTTTTTGTTATTTCAGACTAGGCTACAAGAGCATAGAAAAAAAGGAGAAGAATCCTTAAAGCAAATGATTTTGTTACATTAAAACAGAAGAATAAATGAATCAAGCAGCCTTTACTGTGTAATTCGTAACCTCAAGATTAGAAAAGCATGCTTGGGTTTTACTCATCACAACTAGCAGCTCCTACTACTACAGCTGACAGGTAATTCTAAGGGCGGGGTAGGCAAAAAATGATTTTCCGTTAAATCCACAAGATTAATGCGAGGCCTTTGAATACAACTCAAAGGCTACAGCGATTGTTTAGAATAGTTCTCGCTTTCAACAGGTTCCTTACGTGAATTTTGAGGCAGCTTATCACCGTATCAGTAGCAAGCAATTTCCCCTCTTTGAAAGGGTACTGTGAGTAACCATTTTCAGAAAGGCTGGGATTCTCTATCTTCCAACAACTTTTAACTGCACCTTGGAAGAAAACAAAGCTACTTACCATAAAAAAAAAATCCCAAGAGAGAGCTGGGAATAGAGGCTAAATCTTGACTTCCAATACATTTTCTTATCCATAGGGCTGTCCTTCCTTCCCTCCTCTGTTCAGAATCTGGAATTACCAGCCTGCCAGGATCTTGCTGAGATGCAAGTTACTGAAAATAAGGAAGCACACCCAGTCACACACTGCCAGCTGCACAGACGGCTTACCAACAGAAGGTGTAGCTACCTGCCTTCCAGAAGGACCCGAAGCAAAAGGCAAGGTGAGTAAAAGGTAGGTGCTAACTGGACTGTCAGCAACTGCTTCTGCAGCATCTTGAACTTGCATTTTTAAAGTTTCTGCATGCCCATGTTGTCATTCTGGAAGTCTTCCCCTTCAGGAGCACAAGGCTGCAGGTGGATGCGAGGCTGCCCTCAGTGCAACAGGCGGTTCGGTCTGAACACCCCCAACCTCTCTCACTGTTTTTTTTCCCCTTCAACCTGTGCTGTCTAGTCCGTAGTTTGTAAGCGCTAGGCAGTTCCCGTAGAAAGAGCACTCTGTATTGCAAACGTGTGCAGTGCTACTACTGCACTAAAGGCTCAAAGAATTCAAGGCCCCGGTGAGCTTTTTCTGCTCAACAGAGCAGGAGACTACATTGCAGAATGGGATGTGCGCTGTGTGAAGCAACACTGCCACATTTTAGGAGGGTCTTCAATATCGGAACAAAGACTAAAAATACATGAAAATATGCTCGTAATAAGAGGAGGCTGATCATTCAATACAGGAGATTTTTTTCATGATCAAATACTGTAGATCACTCTAGTGGAGGAATGGAGGAAATGACTCAGGAGTGAACCTTCTGTGACATTTAAAAGATCAGTTTAGGTACTGAAGTAAGAGAAAGCTTTCTTAAAAAAAACAAAAAACACTGCACCAAAAAAATCCAGTTACCTCCTATGTAAAGATACCTTCATATTTTGTGTTTAAAGGCACAAGAGTAAAATATTTCTTCTGCTATATTCCACTGGTCCTCATTTGATTATGTGCTTTTTAATTTTCAGTAATACCTTGATTTCTCTGGGTACGTGGAGTAACTTTACCAAACCCTATTAACTCAAAACTTTCTTAAACAGCTGGAAAAAGGTTATAAAAAAACCCCCACCAACATTTTCAGGTCACATTACTTCATATAGTTTAAATTTAAATGTTTAGAGTAAAGCAGTTTACCATTCAAGTTGAAAGTCAAATCCTTTCAGTAAGGGAAGCAGGCAACATCTTCATTAAAGCCTAAGAGACAGAACTCACATTTGCTATAGAGCGAGCTATGGTCTTTCCTTTCTAAAAGTGGATCCAATATCCCCAAAGGAATTTTTTAGTCATGGTCTGCCAACTTGCGCTTCCAGACTGGAATGTAGCCCTTTGTTTTGGAAATGTGTTTGATTACTGCTTTTTTCCTTTTGCAAGTGTTTTCATGTATTAAAGTCGTCATTGTTACTTTTTTCAGTGGTAATTGAGGGATATACTAAGTTCTCCCTTAGAAAGCCTTATTAACCTTTGCCCTCCATATTCTTCCCTTCTTCCCGTTCTTAATCAGATTCTAATTTTTATTACCTATTATAACAGATTATTAACTTTCAATTCTAGGAATGGTGACTAGCATCCCTAACTACTTTTTTAAGGTTTAAGATTATCCTACCTACCTTTTCTACCAATCTTGATCCTTAAAGTCTGGGACAAAGGGCTCAACTGCTTCTAGAAATGGAGCATCACATTCCGAATGCGATGATCATATGTATTTTAACTTTAAAAAAAAAACAAACAAAAAACCACAAAAACCAAAACACAAGACAAAGCCTATACTGAACTTCTAAAAAGTCAGACCTGTAACTTGCTTAAGTCCACTGCATGTGCAAAAGGCTAAGGCAATGGAATTCACGTTCAGTGAATTGGTTCATCTTACTCTTCCAGGTATCAGATTAACCTGGTGACACTGAGACACCTTTTATTTGGGTGAAAAGTTATCTAAAACTAGAAAATACTTACATTGTGCTTACAGGTGCAGCTCAATCAAGAAAAAGACCACTCAAGCTTCCCTTATGTTGACTACATAAATACAACAAGAAGATTTTAATACAGTTCAATTATTTTCCAAGAGTCTCAGTTCTTGACAGAGGTGTGACACTGTTTGAAAATTAGCGTCAATTACCCCGTAATTATTTCAGTTTCAAACCAAGTATCTACAAATGCCATAGTTATTCTGTGAATACCATCAGTGCAGACCTCGCTGGGGACAAGGAAAGGAAGAGCATCGTTACTCCGGGGAGCCTTTCCACAAACTGAGCTGTAGTGTCTGAACCCTCTGAACTCTATGGAGGCTCCTGCTCAGTTCTCCTTCAAAGAGCTAACAGCAGCAAGCTGTGGGTTTCCATATAACTAGAACTATTCCAAAGGTCAGCTCCTGAAGAACTTCGTATGCCTTTTGCCATAAGTCTGGGGACCATATGTTTGTTAAGGTATCTCCAGAGTACCAGCTGGACAGTCAGAAATCTGTAGGCATCTAAAAGTCTTAAATTAATTAGAGCAATCTTAAAATCAGATATGAAGTATTCAATCTTGACTTCCCTGAAATTAACTAAATGCCTAAATGGGTATTAAGATTTTCCATAATAAAAATACTTCCATATTGAATTTGTGTATAATACTGCCATTACTCTAAAAGGTGTATGAAGACATCACATGAAATCTACACCAAAGGTAGTTGAAAAGTCCATTCATAAAACTTTTATTCCACTTACATCAACTTAATACACATGTTCTGAACAGTTATGCTTAGATTGTTCATGAAAATTTCATAAGACATTAAACAAAGCTAGCCATCATCTCAAGTTATTTCCCTGTTAACTATTTTTACAGCACATGCATGTTAGGCAAGTATCAAAAAAAAAAAAAAAATCACAAAAGCAAAAAACCTAAAAAAGTTAAATACATGGGTTTTTGTTTTACTGCTGTGCTCGATATACAGTGTCATTATGGATATCAAGCAATTCATTTTTTACTGCATCTTTACTTGTACATTTGTTCTTAGGTTGCTTAAACCATTTAAATACAAATAAAATGTGTAGCAAAAATAATGAAAGCAACAGCAGGTAACTTTACAAATAATGGAATGTGAACCGTTTCTTTGTCCTTCTCTAGAGAAAGTTGACTGGGTTATCAAACTGTCTTAAGGAACACTTCAGCTGCAATCAAAGATGTACACTTGATCGGTATATTCCACAGATTTCACATGTTGACTTGACATGCAATATCTATGGGACATCAGTTTATTCACAGCCATGTGTGCTCCAGCTTGAATACTCATGCTAACTACACCTGTGGCTGCAACTGATTATCCCTTTTTTTCCACCGTGACAGACCAATACGCAAGCAGTCATCTTTGCTTGACATAGAAAGCTGTTTTAACACTGGCCTTGTGGGAAGCCACAATGTACCAAAAGTACTATGCCAAACATGTAGAACTTGTATAAAAATTTCACAACCCTATATTGGCCACCTCAGATGAAAACAGATAAATTCCCCAAATGTTAACTGGCTCTATTCCCCTAATATTAAACAAAACCACATGGGAAATATAGAAATCCAAATAGAAGTAACATAAACCTGTCAAATCGTAAACAAAAACTATTTGTGGGACAGCATGGATGACAAATGGTCTACTGTGTAAATTTCAGAATGAGGCAGACGGAAGTTGGAAGGCTGGTTAATTCTCCCCTCCTTCTCCTGCTTCAGCTTCATCTCCTTGGGTATCCGATGTCCACAACTGTTCGGGAAAGAAAACAGAGTAAAATATGTAAGATATTAACATTTATGACTAATGATTAATAAGGAATTATTAGAAAGAAAGCCTACTTCTTAAATAGTAATTTTGGTAAGACGTCCTACTAAGCACCATGGAAAAAAAACCCCACACATTAACATTAATATATTTCTTGGCTATTACAAAATGGAAATCTAGTCCTAGGTGACCCAACCCCACACTGCATTTAATGAGGAAGTTTATGAACAGTCAAAACCAAAGTCTCATATCCACAAGGCTCACTAAAAGACAATTACAAGCAGGCAAGACTCAGACCTACAGAACAGATACATGAGAATCGGGAACTAAGAATATTTGGTTTCCTGTGGATTTGTACCTTCTCCTCAAGTGAGCTTTACGCATCTTTCTGAAGGAAGAGCTTCAGTAAAGGTCTCTCTCCACATCCAACATTAGAGTGAATGCTACCTTTTCTTCAAAACAGGCATCTGAAGTTTTTTGGTTTTTAAAAACAAAAACATTTCATCAAAATCTCTATCCCTTGACTCTATTCAGTCAGTCGTGCCCCCCTTCAGCAACTTTTGGAACGCAGAGCTTCCAAACGTGGAGGGCAGGGCAAGGAGGGAAGAAAGTCAGGCTAAACATGCAGTATGCACAAAATCTTATTTTCAGCTCCATAAAATCATGCTAAGGAGCCATATATCAAGATTAAGTACCAACTAAGGAAACTAAGCATCAGTTCCAGAGCAACACCCAGGGCAAAGAAATTATTTTGTGAACCAAGTATTTCGCCACGCTGGCTGCTTCCAAACTATTACCAGCCCAGTATGATTTGTAATATCTTGCTTTATGGAGTTATAGCAGCATTAACTGAATCCTTCACGCTCTACAGCATAAGGTGGCAAAACCTAAGAACAACTAATTCTCTCTCTACCTACAGTCTACTCTCTACCTACACTAAGGTGTCACAAGATGCTAATTAAAAAAACAAAAAACCACATCATCAGAAACATTTTATCCTTTCCAGGAGTACAAGACAACAGAGAAACTTGCACAAGACCAGTAGCCTTGCTCCTGCTTTGAACATAATACATGATAACTGCACTAGGTGTTCCTTGCTGAAGGCATTAAGCAACAAATTAGTTTACTGGAGACAACAGCATACCTGTCAGTTTGTAGCCCCTGCACTACATTCTATACTACATTATTAGAATACTACGTTATTCTCAACTTTAGGAACAGTTAGTAAGAGCAGTTTTATTAGAATTTTATCAGAGGCTGCTATCCTAAATCCTCACCTCTAGAGTATCTACAGATATGTACATATACATATATCTTTATTCATTAAATAAAAAGGGCCTGACTGGTATGAAAGGACGATTACCAACTGAGAGCACAGTTTAACGAATCTGCTGGGAAAAAAAAAAAACCTTAGGGGGAAGGGATGCCTTTTTTTTTGTTTTTTTAAAGAAAAAACAATTTAATAACAGAGCAAAGAAGGAATTAATCTAGCAATCCCAGTAAAACAGATTTTGACTTGATATATTAAACAACCCTCTGAACACTTCTCTGCCTTCAGTCGCTGCTGAGAATGAACACAGACTCTTCTTCAGCCATACAAGACTCAACGTAAAAAGAATCAACAACTGAGGAAACCGTTCCTGCACATAACTGATCAACATGCTGAATCACTGTCAAAAGCCTTTGTAACAGACTTGCATAATTAGCAAAACGGACCTTTTTTACATTTATGAAATTCATTGCAGTCTTTGTCAGTCACACATACATCAAAACTTATTTTCTACCTCAAGAAGCTGTGGAAAAACATGGAATCAATGCACTCATACAAGTCACGCTAAGCATTTAAGGCAAGACATATCATCCATTCAAGAATATGGAATCCTGCAGCTGCCTACAGCTTTCTCCCGTATAATGGAAAGCTCACATCGATTATCAGGCCTCCTACCATAATTCACACACTATGGTAGCTCAGTCCAACTTTTGCCCTTGTATGAAACAATTTGCTTTCCAACTGCTATGACAAGCTTTACATTATTTTTAGTGGGAAGCTAGCAATTAAAGTCAGCTTCTATTCTCTATTTCAATACCACTCATTCAGAGGACAGCTCTTGAGCAATCTCACTCAAGGGGACAACACACACAGACATTGAGAGTGATGCCAACCCTGTATCTGTCTCCATTACAGAGGTTGAGAAACCTCTGCCATTTGTTTTGTAAGCAACAGCTGGAACAATCACAAGTAGTTTTTTCAGTAGTGTTAAGTTGCCATTCTAGTGGAAAAGGTTCCAAGGAACAGGGAAATAAAGTGTTAGAAACAAAAGCAGAAAATACGGCAACTTCAATTTTATGCAACTGTACAACTTTACTTCTAGTTACGTTAAAAGAAGCCCAGCTATTTCCTAAGTGTCTCTGATATCAGATGCACAGAACGTGAACAAGGGGTTATATCTGGCAACAAGAGGTGCTTCTTATTTTTTCAGTTCTGGCTTGCAGCTCTCCCTTCCCCCCACGACGACCAGGGAGTGAACTATGCCATTAATTACACTATTGCATGTTTGCTTACATTTACTGTTTTGTTTGCTTTAGACATTTATCTTTGCTAGTTTTAAAGTTCAAAGTAGGTTAAAAAAACCCCACACACAAGATGAAGATTTTGATTACTCTGACAGAGCAACACAATCTTGATCCATAACTTACACCACACAGCTACGAGTCCAAGGAAAAAAAGAATTAAGACAGCTGTTTTACGACTGCCATGGAAATAGCCTGGCTAGCACTGATTCCAACTTCAGCTTTACCAAAATTAAAACCAAACAGAAAAACCCCAAACAACAGGCCCTTAAATGGACTTGCTAGCTCTGTTTGTAGTTTTCACATAGGATCTACTCCTTGCACATGCAATCACACAGAATAAGCTATATGAAATTTGACATAAGTTTTGAAGAGGCAAATGCAACTATATTCTCAAATGCTGTTTAACAAAAGATAATAGCTTTGCTAGTCACAGTCCAAACTATGTCACTTAAACAAGTTAAATTCCTTGAATAAAAAAACCTGAAAAATTTGGTCAATTTGTCACGTCAGAAAACCATGTTAATTAGCAGGCAGACAAAAAAGACTAGGCAGGAGAAAAAAATGTAGCTCAGAAACATGATGTACTGTAAACTCATCTGTAAGTAGGTGACAGACACAGCTCCACAGCTAAGAATGAACAGGACAACTCTGAGTGCCACAAAGACCAATCCCGTTATCAACAATATGCAAACTTCAATGATACTCACTGTCAAGTTGTCTCTCAGTAACTGCATTATTAGCGTGCTGTCTTTGTATGACTCTTCACTTAATGTATCAAGTTCAGCAATTGCTTCATCAAAAGCCTAGGGTTATAAAAACAAACAACTCCATTGGCCATGCGACAAAAGGTTATGCAAATAGTATAAATGGAATTTCCCCCCCCCTTAGACTTACCGTTTTTGCAAGGGAACAGGCTTTCTCCGGGGAATTAAGAATCTCATAATAAAACACAGAGAAGTTTAGAGCCAGACCTAATCTGATAGGATGTGTTGGCTGCATCTCCTTTTTACTGATTTCAAAAGCTTCTTGATATGCTTGTTGTGATTGCTCCACTATCCCTTTTGGGAAAAAACAAACACACAAGTAAGTAATTCACATACCGTATTCAGACATACAATCAGGACTGTGTTCATGCTTGCATGAACAAAGTATGTTAAGAGTGAATGCCTGTGAATGAGCACTTTACCTAACAAGTTGCTATTTTATGAAGATTTTACTAAATTACATTTTTAAATTATTCAAAAAAAGGAAGTTGTCATTGACCAAATCACAAGTTTGAGTCTCTCCCTGCCACCCTGTGACTACTTGTCTTCTCAAATGTTTGCAGCAGTTTTGTAGCACTTAAGTGCTTTAAGCTTAAGTGCTTTAAGAATATAAAACCCACCACCTACATGAAAAGGTACAAAGTTGAAGTTTTAACTCTACACAGGTTTGATACAGTACCACACTTTCAATGTCTTTAAACATCGCAAAGCATTACAGATCCACATTTTAGTCACAGAACACTGATGACCTTTGGCTCTCATGCTGCATCCTTTCAGTAACAGTCATCTGTGAACTCCCATTCAAATTGCTTGGAAAGATAGTGTGACATACCTCAACCCGAATTAAATACATATTTTTAAAACCTTCCAACATAGTACCATTTCCAATGCAGATACGGAAAGCATTTTTACTTAACTTAAACGTTCTAGTATCTACAAACTTTGAAGTAAGGGAGAAAAATTAACAATTGGGCTTTTTTTTTTTTTGACAGATTAATCTTTTGCCATTCTGTTAATTGGTTCAATTATACAAGTTATAAACGCTTGGCAGAAAAAAAACCCAACTATATTGCATATACTAAGATTGAAGAGCTCAACAGTTTCCATTCTCACTGAATGCACTTGAACTTGTGAGCAGGCTATGCCTGCACAAATCAGAGATCATGGCCCAACACAGCCCACAAGCTGGACTATGCCCTGGATGACTGCAGGAGGCAAGAGACACGCTAGACACTGAGCACAAAGGGACCATTGTTCCTGCACTCTCCAAGACTGTTAATAGCATCTGAGAAAAAGGTGGGCAGAAGTCATTCAATTCAGATGCAAAAGGATTCCAATCCTAACATTTCTGGATCAAACCAGAAATGCATCCAGCATGATCTCTGCAACAGCGCCAGTCACATGTATTCAAAAATAAAGAAAGGAATTTTAGGCTAAGGACTCAAAAATACATCAGTATTGAAGTCAGAAGTACTCAAAGTCTGAGAATAACTGAATACCAATATTCAGAATGTCTATGCAATCTCTATTTGTTCACCTTTAAGTATTCACAAAAATTAAAGCATCACATTGTCCTCTTCAACATGAAGAGGAAGGACACTCACTGCACAATTATTCAACACTGATTTTTCTGAAGCACTCCATTATTAGTGATGAGTGTAGAGAGGACAGACAACTGCCATAATATGTTGAAAGTGACAAGAAGTTGGTATATTACAGTTGAGAAGAACCAGGTTTACTGTAAGTTAAATTTAGAAATAGTGAGAAGAGTTTTACTCATAATGGAAAAGCCTTAGAAAATGGCACTGTTTATGAAAGGCAAAACAAGCAGCATGAAAAACAAGTAACTTCAAGGAATGAAGCTGAGCATTTTATTTTTTAATCATTTTTCTTTAACATAAATAACTTAAAAAAGGCCTATCTTTTCTCCTTATTTGAGAAAATACAGTTACCGTTTGAGCAGTGATTTGAGCAGTGATTTGAGGAACTTAGTGCAAAATTTGATGTATTCTGTTAATTTTTAAATCGGTCACCCAGTACAAAAATAGTTGCAAGATTTTTAACCTTGAATACTTTAGAAAGTGTTGTACAGTTCCAAAGTTCAAGGCTAAAATAGTAGAGTGAGGACAATGCTTGACATTCCTGTCTATTAGATTGCTGTAAGAAAACCCCAGTCAATAAAACAAACAATCTGGTTTACGAAGATAAAAATCCAATTCCTAGAGTTGGGAGCCTTATACTGTTGCTGTATTACTGCAAAAGGCTGAAGGAATACTGTCCAACTAAATGGCCATTATTTCCTAAACAATAATTATCAACTGCCCTTCTTCAGTCCACAGACACGACGCTTTGTGACATCAACGGGGGGGGGGGGGGGGGGGGCAGAGAAAAAAAAGAAAAATCTTAAGTTTAGGAGACATAGCAACTATGACCTAGATAGGCTTTCAAAAATTTTTCTTCATCTGGAAACCCACTAAAATCTGCTCAGCCAAGAGACTGGGTTAAATAAAAAAGAACTTCAAAACCACTTTAAACAAAGATTTTCAGGGTCTAATTTTAGAGCCTGCAACTTAATCCTCAATAGAAAAAGAAACTTTGGGACTCAAAATATTGTACCTTCTATGCATGTGAATAGAGATTACTAGAAGAAAAATATAATTACTCTCTGTACAGTAACAGATCTAAAGTACTGGTTACACATGCAATTCTGCCGCCACCAAGACTAGGTCAGTTTGCACACAGTAAAGCATCAGAAGTCAAATCAAGCCCTGTTATACTAAGTCATAGCATCTTTATGCAATTCCCTATTATGCAGCATACTGGGGAAACCAGGCTACCCTATGTAATGTGGATATAACACATGCCACAAAGCTAAAGCAGACATATCTATCCCCTTGAAATTATTCCAAGTTTGTTTCATCTCTATACCAAACTCAACCTAGTTTCTGTGAAGTCGCGCAGACATCTTTCTATATCATTATTTCAGAGCTTATTAGCTTGAGAGCAGCACAAGGCCACAGGGGCACCACATGTTCAACAGTGCTTCAAGGAACCCAGTAAGTCCTACAAAAGGGCAGAGTGCTACCGAGCATCAGCCGCACAGCTGAACGGTTCTCCAATAATCCCCAAGGGTCCCAAGTCCATGCATTCAGATTGTCTGCACACTCCCAAGCATCCCATACTTCTGCAGACTGAGTGCAGACTAAACTGAGTCTACAAGAAAACAGCTCAGGGCTAGCAGAACTTACCAGATTGTGCTCTGTGCTGAAAAGCACTGCTTTTCAGGGCACACTGCCACCAGTCCTAAACTGGCTCTCGGAAACAGCTTAGCACTGTTTGCAACGAACTGTACCTAAACATAATGTGTCGTTCTGAATTGAAGGTGACTCTGCATGAAGTCAGCATGTTGTTAGGGTGTCTCTTCAACTACAGCAGTTAAGTCACCTAACATACCAAGTGCCTTATATTAACTTTTCTAACTAAATTTAGGTGAAGGCAACTTACCTGCAATTATGACAAGCTGCTTACATGAAGATACAAGAAACTTGAGGAAATAAAAAAACATTTGGACATTAAACTACCACGGTTATGGAAGGAATTTTCCTAACAGTAAGATCAGTTTTATAAATCCTTTTCTTCTCCAGGTGGTTTCTAGTCTCTTTGCTCACTGAACCTATGCAGACTTTTTATATACTGTAGAAATGCAGGAGAAATAGCACAAATAAGACTTCAAAAAGCTACAAGACTTTGTCCCCCTACAAAGAGGTAAAAATCCAATACTCAGCCAGGCAGAAGATGCATAAACCTGTACTTCAGTGATAAACCAGATGCATGCATGCATAAGTTGGAGTTGATCTCAAGATTTCGTGACTTAACATCTGCTCCCTGCTTCTGACGGCAGAGGTACATGGAAACTTCCATAATTCATTTGAAAGCCAACAACCCAGGATTTTTCTTCAGAAAACAGGAAGCCTCTTACTAAAGAAATGTACATCCAAATCAGAATTATTCTAAAGTTAGAGTCGTGTCACCACCCCACCAAAACCAATCTAATTTGACAATATTTAGCCACAAGCTGACATACAATACCTTTCTTGTCATCTCCAGCAGCAACCTCAGCCAAGTAACGGTAGTAGTCTCCTTTCATTTTCAAATAGAAAACTTTACTTTCTGCTTGTGAAGCATTAGGGATCAAGAACTTTTCCAACAGAGACTAAAAGAGAAATAAAGAACATAGTGTTTTGAACATACGTACTTTTACTGCGTGCTGAACCAACAATTCAATTATACTACAATCTATTTCAAAGTCAAGACAGCTTTACTTTTTGCCTATTTTCTTCACATCCTACATAGCATATTCAGCTAAGGAGAATGTGTTCTGGATCACAATTCTAGGTGCAAAAAGGAATGCTTCATGCTGTGACTCAATGGGGAGAAGGCGGCTGTGTTAATTTAGCAGATAAGTCTTCTATGACCCAAGGAAGGGTTTCTATAAGCCGTTACACAGTACCCTGACAAAAATAAGGTAATCCAAAGAGTCTGGGCAGAGGGTATACAATGGAAGAAAGGCTGCATCCACAGAAGATAATAAAAGGATTCTAAGTATCAGCTGCCAAATCAGAGACCCAAATATCTTACATACACAGGCAATAAATAAGCCTCGTTAACCTAGTTCCCATTAACTGGACACAGTACTGGCATCGCCAGCAAGAAACTGCAAGGTGAACCTGGATTCTTGCATTTCCAGACAGCTGACAATCTGACAGTCAGCTGTGTAGCACTGAAAAGGATCATCCATCTGACTTTATGTGCTGCCCTAACAGGTGTTTCCTATATCTTCCAAAGCAAAAGTAGCTCTCAAGTCGCTCCACCAAATCCTCCCTGTGGGCTGCCAGTTAAGACCAGTTTTTTCTAGATTATTCTAGCTGCTTATTAAATTAACATAGCAAGTTCCCAGCTGCGGCAGTCATGTAATTTAGCAAGAGTTCTATTATGATGAAAAGAAAAAAAAAAATCACTAGCTCCAACACATTTAGTCAAATTAAGGTACAAGCTTGTCAAACTTCTTGATATTGAGTGCTTTAAGTCAGACTTTGAAAGAAAAGCCAGTTATTTAAAAGTCAGAAAAAAATGCAGAAGTGCTTCTGAATACTCAAAATTAATTCAGAAGCTGTTATATATACTTTGCTAAGGCTATCTAGCAAACGATTTTTTAAGAAATTTTAGGAAGAATTTTTGGGTGTCTTTTTCCCCCCCGTAAATTAGATGACTGACATTTCAGTTTTGCCTGTTTTTAGCTCATATTTCCAATGACACCACAGAAATGGACAATCTAATTCAGTTCCAACCCACAGAACGATGGCTGCTTTACAGTACTTTCCTCTAGATAGTACCCTGCAGGTTAAGTGAATATCTTATGATACACAATGTACTCCTGGGATAGGCATACCCTGAATACGGTAGACTGTAACCACTGCACTGTGACACAGGTACCCGTGGTAGCTACCCTGTTTAATAGGCCAACTGACATAAAGCTACAGAAAACTGTTTGTAATTCACAAAAAGAGCAAGAAGAGTGAACAACTTTGGTTGGTCGATTTTTTTTTTTTAAAATTAAAGTACTGCTAATTTGTTTATATAAATCATGAATATTTAGCCTGGTAGCCTCAACATTGTGTGAAACCCTTCAAAATGAAGTGACCTATTATGGCAGCTGTCTCTCATTTCTATCTCAGCAGACAGGGTAATGAAGAAGTCCAGCTGACAGAAACCAAAATCACACAAGGTTCAGCTATGCCTATGCTCCAATGAGATAAAAACCTCTTAGTAGACTTTCTTTATTGGTTTCAACATAATGGAAGGTATTTATTCAACCATCTTTACTATTAGATATTTCCAGTATTGTGGGGGTTGGTATATAGCTTCATTTTATAACCATACAGGGAGACATCGAAAAATACTGCGTGTCTTTGCTTCCTGTCTGAATGACAGCAGAGACAACCCTTTGGCAACAAAGGAAACGCAACATAAGCAAGTTGGCAGCAGCAGTATTTTTATGGAGCCAGTCAAATGGGCTGCCGAGCTGCCTCATGCCAAGGGCACCCTTCTGGAGGGCACACCACTATGCGAGGAGAACAGTTCAGAGCCACCTCTGCCCCAGAGCAGCTGGAACGAAGCAGAAGGCTGTAAGGTATATGGCTCACGTGCTTCAGCTCTCTGTAACTACTTACATGCTCTGTTCTCACCACTAGAGAACGTCAAGATTCACAGCTATGACATCTTTCATCAGTGCTAAGAAACTCTGACTTCAATGACAAATGAAGGTTCCCAGCTACTGAGAATAAGGCTCCTTATAAGTTTTTCTCTGTAGGACTGCAATTAAGTCAGGTGTGTCAGTCTGCACCTACCCTTCTGGCACCATGGGGAGTTGCCCTCCTTCTGTACCCTCCATTAATTGGTCAGACCAAAATATTTTCAGTGATTCTAGAAACAGAAATTATTCATCATCCGTATAGAAGGTTGTTTAATTAAGAAGTACAGCTCTGCTCACTCCCACAGCAGCAACCAAACTTCCAGACTTAAACTTCACTTAGGTCACAAATGAGGTAAAGTTGTTTGCAAACACCTAATTGAATGGGTGAATTGCACCAGCAGACAGAGAAGATGAAAGATTATCAATTGAGAAAGTCTTCCTAATCCGATAGATATTAGCAGGGCAACAGCAGCTCGGACGGTTCGTAAGCCTCGTATTGAAAAAAAAAGTTTTAAACCCACGTCAAATTTTGAAGACTGACAAACTAAGAAAATTCCTTTCAACAGCTATTCATAGAATATAGCCTATGCAAAGAGGCTCCAACTCCGAGACTGCACTGGTAGCTTGTTCATACCTGGATGAAAGACTCTATTCTATACAAACAACACGTAGGACTGGTAGGCCACATATCTTTGGGAGAACTTTATTTATGCCAAGTACTTCATAAACACCACCAACAAAACCTGAAAGCAGATTAACATTTAAAAGCTAGCATGTGAAATTACTGAAAGGAGATCTCTTCCCCTATTATTTATTTAGTACTATATATTCAGTTTCTCCTGTTTGTACCAGTCTTTTTATTTCAGGATATATTTTCTTTTACTGGCATAAGTAAACACAAAACGCTCATTTAAAGTTAGCCTGAAGATTCAGAGTACACTGATTTATCCTAAAGAGTGGCTGTGAAAGCCACAATCTGCATGGAGATGGTGTGGCTACAGAAAGCCATACAGATGAGACCAATAAAACCACTGACCTTTTAGAGTTCAATTACATAAGATAACATAAAATGTTAGGCATCACGAAAGGTATAACCAATGTAACACTTTGTTACCTGCTAACACATCTGCTTATGGGGAATACTGGGGGTTTTTTTGGTTTTTTAAGTAGCTTTAACTGCAAGGCTTCTCTGGAAGATACAATTTTTTCCACAAGGAGGAATACCTTGATATTTAAGTCCTATTGATGGGTTCTGTTTGTCCAAAGCAGAAGAAACAGAAAAAAACTGTTTCGATAGTACCACCAATATCTGCCTATCTTCTCTCTCCTTTACCAGTTAATATGACAATGTTAACCAGTGTTTGATCACCACATGGGCCATTGAAGTGCTAACTTCTAGTCCAAGACTGGACCAATAAGCTGATCTATAATTACTAAGTTTGTTAGGTGATCTGCATCACTGCAATGCACACAACACCCTGACAACTGAAGTCCATACAGCACGAGTATATTATAGCTACATGGTATGTAGCTAAGCCCTCATGCTCGTTCATGACATTCCTGCTATCATGCCAAATTCCCATCCATTTTTGATATATACTAATACGCACTAACTACAACTCCACGGGCAGTTAATTACAGTGCCTCAATCAGAATCTGGTAGAAACAGTTTTTTAAACAAAACTAAAACACCACTCCCTGCCCCCCAAACCCCACAACTGCTCAGCTGTAATTGTCAGAGCTTTTAATTTGACAGCGCTTTTAATTTGACAGCAAGAATCTAACTGCTGTGAAACAAACCATAGCATTGTAGTCAATTAGGCAGATGCAGCAGCATCTTAGAGCACTTTTCAGCCAAAACCTGTAACAGCTTGTACAAGTGCTTCTAATACTTTTCATAGCAAAGTCATACATAGTCTTTCCAGAAAGACTTAATGGAAAATTATTACCTTTTTTTAAAAAAAAAACAACAACAAACCACAAACCCATGCATGTACTAAATTTGAATATCAACTCTTACCAATATGCTGGCCATTAAAAGATCAGGCTTCAACACTTCACATCTGCAATTGTGATTACGACTAAGTTAACAGCTTTCTGGTACTCTGGACTATGACAGACAGCACATTTGAACTCAAGAGATGTCAGCTATGCTCACACATACCATAGATAAGAAATCTCATAAATTTGGTACGTTCCCCCACCCCCAGCAAGTATGCACTAGAGAAAAGTCTTTGTCTCCAAAGATGTAACAGAGGCTGCATGCACACAGCTTTATTATTCTACTGGCAAACTTCAATCCTGGCTTATTTTAAACACTAAACTGGAAAGAGATTCACTTTCTTCATTCTTATGCATGTTCTTTGGCCAGAGCAGGACACAGTCAACAGACAGCAACATTAAGCACAATGCGTTTTGAGCCTATTTTGATGAAAGGCCCTATGGATTTGTTCCTGTGGTTTTGCAAGATAAAGTCTGAAAGGTAAGAGTTATTAGACTCAGTCAGGAGTGTGAAGGAAGCATAACAAGTAGTAATTCTGTGTAACAAAAAAACCCACCAACACCCAACCCTCTACAAAAAGTCTGCCTGCTTCTTACTGCAAGTAGACATGCTTCAGTTTATCAAGTTGTGGTGAGAACTTCAGTTGAAGACAGGAAGCCAACCCATAAAGACTTGAATAGTCCTTTCCTGACACTTGAAGCCTAAAACTACCCTTCTCTTAAAAGCATTTACTTACATCTTTGGCAAATGACTTGTGTGGGCCAGAAGACTATTCCCAAATTCATCATAAGAGCATTAAAATCAGTGCCTCAGTTTTGCCTTGTTGCTTGTAGTTCTGTGCATATTTCTCTTTATTAAAGGTTCGGTCTCAGTACGTTATTGCCTGGGAACTTGAGATAATTATTAATGCACTTGAGGATTACATCAACAGCTCAATTTTCTATTTAAGAAATCTCCCTCCTGACAAACAGGAGAATAAGAATAAAATCACCAGATTCTAGAAAAATACAGTTGTAAGTGAGCAGGTAATATATAGTTAAAGTACTGAGAGCAAGAAACTTTGTTTTTAAATACCAAAAATTAATTAAGATACACCGTTGAGTAAAAACTCTAGAACTATTGGAGAAACAAAAATATATTCATCTCACACAAGAACCAAGCTGCAGAATGGCAAAAATCCAAAAGAATACACTGATAAACATTAGGTAATTTAAATGGTATCGGTTTTGCTCAGAGGCAAAACCAGGCAGGCCTTTTGTTTTCATGCAGTATTGAAAGCCACCTGACGTAGTTATGACATTATTTCTAGTTTTGAAGATAAATTACACAGGAGTATTAGCTGAACTTTAATTTATTTGTCATCCATCTGTGGTATATGGCATAGGGATGAAGATGACATGGAAGAACTCTTTGTTTTTTAAATTCATGGAGGACATGAAAGAAACATCATATTTTTTTTTAAGCTGAGCTGGAAACCTATTTCACACTGACAATGGCCTAATATTTTAATGATGTAAGCAGCATGCCAGTATCTTTCTCCAAGACTTTACAAGAACACAGTCCTGGCTGACAGGATTCTTCTGTCTACTAACCTACCTCCAACACTGCCCGAAAGAGGATGCCATTAGAAAAATACATAAAGAAAGCAAGAAAATGTCATGCTACCATTAGCCTCCATCAACACCTAGGGACTTCCTGAACCAGATGTGGCTTCTCTGAATGCAGTAACCTTCAAGAGGCTTCTCATCCACATTCCACACATTGTCCAAACTCCCCCTACATCAACATAACCTTAATACCCACAATACACTATGGAGAAGAAGCTGGAGATACTTGACTACCTGCACAAGAGAAAGTGTTACTTTTGTCTTAAACCTACTTCCCAGTTTCATTTAAAAAAAAAAGTTTAGCTTATAAAAGCACTGGTACTCAAGTCTGCATTTCTTTTAGAAGACTACCAGATAACTTCATATTATTTGAAGAGTTTCAGTACCATTTCTAAACAGGAATCAAAAGCCCCCGCTGCACTTTCACACCATCCAGGTAGCTATTTACTTTATTCTCTACAAAGGAAGAAGGTGAGCAGGGGCGGAGGGAAAGAAAAATAAGAAAGATGTGATGGATATTAAGAAAAGGGACATCCAGCTGAAGCACTGTGTTAGAACAAGCAATAAAGGTACAGTCTATTGAATCTTAAGGTTTCCAGCTTTCCAGATGCATCAAGACACATTTACCAACTCCAACCCAGAGACTACCAAGCTCCTCTTGTGTCCCAATACTCCTAGGGCAACAACCCTTCCTTTGTGGCAGGAGACACAAAACTATCCTGACTACCGTTACAATGTTGACTTGCTGTTTTCTGACTACCTGCACAGCTGAGCGTGAGTATTTTAAAGAATTTACACATATAAAGTGTCAGGTGTACTTAGGTAGGCATTCAAAAATACTGATTCAGATCAGTCTTTCCAGGTACACACTTTGCGGGAAGAGCTACATGTACTTGGTTTCATCAAGCAGAACCCAGTAACCAAACAGCACAGTAACTGTAGCACACCTTTGTTAAGCTGTTCTTTTACAGACTTCTATTTTGATGACAAAGTTATTAAAGTAGGCCACCTGTGTCGGACAAGTTCAAGACACCTATCATTCCCATAAAAAGCTAGCGTGTGATTTTCCATGCATGTGTTTTCTGCCTCAGCACCACAGTTAGGAAAGTTACTCGGGCTATAAAACAACACATGCAATTAGCTGCACTGCGGATTGGCACACACACTACAAAGGGTTTAACCAAGCCATTTGTGACCAGTAGACATTTTATTTACACACGTCTATCTGAATTGTTGGAGGAAAATGACAAATATTTGTATTTTTAAGGGAAACATTTTCAGACAATCCCTTCCCAAACCCAGGCTGTTTTGAGACAGGCTCATTATGCTGCTTCTGATTACAGTTCTACCCAGAGCTCGTGATCAGGGCTCTGCAACTGCTGCCTCATTGGTGACCTCCAACCCTCTTGGGGGAAAACCAAAAGGACTGTTCTGCCGTCAGCCTTCTACTCTGGCCAAAAGCAAAGCCTCTTGTTTAAAGTTAGATACAGATTTCTATGTACTCATTTGCTCACTAGAACAGGAATACAAGAAAATCTGTAAAATACTAGCGGCTGCTGTGGCACTGGAGGTCTCTCTGGTAAAACACCTGCTGAAGAAGGAAACAAGCCTGCTGCCTGTTCTCAGTACCAGTTATTCTCTCTTCCCATCAAATTGGCTGCCCACGCAAACAGACAGTAGCAAAAGTTTGAAAAAGGTGAGAAGCCTGGCTGGAAGAGACGAGGCGAGAATGACGAGCCTGGGCAGGGGAGAAATTCAGAATCTGGGACAAAGGACCTTTAGGGGGCAGGGAAGAATTCGGTTGCGGAGTTCATGCAACACTGGGAGATGTGATATGCATAGGGACACCTGGGATTGATAAGAGCAGGAAAAAGGTACACTTGGTTAGCAGCTTTGCTGTAGTCAACCTGGTGAAGATCTAGAAAGGGAAAAAATGGAGGAAACGAAGCCTGAGTAATGAGAGGATAACTGAAAAAAAGAACTAAAGGACTAATGCAGAAAAGGGAATCCTGTATAACAAAGAATGGCAAGAAATTTTAGCTTATTCAAAAAAATACTATTAGAACAGTCTAAATGTGTTTCTTTAGAAAACAGAACAAAAGCAGTATCACATACGGGCAGGCAGAGGAAAACATGGGAGAAAGAAGTAGGACACCCAGAAAAATCATCTTCTTGCTGACGTGTACGCTGAGGGATAGAACTAAGTCAATAAGAAGTAGGTGTATGCACTAAAACGCCTACAGGATGCTCAGAGGGAAGATACGGCAGCACGTACAGACAGACACAACATTGGTCTGCATAAAAAGAAAAGGATGGGAAGTGAGGCAATGGGGAGCAGCATCTCTCATTCCACGCTTTTGCAGCCATATACATAGCCCTCCTTGCAGATCTACCCTCCCCAACTTAGACTATCTTGCCCTTTACTACCTTTTTCCTTCCACCACTTTGCTTTCCAATTAGTATTTATGGCAAGGGAAGCAAATGTGCTTAATACCAGGATACAATCTTTGAGATTATTCATAGAATATCTCGAGTTGGAAGGGACCCATAAGGATCATCGAGTCCAACTCCCTGCTCCTCGCGGGACTACCTGAAACTAAACCATATGACAAAGAGCGTCATCCAGATGGTCCCTGAACGCTGACAGTGTTGGTGCCGTGACCACTCCCCTGGGGAGCCCGTTCCAGTGACCGACCACCCTCTTCGTGAAGAACCTTTTCCTAATGTCCAGTCTGAACTTCCCCTGATGCAGCGTCATTTCATTTCCTATCGCTGGTCACCAGAGAGAGGAGATCAGCACCTCCCCCTCCACCCCCCCCCCCTGAGGAAGTTGTAGACTGCGATGAGGTCACCCCTCAAAAGACTTTTGAAGTCCTTCATGCCAATCATTACAGGTTTTTACTGAAGTATGCTTAATAACACATGACAGTGAAAGAACCAAATTCTGATGCACAGGCAAAAACACCTCTCCAGTTTAGTAACCAAGTCTGAGAAAACTCATACAAAAGGCACCAGCCAATAAGACTTTTAATAGAAAAAGAATTAGGATTAAAGTATTTAATTTGTTGAGGCATTGCTATAGACATTAATACACGAAACAGTTTCCACTGAGGATCAAAGCCAATACGCAATTTCTACTTTTTTTTTTTTGCATCACTGCATTAATTTATTTCTTGAATATTGGGGACTTGCAACAAAATAGCATGGTCCCAAATACATCAATCATTATTCTTTGAAGAAACAGAACATCTTCCGAGAAACTTGAGATAATACAAAATTGAAACCAATTGAGTTGGATGAGAATTTCTGCTAGACAGGTAGGTCTAAGTGATAGCTATTGTGGCTGTACTCTGAACCAGAACACATTCTAGCTGTCTCAAGAATCTACAGTTTCGGTCTCTGAAGAAATACTACTAAAAACCCCCATAAACATGATGTAACACTTTTTATCCTTGATAAGAAACAGAAGTAGGAACCATTTATCTTTAGCAGCTTGCATTCTGAGCAGATCTGAAACCTCCTGAAGTAGACTATGTATCTATTAGTTCATTATAGCATACAATGTTAGTAAAAGCATTTTATGAGCAAAAATGCCATTTTAGCTATGTAAGCCTACTCTGAACTAGGAAAATCTGATCAGTTAGACATCAGATTCCCATTGTTAAATATTTTGTTACCTGCATAATCACAAAGGGTAACAACATCCAGAGGGAAAAAAAAAACCCCAAACCTACAACTGCTCCCTACCTCATTTGAGCTGCATTAAATCTGATTTAAAAAAATCAAGAATTTACTGTTTGTCTCAGCAGCAGCATGCCTTATTATTCCTTCTCATTAGAAGAAGCATTGCCAATCTTGTCAGATTTCAAGAAAAATAAGCAACTACGCAAGAGCTGACATTCAGTAAAAAACAAGTTTAAGAAATAATCGCAATCTTAATGCTCTTCAATCAACTTTAATAGTTGCAAACTTTCTTAAACTATTTCAAAATGGTAGTCAACTACTGCCTGAACAGACAATCAACTTCAGGTTCAGAAGCAGGAGCCACTGTGTCTGCCTGCAGCAGAGAACAAGTAAAATGTTTAAGAACCTGTTTCAGAAACACGTACTTCTGTCAAGTGCATGGTAACAAGACAGAAGTTTCCAGATAAAACCAAAGGTAGTGTGGCATCTGTTTATATAGATGGGCAGAGATAATGCACTAACTCTGCTCACATTCTATATTTTATATTTCTACCACTTACGGCTTTCACAGGCACAGTAAACACTGGTATCTTAACAATGCAGCATTTCTACTCTTAGCCTTCTAAGTAACCAACCAGTGAAACAAACACACTTCACAGCTTCACAAAATTACAAGTACACGCAATGAAGTTCTTGCTTCAACAGTACGGAAGAAGGAGAGTATCTGTCACAGGTGACTAAACTGATCAACTTGCTTTATTTGGCAGCAACCTTCAGTGTTCAAGTACTTTATGCACTTACTGCTGATAGGCAGTTCTAAGCAGCAAAATGAAGTAAGTTGTTACTTAGTGCTTATACTGTTCAAAAGCATCCATGTACTTTTTAAATCAAAGCCAATTATTAAACATTAATGCCAAGTGAAATTAATACAGTAGACTATTGGTTATAGTAAAGATTTGTTCCACTTCCAATAAATGCAAGAGGATATAGATACATGTATATATGTGTATACACACGTGTATGCATAGCTAATGTAAGTATCAAAGGTAACTGCATGTTTAGGTATTTTTTTTGCATTTATGCAGAGCACCTTAGCTGATTTTATGATAAATGGGTGCACTAAACACACATATCAACATTATGGATGCACTTCTTGCTAAGCTTAGTAGGTACTAGCTCACCTTTGCTCATGCAGCCCAACCACCAGTAAATTACTTATATATGCTGGAATCTAAAATCCTTTCAAACATGAGCTGAAGTTTCATGCATTTAGAAAGAATTACACGAACAATGTAGAATAAATAAAAACCAACACAAGTCACCTCATATTTGAACTGATCCATGAATGATGTTTTAATTCTCCAAGATTCAACAGTTTTTCAACAGTTTAATTTTCTTAAAAAAAATAAAGATCATTTGCTTAAAAAATAAAGGAAATTGCTCTAGTTTAGGCAGTGCTTTCACTGCAGGAAAAAAAAAGAAAAACCCCAAACTAAAAACCCAACAGCCAAAAAAACCCCCCAGAAACCTGAGCGGGTATAGCTACAACCAGGGAAGTGATTAAAGGATTAACAAAGTGAAATCATGAGGTTGATGCAAATTGCCTCAGCCTCCTACCTTCAATATACATGAGCAATTATACCAGCCAAACCCTAACTGAAAAAGCTAGACTTGGAGAGTTAATCAAAAGCTTAAATTATAACCACCCTGGGAAGTTAGTAAACCCTGGCTACATTTTGCTCTGTGATGTATGAAAGTTCATTCAGAGAAGCATTTGTGAACCAGAGGTACTGGCATATTTTCACATACACCACTAGTACATGACCAATTATCATCTTTTAATACAAGTTTTAACAACTTGAGATGACATCTGGAGTTCTATGTCCAGGTTTGGGCTCCACAGTACGAGAGAGACATGGATATACTGAAGTGAGTCCAGTGGAGGCCACCAGCACGATTATGGGGCTGAAGCATGTGATGTACAAGGCGAGGCTGAGAGCGCTGCATTTCTTCAGCCTGGACAAGAGAAGACCAGCAGATCTTACTGCTGTGTACAGCTGCCTAGAGAAGATGGAGCCAGACTCTTCCTGGAGGTCTACAGTAAAACGACGAGAGGCAGCAGACAAATTGGAACATGAGAAGTTCTGATTACATACAGGGATTATTTTTTTTTTTTCTTTTAACCATAAGTATGACCAAATATTGTGCCAGGCTGGACAGAGAGGTTGTGGAATCTCCATCTTTGAAGATATTCAAAATTTGACTGACAAGGCCATGAGCAACGTGATCTAACTGGATCTGTTCTGAGCAGCATTGAACTAAACAACCCCCCTTCCAACCTTAATTTTTCACTCCTAGATTTCAACAAATTAACCACCCTGCTTCTGTGATCAACATTCTGCAAATAGAAGCTTCTACAAACACCTCCCCTTCTTTTCTGAAAAGATCAAATAAAGGACACAGATCTCAAAGACAGAAAGAAAGTGCAGTCAAAACCAAAAAATTAAGCAAGCCTGAAGGAGTCACAGAACTAAAGGTAGAAATTTTCAGTCAGAACATTGAATTTTTTATTAGTATCAGATATTTTCATAGCATAGAAGGTTGTATGGTATAATCAGTCACTTGAGCGCACAAGCAATCTACTCATCTGCTTGTTAGCACCACTCTATAGGTTAGCTGTGCTCTTTGACCGTCAGGAGGACACACTGAGCCATACAATGGTTGACTTAAAAAAACCCAACTACCTCACACATGTGCATGTCAAAAAGCATATGGCTTCCTATAGGAGAGAGGACTAAATTTCCTAATCCTGTCATTAAGAATTAGGGCAGAAACAGGTTTTATAGATGTTCACATAGTAACCTATTAGATGTTTGCAGCCAACTAGAAAATAGTCCCACAGTAATTTGAGTATGATGGCAATAGGCATTAATTCTGTGGTATGTTCTTTAAAAAGCCATTTAGATGCATTCTGAATGGAATTACACCCCCTTCCCCCCAGTGAACTGCAGCCCCATGACAGGTTACTAAACCTTCTCCTACTTACCCCTCCCCCCCCAACAACATACATATGAAAAAATTGCAAACCTGAAGTCACTTAGTTGAGATTTAACTGCACTTTCTTTTCTCACAATTACCACTTCTAAAAAGTGAAGCATCCATAAGAAGTGCAAAGAAATCTAAATAGTGTAAGCACACAAGGAGTACCATTTTACATGTTCGAGCATGAAGTTAGGAAGAAATAACAACCTGGCAAAGAAAGCAAACAATTCATCTTACTGAGAGGGTCCTGAATAGCACCATTAACCTCCAGCTTTTCTGGCAGGGAGGGAGTGGGGAAAAAGAGCTGTGTAGCACCTATGTGCAACAGTAACTGTAGAATGCTGAAGGGGAGGAAGGTTTCAGGAAGCTCTCTAGACCTTAAGGGGAACAACCAAAAGGGAAAAGAAACAGTGAAACGGAGCACTTGGGCACTGCAGGCAAAGAGATTTACTTAAGGTATGACTGGGGGGGAACTTGGGGGAAGAAGAGACATCACCCAGAAGACTGGGCATGGGGGAAGAACATGGGAACCGTCACATATGGTACATTTTGAAGGACGTGCAGGGGACTACTGCTGTATGTGCCAGCCTAGGGAAGAGAGTATAACTGCCTAGAATTACATTCATACTAAAGTGAAGACAGGCAGTCCTGTTTTAAATGATTAGTTTACACTTAGCTCATGTCAGACGCTGCCTGAAAGCTACTAGTAGTTTAGAGCTCCTGAGAACTTCTAACATGCAAGCAGTATCAGATGTTAGCTATTCAGACTTCTCCATACATTCTTCTCTGTACTTCAGAATCCTCATTAGCTGAAAAATTCATCTTACTACAGATTTAATTTGAACCACTTCAGCTACAGCTCTGTTTCCCATTAACTGCAAAAAGCATTTTGAAGAAAATCCACACCTGTTAGATTAATAACAATTTTTATTATGGAAATGACAAATAAAAGATCATTATACTGGTATTTTAGACAGACCCTCTCTTCTACTATAGAAAGTGAAACAGGATGTGAAGCACACTCTTAGCTCACAGGAGGAAAAAGTAATCAACAAAAAGCTTAATTTCCTGTATCAATACGAAATTTCTGAGGCTGGAAATTTTCTGTAATACTCAAGTACATTTAAGATGCTCGAGTATGGCAATGTACTTCCTCCCCTCCCCCCATATTATTCTTGAAGAATTTGGAAATTCAGTCTTTATTGTTACAGTGCAAGAAACTTGTACTATGCACAATGTGTCACAATTATTTGCAACTTATCAGCACTACCAGACCAACTCTGAATTAGAGTCAGTTATACTACACCTGAAAATACTCCAGTGTATACCTGACAGAAATGGTTGTGGACCAAGAGATTTTAGGTGTCTTCTTTGTACAGCAGCACTCTGAGGCTGCAGCAAAGAAGAGGATGTGTTCAGCTGTTTGTAGGGCCGTAGAGGTACTTCACAGCAGGTTCGTGAGGGAAGATTTAGGAAGTGGCAAGGATGTAGATGCTGGCTTTTCCTGCTGCAAGGTCAATGTAAAGAAGAAAAATAAATGGTTGGACCTGACCCACATAACCGCTAAATTTTTTATCACCGAGTCTAATAGTTATGAAGCAAGAAAAAAGTCCAGCATTAATTGCTTTTATTCAATCCATAAGTTAGTGGAAGAGCTGGGAACAGAACCCAGGCACAGTCTAGTATACTCTGCGTCTACTGGATTAGAGGAGCTATTTCTTCCAATCCACTAGTAATTTGATTCCAACAAATGAGGGAAGAGAGCGAGAAGCTGCAGAGGAGCCAGCTTTGGCTACATTCTGCTAGTCACAAACACATTCTCTTAATTGGTTTCCTCCCTTCAACACTGAAGTTAGGACACCAGTCACTTCCATACTCAGCTGTGATGTAACACCCCAGGGTATTAAATATTACTTAAGAGCCTAGCAGGCAATTGAAGACACAACAACAGCTTGAACAGATTCACAGTCTTAATAAAACATACAAAAGTTCGAGCTGTTTTTGTACTGTAATTGATAAGGCTCATGACTGAAAGCTTTGAAAGTTTGTTAACACTTCAGGTCCTATTAATGGCATACTTCACACCAATCAAGATTTGGTAAGCCTTGTTTTTCACTTCCGTGAACAGTTACAGACTAGATTATGCTGTACTAAAATTACAGAG
>NW_008795122.1:3307401-3311336 GCF_000699145.1 Aptenodytes forsteri | reverse complement strand
TTGCATGTAGCATTGTGCAGACTCCTGGTCATAAAAAACAACTAAATATGTTACCACAATTCTTTTTTCTCTGTTAAAGCAAAGTGGATGTCAAATAAAGCAATACAGTCAGTCATCTTTCTAGGTAAGTAAGAATGTATGTGAACAGGATATTTCAACAAAGAAACAAGAATACGTTTTTTAAATATAAAGCTAATTCTTCAATGCAATTAGCAATGTCAAATGTAGTGCATGCCATTAGAAAGCATTTTTAAATCCTATCCCTTGAATAAAAAAAAGTTTTCTTTTTAAACCTAAATCTAAAAAATGTAGTTTTATTACTGCTAACCACTGCCTAAGGCATTGTTTCTTCTGGACAGTAATTCTTAATTAATCTATTAAGAAAAATTGGACTGGCAACACTAAAAATTACTAAGACATCAGCTGCCTAAAAGTAGTAACATGTCAAAGAATAATAATTTATTTGAATAATGTCTGTATCTCTCATTAAACACAAAGAGAAATTCAAGTTCATTTTGAGATTCAGAAGATCTAACAAGATTCCCCACCCACGTGCACCCCCTCAGATACTTTAGCTGCTGCAGCAAACTCAAAAGCTGGGGTTTTGTTTTAGTTTTTCTATTTAGCATGCACAATAAAAGCTAGTTTCACCTCAATCTTTTTTCCATTATCAGAAAAAAAAATTAATTGCAAACACTAAGTTCTTCTAAAAGGGGGTTTCTAAGCCCAATGACTTAATTAATATGATTTCTTAAACCCAAACATAGTTTACAAAAGAATTTCAGATCACTCTGAACTGAAAGCATCCACCCCTGAGGACTTCCCCATTAATAAAATAAATAATTAATTTAAAAAATAAATAACAAGAAATTAGAATGCCAGATTTGGATCCTTATTTCCCTGGCTTAAATAGATGAGCCACCACTTAACAACACTAGTAAATCAGTTCTTTCCTATGGCTAAGTTTGGCATTTCTATTTTCATTGTGGAAGTTTAAGAGTTGTCCTTACACAAGATAACAAAACATATGAAACTGGGTGTGTTACAATAACCATGGAAGCCAGCCTAAAGTGGAAGCCAAGACTCAGCGTTATCCATGCCGACTTTTACACACCCTTGGAGAACCAGTCTTCTAAAAGCGATCACCGCCCATGTCATTTAGTTATCTTACACTGCAAGCAAAATTTATGCCACTCATTGATCTTAATTTTCATTTGACATCAGATCTTCAAGCACATACTTAGCTATTTAACACTTCCTTCATATCACACGTCATTCTGTCACTTCCAGGTACGTGATCCCTCGTCACATATGGGATGACACACCAGCAGGGTCCACAGTCCAGCAGACAATTCTATTGCTGACAGTAACATCTACCTCACAAGTGGTCGCAGGATTGGACATCCGTTAATTGTGTGCTCGCTGAAGGACCACAGGTGTATGCAGTTGAATAAAACCTGACAGTCTGGAATAAGCCTTTGGAAGAGGTTCGGATTTCATAAACCAGTCTCCTAACAAAAATATAGGGTTGTTTGCCGGGTACATGCACATTTTAACATAACTACAAGCCACAGAAAATGTGTAACTTGAACACACTTCTAGATTGCCACTAAAGATTTTAAGTTCAAGAGGGTATCATAGCATTTCTACTGCCTCTTCCTGCAGACAATTTTCTGCATGGCTGAGTCATAACTAACATTACATCATCTTACCCAGGGAGGGGCACAATTTCCGTAGAGTACGAACTACCTCTTACAACTAGAGCAGCATATTAAAGTTGCAGAAATCAAAGCGATCTAGGGTACTGCACTGGGGAGGGGGGGGGAGAAGAAAACCCCAAACTAAACCTATATCTAGTTCAGTCTTAAAGTAATATGTTGACTTTTCATACCTATTACTTTATATACAATAATGTTTCAACATGCCTCCAAATTCACTAGCATTCATAACTATGATGATTTGTATATAAATAATACATTATAAGGAAGGAAAAGTCAGACTTTTTTTAAACCTTGTCCTTCAGAAAAAGCATAGGAGACCAGAGCTTTACTGACACACTAGAAGTAGTCCCAGAGGACCCAGCACCATTTACCCTGCAAATCTTAAGTAAAAATGGATCAACAGTTTCATTATTTCTCACCAGCACATCATTGCAGATGTCTCTTAGCTCAGTCTCAATTTTCTCTCTGTATTCTCGAGCCATCTGCTGTTTTTTCTCAGCGCCTTCCGTCTTTTGTTCAATACTTGAGACGACTCTCCAAGATGACCTACGGGCTCCTACAACATTTTTGTAGGCAACAGAGAGAAGATTCCTCTCTTCGTTCGACAGCTCGGCTCCTTGCTCAGTCACAGACTTCATGCAACTTGCCATGTCATCATATCTTTCAGCCTGCTCAGCCAGTTTGGCCTTCTGCACCAGCTCATTTTTATCCATGCTGATATTTCTAAAGAGGAAAAATAGTGAGGCATTATTCAGGCATTGATCAAGGACAAAGGTGTTTTAACTTCATATGCATACTTTCTAAGTAGTTTGGAACTGGAAGAGGTACAACTGAAATCCAGAACATGAGGCATACAAACACTCAATGCTCTAACACACGGATACATGGATCGAAGACTTAAGGTCATTGCTTCCTCCTGAAAAATTGTTAACTTTTAAAAGTGTGTTATTAGTTTAATAAATGCAAACAAAAGCATCCAAAGGTGAACTGAAAGCAAATCACTCCAATCTTATGCACATAAGCGATCCTAGTTCTTTGCCATTGCTCTCTCATAAGACTACATTCAAGCTGCCCCATCAACTGCATCCAATTATCAGTATACCAAAATTAACAAAGAAAATATCGAATAGTAAGTTTTTCACAGGAAGAGACCCAATAAAGGCTAGACAAACAGTACCAGGCAACTCTCTGTGCCTTAACAGAATCTTACAGTTACACGCAGAAAGATCTGGCATAGGGATCTGCAAATCAAATCCCACACTGGATGTTACAAAGTCACAGTCCACCAAATATCCAAATTTCAAGGTGTACACCCTTCAACAATGTTAACTTTCTTTCCCAAAATGGGACACAGTAGATGTTCTGAGCAAGGTACTGCTTCTCAGCCTGAGAGGCTATGCTTTCAGAGACAAAAGGAAATTTTACTATTTAAAAATATTACTTCAACATCAGTATTTGAGATAGCATAACCTGGCTGAGATGCTTCATAACCTGCACCTTATCAGCACTTTTAAAAAAATCAAGCTCTGCTGAACAGCGGTAACTTTTTTTTTTCCCCAGTACCTCAGGAAAGAATACTCCTCCCTCACCCTCCATCTTTTTATGTATCTTGACTTGATCATTTTGAGGCCCTGGCAATGTGCTTTGGGATACACCATCGTTTAAAGTTTGACTAGATTATTAAAGCAGGAACCAATTTTGGTCATATATGCTTTATGTATTTCTATATGTTCCACACACAACAATCCAGCACTTAATCTTTAACCATTAACCTTTTTGTCATTTTACATGAAGTTGCCACAAACAATAGCAGCACTATCTTCCATTTAGGAATAAGTTAAGCACGTTTTAACATTCCAGTCACCTGAAAGGGAAAGTTTTAGTAGCTCCTGCCCCCAACACCGGGGCACAAACTCAGCGGCTGTTCCGCAGCGTTCGCTAACGTGCGTCAAAAAACTTGACCGCACCGTGAATAGCCGGTTAAGAAGCCATTTTAAGGCAAGGTTTTGGCTACGGTTATTTACCACCAGGCGTGAGCAGGGCGAGCGTGGTTAAAACGCCGGCCCCAACGCCAGTCTACCGGGCCACCGGGCTGCCCGCAGGCTCGGCGGCCGGCGGCGCCCGCCCGCAGGCGCGGCGAGAGCTGGGCGCTGCCCGCGATTCCCCCACACGCGAGGTGACAGCAGAAAATGGAGCAGCCCGGGGGAGGAGCGG
>NW_008795122.1:3267103-3305807 GCF_000699145.1 Aptenodytes forsteri | reverse complement strand
GGGTGTCCCCCCCCCCCCCCCCATTTACCACACATCCCAAGCGATCTCTCCTGGCTTTGTGTCTTCCACGAGGGCTCGGTTTTGCCAATTAAACCCCCTTGCCAAGGCCCCGCCGGGCCTGGCTGAGTGCCCGGCCCTGTTCCCATCGCAGGCTGCAACGTGTGGCGCCTGTGATGGAGGCCGGGTGGGTGGGTGAGCTCCGGGGTACGGAGGGGACGGGGACTGTCCCGGTGTGCGCGGGTCTGTGTGACAGCCTGCGTGTGCCGAGCAGGGCATTGAACCATGTGCTGGGAACCAAGTCCTGGACGAGGAGTGGGAAGGAGGTTGTGGGTTGGAAAGGAAAGACCCAGAAGAGGATGGCACGCGGAGCCTGGGCAGGAGTCCAGGGCGTGGCGGCAGGGCCCTGAGAGACCCTGCCTGGGACTGGTGGGGTGGACACGGAGCTGGGCTCTGCAGATGCGAACAGTCCTTTTGCAAGCCTCTCCCTTGGAAAGGCAAATGGGCATTTCGGCCAGCACCACGCAAACGATGAGAACATGCTGACAGGAGTAGGAAGAGTATTAAAATAATAAAAATTGCTGTTGTTGGAAATGCTGTTTTTGAAAAAAGAGTGTTTCCCAAAGGTGTTCAAAGCCTGCATTCGCTTGTCCCCTTTTTGAAGAGCTTGCCCCAGCTTTATTCCCTGTCTCAAGTATGCAGTGTCCTGACCTCTCATATGCTTGCTTCTGGGCTCTGGGATCAGCACTCTCTCACAGAATTAGAAATAAGATGGAGAATAGTAAGATGGAGAAAGCACCTCGATACGTTTTTTGAAAAGGGTCAGGTAGGCTACAGAGGGTAGGGAGATTTTTTTTCTTCCAGACTCACGTTGTATCTGGCAATGCCACGGAACAGGAGCATCTCCAGCGGGAGAGGGAGATTCCCCCCCCCAGGGGCTTGCTCCAGGCTCTAGTGTCTATGGGAGGCTCTGGTGAGCACTCCGCCCTGTCCCTTTTCGATGCCAGGTCTCACGTAAAACCTCAGGCTCTGGTCACGTGGTCGGTTACCGTATCCCAGCTGTGGAGCCGTAACTGGAAATCAAGCGGCAGCAGCTTTCTGAGCGACTCCTTCTCGGATCACGAGTACTTGCTTGACTAATCGTAACAACTTGCGCAGAAATAGCCACCAGCACAGGATGGGCATGTATTTATGTAGACAGAGTCATAAAAATCTGTTGGTAGGGCACTATGTGGGAATAGCATAGGAAGAGTGAGGTGCTTGCTTCTCGGAAAGCAAGAGGAAGTTATGAATGTACTTGTGTTCTTGACAGGTGACTGGCCGGGACCAGGTTGGTACGGTACCAGAGAAAGCAGCATCAACAGGTTCTCCTACAGACACGCTCCCTTCTGCCTCGTGCCTCCTAGTCTTGCCTGCATCCCTCTTTCTGTCTTTTCCAGGCGCTTCTGGGGTAGCTTCTCGGCATGTTCCTTGTCTTCCTTCCACCCTGCATTGATGAAGTGATTGTAGACCTGACAGTGCGATAAAATGACCAGAACGGGGGTTTTATTTCTAGATCTTCAAAGCAACGATCCTGTGTTGTGACTGAACATCAGAAAGGTGCTATTTTAAGCTCCACATGACAAAGTTGGCTTTTTAAGAATAGGGCTTTTTTCATTTACAATTGTATCATATAAAGAACAGTTATGGTTTTGGTGGTGGCATTTTACCTATAGCGTTGGTTTATGGATCTCCTACTACCCTTTCTCATGGCCTAAGAGGTGTGTTGGGGTTTGCCATAATGTACATTTTTCTCCATGTAAGTTTTGTCCAGCAACTTCTGTTATCTTAGACACTGATTTAACAGTGGGGTATTTTTTTTCTGATTTCTCATCACTTCTAGTGCCTTCCATTTACTCTGCGGTTTAATGAATTTCACTCACGTTCCTGTGGAATATTGCTGGAACGCTTGTGAAGAGAGCTAGAAAAAAGCAAAGTGGGCAGTATCAGGTAGGGCAAAGCTCACCAAAATTTACTTGCAGTGTCAGGTGAGAACATCACTGCTGCTTAATTTAAACGTGAAGAAGAATATAACCTTCCTTTTTGCCTCCCCAGTGATGCTTTCTTGGGGTGTACAGATACAGAGGAGTTCGGTTTTGAAACAAGCATCGTAAGGCTCAGGTTCATAATGTATTCCAATTCACAATGCTTCTTCATCTTGTCTGTTTTTATTTTTTATCATTATTTTCCACTTTAGGAAGCAATAGGAGGAGAGCTTGAGAGCTGTACTTGAACACAGATGGTATGATGGCACAGCATTTGCTGCAACTTGCTTCAAGTTATGTTACAGAGTTCATTTTTAACATAAGCTTTAAACCTTTATTTTGTAGAAAAGTCTCATTGAAATGGCAACCACCCAAATATAGACTATATGTTTTCAGAGGTACTTGAATATTTTGCGGTAACATGATCAAAAATTAACTGATACATGGAAAATAATAATAATCCTTAAAAGTGCATAAAGAATCCAGACTGGAGCATATGTTAGATGAAGCACAGGTATGTATTGCTTTTTGATATCTCCAGAAAATATAGGGGAACCCCTTGTGAAGTAGGCTGCAATACTGTAGGCAGTGTTAATAGTTTTGTGGAAGGAAAACATCAGCCTTTCCGTTCACTCCTTTCCATTATTTCTGTTTTTGGAGTGAATGGAATGTCTCCTGCAGCAACCCTAATTGCCACTAACCATAGTTTTTGTTTGCTAACAGCCCCATATGTCAATAGAGGCTGCACTCGTTCCCCTTTAAGTGGGCTATTTTTGCCAAACACCATTTCCACTCCTCTGGATTTCATGAACGTTGCCATTTGAAACAGATCCAAGGAATTAGACATTACTCACCTTTGCATATGCTGTCTCTTGAACAGATACTCTCCTGCTGTCTTCTATTCTTATATTTCCTGCACTTTTCCCCCAGTGTGGAATGTTTTATTTTGTCTTGCTTATTGCAGTTTTGACCAGGGAACTTTGTCTCTTAAAAAGATAGGCTTTAAGCATTTTGCCTTTTCTTCAAATGTGTTTTCCCTGCTGCTCTCCACACAGCTTTTTCTTCGATGACTTGCACTTTCACTATCTCAGACTGTCAGGCGTACTTGTCGGCAGCTAGGAGCAAAAACTTATTTGTAGAGTTAGACACATTTGCATGTAAAAGTATATATATGTATGTTTATTTACATTGCTTCTCTCTTTCTTATATGAGAGGAAGAAATAGAGGGACGGGGGTGGGGGGAGAAAATGACTCCAGATATCTTTTATCCTCCCTCTAACACAGCATTTAGTTTTCTTCTTTCCTCTCATCCTTTCTCCCGTAGGTGTTTAGTTATTCTTCCCTGTGCTTAACCATATTTAATTAAAAGGGGATGGGTAGCAAGGCAGGGTTATCCACACAGTAAAAGAGGACGGCAGGATTTTTGGGGGGTTACCCTCACACAGGCCAGGGAAGGCAGTCCAGGAAGTCCGTAGGAATAGCTCTTAGAAGTCAGCAAATGCGGTCAGGACTGAAAGGCGCAGCGGTGGTTGCTCTCGGTGCTAACCAGGCTGCTGCTAGAAAATGGAGATGTTCTGATTGACTGTTTTTTTCCTGGGAACAGGAAAATGAGGAAAGGCAGCCTAGCAAAGGGCATTTCTCCGGAGACCAGGAGATGATTCTGCAAATCTACGGCCTGCGGGGGGAAAAGAGAAGAGTTGGCAGCTCTGTCGTGTGCTCTCCTGCTGTCAGGAGCTACTTTTCTGAAAGCTGCTTGCTCAAAATCCTGACTGTTGTGACTTTGTTACATACATACCTTTCTGTGCTGATTCTCAGGCTACATGATTATACTGTATATAGGAGTATTCTTATGCAGCCTTTGTGTGCTTCTGTAGGGCTTTGAGCTTCTTGCCTCCTACTTAGCAAAAGCAAGATTGTCAGAGTATTACCACCTTTCTGGAATAAAACATTTATTAACATTTTTACGAATATGTCCTAGCTATCTTTCTTTCTTTCCTTGGCCACAGCCTGTGATTTACAAGCCAAACTTCAAGCTTTGCACAAGGGAATGAGATATTTCACTCCTCTCCTTTGTACTCTGATTGTGCTTTTGGATCAACTGACACACTTCGCCCTCAGGACACTCTTGTAGGTTGACCCAGCTGAGAGACTTTAGTGAAGGATCGATGCATTTTAGAATTTTCTTTACTTTTTGTTCCTTTCCCGGCCCCCAGTGGTCTAAAATGAGTCAGATTCTGACTCTGTGTCACGTGCCAGTGATAAAACGCATAAATTGTGGATAAGGCTGCGATTTTCCATCACTGAGTGGAAAGTAGTTAGAGCTGCTGGATCTCACATGGCCTTTCTCTCTGCCTCATTGAAGATGTCCTGAGAACCTTCTCTAACCTCCTCACCTGTCTGTCCATAGTCTAGTTTTATAAAAAATGACACATTTAGCTGAAGAAACAAAGTACCAGTGAGTCCTGCTTAAGTAATCCTTGAATTAAAATCCTCAAATGATTTTGGATGTGGACCAGTTTAAATAGATATATTAGAGAGTTAGTGCATGATTAGAAGTGTCCCCAAGGATGATTCCTCAGATTCGGCCATCAATAAAATGCAAAGGTCATTTTCACAAAAATAATTTAAAAATGTTTGCAAACATCTTGTCACCAAAGTGACAAGTATCCAAGAAGGATGTCAGGATACCCACCAAATAAATGGCACAGAAGTGATGAATTGTACGTTAGCACATTCCTTCCTTCTGAAAAAATATGATGTAAAATGGCAACTTCCTTCACAGAACTTGTCACCAAATGATGAAGATAAATCAGCACTGCTCTTTACTTCCTACTGACCTTTCTGAGAAAGGAAGCCAGATGCTGTTCTTTCTTGTTTAGAAAGGTATGAAAGACTTAAGTTTGCACAGGTGTCATTAAAAAGCTGAATTTAATCTAAATAACTTTTATTTCTGACATTTAGTGTATGAGGTGGGGGAGGACATCAGGACCTGGCCACACTTGAAGGGCTGCAATAACTTTCAGTAACCAGTTAGCTGGAAGGAGGGGTTGAGAGGTCTGGGTGGCCAGGCTGTTATGTATAAAATATAGGTCCATATACAGATCTCATTTGGTTCCTTTCATTGTAGTGTTTGAGTGCATCGGTGACATCTGAGCACCTACATATTGAATGTAGAAGTGTGCAAATTCTTGAACTGCTGAGAGCTCATTTTGAAAACAGGCAACTTGGCATTGCTTTGGGTGTATCTACTTTCCCATGGAAAATTCAGTTTGTTTCTCTGTTGTACCTGAGTTGATTTTACATTATTAGATGCAAACTCAAAAGCTGCACGGAAGAACAAAGTTCATCACTCTTGAATAAGATTGATTAATCAGACTATTTTGAGATGCAGCTAAGGAGCATTTTAGGAATGCTGCTGCAGTCATCAGAACCATGAAGAGATCAAATGAAATATCCTCAGCCATCAGCAACAAAAAGGAGATTTAACGTGAGTGTTTGAAAACACTTGGCTAGACAGAGGCCTGCAAGTGGAATATATATGGCCTATATATTACATTTTTATTACATTCTCATTCCTAACCGATTGCCCAATGCTGAGGTATTTGTGTGTCTTCCAAAGATATATTGAAAGAGCGTACCACCTATGTTTTCTTCTCCATTTCTCCCTACAGGAAGCAAGATGGGTGGTGCTGAAACGGGTGTGCTTTGCCCTGGGGTGCGTGAAGGCAGTTGGCCACCCGCTCCGCTGGGAGCACTGACAGAATGTGAGTCCTCCGGGGCTGGAAGTACGAGTTCGAGTGAATTTAATATGGTATTGATACATCAACTGTGCATCGGTCTTATCCTGGTCCTTCACACAGGACTGAATTACACCCTGAATTACTGAATCCTGAGTAATTCTGTTGGTTTATAGATGAAAACAGTTCTTTTCTTTTTGCAAACAATAGCCATTGGGATTTGGGAACTCAGAACTCTTTTTAGCCTGTATTCATTTCCGTTATGTGTAACTGCTCTTGAGTGAGCAAGATAAAACTTTGAAAGCGTTACCAGAAGAGACAGGATGTCTTGAAGCAAACTTGAGACTAACATAATTCTATTATACCTACTGTGATTTATTTTTGGAATTATTTTTTATTTATTTGAGCTTACTACCGAATGTTATTTTAACGTTGATTGTCAGGAAAAAGGCTGCATAATGTCGTTTCAAATCACTTCTGCCACTTAATTAATTTCAGACCTTCTTGTCTATGCATGTATCTTGAGTTAGTTTGTCTGTTATTTTTTAAAATGATAAAGTATTTATTTTCTTTACATTCTTTAGAAATATACAGTAGCTGTTAGAGTTGAAGGCATCAGAAAAATGCCAAGGTGCAAGTTACCAGTCTCATATGCTACGCCCTGAGGATTTCGGGAGGACCTCAAAAACAAAATAGCGTAGCTGCTATAGGATATATGCAAACTCTCACTATAAGCATTTGCCATTAAAAGGATCAATGGGTAAGGTATTGAACCTGTATTTTTAAACGGTAATCTGAGGAATTATTAATACAGTGAATTGTGTATTGGATGATCATTTGAAGTTCTACTTAAAAATGGAATGATACAGCATCTCAAAGGTCATTTTATGAGGTGGTCTAAGAAACGACAATTTCTAGAGTAGAAAAATCTGTCTCATTAATCTCTTACTGGTATCTTAATGGTTCAATAGCGGTATGGGTGAAGGAGAACTTACTAATATATTCTATTTAGATTTTCACAAGCCCTTGGTAAAATTATCACAACAGGCTACTAAAGAAATTCAGGATGTAGTTTTACAAGGGAAAATTAGGCCCCTAAATAGGTATTTAAGTAACTTTATTCAAGTTATAGGCATTAACAGCATTTCTAACCTTGAAGGTTTTCTTAATGCAGTAGGAACTTATGTTTTCCACTGGTAAAATTGCCCAGTTCCCTTGTTTTTGCTGCCGAGCATGTGCAAAACCGTCTTGACAGCTCCAGGCTGCTAAGCCCCAAAGAAATGCATAAAATAAGCATTTTCTTGCAAGTTTCCTCTCAACTGCCTGTCAACTTCAGTTTTGCATCCCAGCAACGAATTTCAACTAATTTTATTTTATACTGACTACATTTATCACGATTTATTTTATATTCTTGATAGGATATTGAAAGAGGCTCTCAGGGCCTCAGATTGCTGCTGAAATGTTAGACAACATTTGGCATGAATAGGATCAGAAATTAAAAACTGGCATTTTTTAGCCTGGTTGCCTTTGAAATGAGGTTTATGAGATTGTGTTGTTTATCTCTCTGTACATTCAGCAATTCCCCTTAAAAACTTTGGGACCCAATTTCAACCAAATTTGAAAGATGAGCTGAAATCTCAAGATAAATAAGGTCTGTGAAAAACTGCAGCTGTACAGAGGACAAAGCGCATAATTAAATGCCTGCGCTGTGGAAAAGGCAGGTGGAAGCCAGCCTTTATATAGCGGTTGAGAACCGCCAGCCTGCCAGAGCATGCTCAAAGATCTTTGAGCATAGCATGTGCCCTATATGGAGAGTGGGTTTTGGAAGAGAACCTGAGGTTGTTACGGCAGAGGAGATTTTAGAAGACAAAGAACACAAGTCCATTAAAACAATCAATCAAACCCTGCCTTGTTTGTTTTATTTCTTGCAGAGCAACTCGATTCTCTTGCCCTGCCTCTTCTTCTTCCTTCCCACCCTGAACACCTTTTTTCCTCCCAGAATCTCCAGAGTCTGTTACTATCTTTGTATTCCCCTTGCTCTCCTGGCTCAGCATCAATTCCTGTAACTTAACCGGCCTAAGAATTCTGTCTGATTTAGTAATGAGGTCTCAGATATACCCTGGTGGGAGCCAGTTAATGGCTGTTTCTTCATCCAAAAAGTTCAACCGGGCTGTTAGGATGTGCTCATATCAATAGCTGTAACAAAACTAATTGGTACTGACCCCTTTCCATCCTGACTAGAGAATCTCCTGCTTTGGTATTTAGCCTTATCAAACTTGTGGATTCTTATTGTGCCCCCCTGCCAGCTACCTGACATTTTAAAGATCCAGCTGTTGTGTGGTGGGACTACTGAATCTAGTTTAAAAGAAGCTAACTAAAATTAAGCAAATTTTTTTTTTTTTTTAATCTATACACACATTTCAAACAGTGTATCCAATGCAACATCACAGTGGTTTTAGAATATTCCTATAAGGTATGGAGGCTTATGACTGTCCCACAGGGTCTGTATCGCTCTAAAAACCCGTGAGAGAGTTGTACATTTTACAAATTAGCTCAGCTGGAGAAACAAAGAAAAATGCCTTGTCTCCTTTTTGTCTTTTCTGTCAGGTTCTTCCTCAAGATGGATACCTTATCTAGCATGGAAAGTTTTTGTAGCTCTTCTCTGGTCAATTACCTAAACAGGACACAATTCAGCTGATGTCAAAACAAAGAATAGACACATACATAGTACTGGGCTGTGATAAAAGCTGCTCTTCTGCACAACTTCCCAGCTTGTGAAACCTGTCTGGTTTTGCATAATAGATAAGCCCCAGGAAGTATAAAATTAGTGGGAGTGCTTGCAGTGTGGCCAAGTTACAGTTTTACAGTCGTTTAAAGGTCAGCAGCAAATTGACACCTACACCCAGTCCTGCAGGATAAGGCTCTGTAGGGACAAAGCTCTCAGGCGAACATCCGCATGATTTGCCTGTGGCCATATGGAAAACCTGAAGCCGAATAAGGGGCTGAGATCCCACCCTATCGCTTGCAAGCCAGGGCCAGAGTTACTAAGCCAATCTTTCTCGTCATTTATCTAGGGCAGATGTTGAAACCTAAGCCTCAAGGGAAGATTTCTGAAGCAAAAACTCCGGGCCTAAGGTCTCACAGGGCAGGTACTCCTTTTTCCCCCAACTTCAGGATTCTCTTTTTATTACTTAGCTTGAAAATGAGGTTTTGATGAGAAGAAAGTTAAACTGCTGAAGGAGACTACCAAGTTTATGGATGTTATTATCTCTCAAATAGTTAATGTCTCACTTCTCAGTTAAACAATTTTTTTTCAAACTTGGCAGGCTTCTGGCTAGGCTAATTAAGAGTGCAACTAGGCTGTAACCAAATGATCTCTATGATACAATAAGCAGCATGTGAGCAGCAATAATAGCAGTAGACTAACTTCAGAATGTTGTGAGTTCCTCTGAGCTTCACCAACAGATTTGTTGATCAGCTCCAGATTTTACAATGTCATTTTTCTTCTTCTTCGGCAACATAAAAACTGTCACCAGAGCTGGTTACAGCTCACGCCTGCAAATGCAAAAAGTTGTATGGAGACAACAGCGCAGAGGAAGACTTGCTAGGGCCTGGATTAAGATGTGTACCAGTGCCAATTTTCAGAGAAGATGGTTTGCACAAGGAAAGATCAGAACTCAAAAGCAGAGATTGGGTGCTCTTTTAAGAAGAATAGGTGGAGGGACAAGATTTTTGGGAAAAAACTAAGCCCAAAGAACCTAGTGTAGAAAATGTTCCACCTGCTGTGAAAATAAAAAGGAAGGAGGGTATTAAAAGAAGTCTGAGGTGTATCTAGTTTCAGAATTTGGCTGAAGAAAAAGAAGCAATAAAAATCACTACTACAGATGAAATCCGTAGATGGTCTTAAAGGATGGAAAGATCTGTACTGCATCCTGCAACTATCAGAAAAGCAATGGGGTGGGGATGTTAATAAGCAGATTATAAGGCAAGGTGGAGATTCGGAAGTGTCCAGCTAGAGCTATGGTTGATGTTTAAGCAGGAAGTTCTCAAAACGTCCTGAACTCAGCACTGAACAAGAAGCTCTCCAAACTATTTATTTTCTCCATCTCCTACAGATAGCTGGTGATGAGGCAAACACGGTTAGGAGTTCTCTTTCTGATGAAACTTTTAAGTTCTTGGTGCACAGGTGCTTGATCTACAAAACCAAACCTACCCCTCAAACAGCTGGACGCAAACTCAGGGAAGACTTTTCCTGCAGATTCTCAGGTAACAAGCTAGGCCAACATACGTGTACCTCAGCTGTAAGTTGAGAAGCCTCTCCTGGCACTTGTGCAGTGTGCCACTCCCAGGAAGATTTGGAGTTTGCTAGGCATGTCCTGCCCCCCGCTCACGTGGTCCCTGGCCCCACTCCGACATTCACAGAACATTTATACCTCCAGCATATCTCCTCTCCAAGTAAATAAGGCATAGCAGCTCAAAGGATGTTCAGAAGGCTCTTCAGTACCTTCATTTGGATATATGCGGCACTAAAGTGCTCTTTTTCTATGCCTTGGTGCTTTGCCACCAACCAAAATCCACCCTCCCCACCACGATCTTCTCCCACAGGCCAGCCTTGCTGGTGATTTTGGCCTGCTCCTCCCTTCCCCAGCACTCCCCAGCGAGCTACTTGCTCTGACAAATTCTCCCGTGGCAACAATAGCTCCTGCTGGGTTCCTCCCAGTCCGTGGTCATGGCTACTGGGGCGTGAAGTGTTCTGCCCACCTGAGTCAGAAATGCTCGGCAGCTCTGCTGACAGCATAACAAAGAGCAAGTCATCAGCTGAATTGTATCCAGCCATCGGGACTGTCTCAGCCGAAAGGGCTGGATGTGAGAATACCTGGCCCGAACACTGCAAACTCTCAAATTATTTTTTCAGCTCTAACAGCCTGCAAACTGCCTCAAATTTATTAATCCATCCTGCATGTCATTTAAAAGTGCATTTTCTTCAGAGAAAAAATAAATTGCAAAAATAAAAATGCTTCTCTACCTAAAAATGAGCCTGTGTTATGTTTTGGGAGTGGAAAAGAATCCCCAAACTAGATTACAAAAATACACAGTATATTATTTTGATTACAGTTGTTCTAACTGAATATTTTTACAGATCTGAAAATGTTCAAAGGCATTTAAAAATAAAGGAGGCACTTTTTTTTTTTTTGCTCCTAGGGCTTTAAAATCTAATTTCTATCTCCATATTTGCTAGAGATCCTCTTCTCTGCTTCTTTTATACCGAGCTTCCTAAGTAAGATACTGTTTTTCTTGGGTTTTTTTGGGGAGGGTCTTAATTAATCTGAATGAAACACTTTCAGAGAAGGCTGGCTGCTGAGCCCACAAAACCATTGATACTGCAAAACCAGTGTTTGTGAGAGGTGCAGTACCAGTGGAGGCTTGGTCTGTAACCTAGTGGGGGGCATCTTTGCTGGGCCAAGTGCATGTGCTCTTTTCGTGTCACACCTGTTGCGTCTTCCTTGGAGCATATGTTCGTTACTGTCAAGTTAATGACCCTGTGCAGTTGGCTGCCTGCAATGCTGAAGGGAATGCCTTTTATCAGGTTGGGGGGCATTAACACGTGGTTTCCTTGTGGAGATGAAAATGGCAGGTTTCTGCATATGTTTGTTTCTTCCCATCTTGTTTTTATGATGAAGTAAGTCAAGGGCTGATTTGTTATCTATAGGGTGGTTTCAGTCTTTCACCATACTGCTTACTGCTGCAAGGAAGGTGCTAGGGAACCCTGATACTTCTCAGAAAGGTAATCTGAGTTTATTTATTTTGCACAGTAATAATCACCAGATAAGACACAGAAGTAGTCCTTAGGGCACAGAGCAGAACCAGATCTCCTCGTCTGTGGCTGCGAGCTCTGGCCAGCAGACCAGCAGGCTGCGATTGCTCTCAGGATCAATGTTCTGTCATTAATTTTTGGACAAATACGACAAATTTTTAGCAGGAGCTAACGGTCCCCTTGTGGATCCTGATAGCAAGAGTGTGTCCTGAAGAAATGGGTTTGCCTTCTCTCAGATGGAGAAGTGAATTGAATCTGGGTCCCCTGTGTCCTAGGTGAATGCTCTTCCCACTGAAGTGCTGGGTTAAGGTGATGGGGAAGAGAAGGTAGGCAACTTCATTCACTGTTTGAAAGGAAAACATGATACCTGCTTGTTCTTCTCCCAGCTCCATCTTCAGAAAAAGCAGCTGGATCTTAACCCCTGGCAAAGAGAGATCCTTCCCTGCAACCTGGATGCTGGCAGAATGAAGATGCACCATTGTATAGATGGTGCAGGGGATCTGGAGGCCAGGCCTGTGCACGCTGAAGTAACAGGATTTTCAGGAGATGACTGGCATGGCTCCGATGGGGCTGCATTGTGCACAGCAAGTAGAAGGTATCCCTCGACGTAGGCAGAGAGCCTGTCTTCCGGGAAGTACCAAAATCTTGCCAGAACTTGGTATCAGGTGGGTGGGGAGGAAAGGGAGGTTTCCGTGTTTTACACTGGAACGACATGCATATTTACAAGCCTCCGTGTTCACGGTCTTTCTTCCTGTGCTCCATATAAACAGGAGTCCGTCCCAGTTAGAAGGCAGCTGTGTATGGGATGGGCTGTGGGTTGTTATTGTTATTTCCATAACACTTGTGTGTAAAGATGTCAACCTGTGCTGAGACCCAGTTAGGCTATAAACACAGAAAGCTGGAATCCCTTGGAGAAACAGAAAGATAGATGACTTGCCTGCAGTCAAGCGTAAGTCAGTGGCAAAAATAGTACCTGGTCTTTGGACTGAAAAACCAGCATGGAATCAGCCTGGTTTGTCTTGTGCTTCCCGCAGCTCACAGGCGGATGTGAATATGTTGGACTGAATTGGGATCTGTAAGATCTAATTGAGCCTTAATTATAATACATTAAACAATTAAAATAATGAAGATCAGGCACAATCAAATTTCAAAACAAAGAGATTTAGCAAGATTAGACTGTTAAAACTGTACAGATGATGCCATTAATCTTGGAGGAGGTCCAACATAAACGATACGATATCTAGCCAGCTGGGAAAACGGCAAACTGGAGGTAATATCAGGTTCCCAGCATAAAGTGTAAGGGAGTAAATGGATTTTCACCTTCCATTTTACCTTTATTTTTAGACAAGAGCAAAATACTGAACATATTAAAACATGTGTATGTGTGCACATATAACATAAGTGTGATGGCTATGAGTCATACAAATTTGTGGACTTCAAGAAGGCAGGGAGTTCACAGCTTGAGACGCGTGGTGAGTTATATATACTGCTGTACTTCCCATTTATGTTTTTAAGAGTTATTCTGTTATTTATAGTAACTTCAGCACTGAGGAAGCTGGCTTTGACTGACAACTCTGGGAGCAGAAGTTGTTCTTTGTCCATAAAACAGGTATAGCACTTCAGGAGATGAGAGGGGGCTTTGGGCCCCATGCTCATTCGTTTCCTGGCCTCTCCAGGGATCTCATCATCACTGTTATCAACAGTAATGCATTTATGACACTTTGTCATTTGTGAGAAGAACACGCTGCGTTGTTCGCATGAAGCCAGGCTCCCCCCAGGAAACCCAAAGCTGGTGGAAGATCCTGGAGCCTGGGCACAAAGCCATGGGGAGGGAGTGCTGCAAAACACCCTGAAGCTGTTTGTTGGAGGCAGAGCATGGGGAAGAAAAATATGTAACAGTTGATAATGGAAAAGCAGATAAATATGACCAAAAGCCTGGCCTGCAGTTCACAGGTAAAATGATTTTACCAGAAAAGGAAATTCTTTTTAAAAAGCCAAAGAACAAAGACATTTGAGGCCTCCTCTGGGAAATAAGGATGAGCAATCTAAACTGCGGGTTTTCTTTGTATAATCGAACACTGTATTCCTGGAGGGATCTTTTTATTTGGTTCTTTGCTCTTTCTGATTTGTCTCGACAATGTACACAAGCTGCAGTACAGAAAATAGAGATAGTCAGAGAGAGATAACACTGTACCGAGGGAATTTAATTAATAAGTCCTTGTGGGACTGTGGGTAACTATGGAAAGAATGGAGGAAGATGAGCAAAAAGAAATCCTCCTAATGTCTGAATGTATTAAATATTTCATTGAAAGAAAGCAAAAGAGGCACCAAAAGGAGTTTATAATTCTTGGAAAACCTGAAAAAGAATATTAGGCAATGCATTCTCTTTTCTCTTTCAATTTTGCTTCAGACAAACTTAGCACTGCGCCACTTTCAAGGAGGAGAATTGGGCCAAGGATTTAGCAATAGACATCTGAAGACCTCAGAAAAAGCAAGGGACTGGGGAAACAGAACAAAAGAAAAGACTGACTCTCTTTTTCAACAGCCACCACCTTTTACAGTTCTTCAGGAGACACATGTGAAGTCCTGCATGGGTGGATGCCACGCACACCGAGACGCAAATGCTAGACACCCATTGCTCCACAGCAGGCAGCAGATAGACAACAGCAATGCTGCTAAATTTCAGGCTGACCCAGGAACGAAGGATTTTTGGCATACTGATCCTGACCTCTCTCTTCTGTCCTGTCAGCTGTTACTTCCCAGTGCCCTTGGGCTGGCTGAATTTGCTCTTGCTGACGGCCTTTATATAGTTCCCTGCCCTGGTACTTGTGTTGAAGCTGGGCTTTTAGGTCTTTGGGTAGATCTTGGAACTGCAGATTAAAATCGCATATCCCTGCTTTTATTAGAAGCTTTGCTGAGGTCCGGAAGTTGCTGGAAGCCTGATACTCTCCACCATTTACTGGCTGTGAATTATGTAGACACTCATATTTTTAATTTCCTTTCATTTAGTTGTGTGTGCAGGACCTGTCATGACCAGCAGGGAACTCTCCCCTGGGTACAGAGAGGCAATTCAGCATCTGTGCCAACCCTGGCTTGTAAAAGCCTGGCAGCTCTTAAGAAACAAAGCCTAGAAATGTTGCTATTAAAAGCATTTATTGAATAAATCCATATGTGACAAAATGATAGTTGCAAAAAAGCAGCGGAATAGTTTTTTAATGGATAAGTCTTATTTGAAAGGTAAAGCTGAGCTGCGAAAGCTCAGAGAACAGTCACCTGAGGATAGAGCTTTGAGCAATGTGGGAAAAATTAGAACCACTATGAACAATATAGAGGATAATAGATTTGAGAACATGTCTGCTTTGAGTGGGAGCTTTTATGTAAAGAAAAGAGAGGATAAGCCTGGATTTAACTTTGGTATTTGAATGCTCTCACAAATAGAGATAGAAGAACAAACCCTCATTCCCTTTAGCAAGCCTGCAGCAGTTAGAAACAAGAGCACCCCTGTTCTTCTACGCAGGGGTCAGCAGACTGCAAAGGGGTACTGTGGGCAGGCTCTGACCTCCCAGCGAGCTGTGCAGCTGAGCTGCAAGGCCCCCGGGTCTGCCTTTGCACCTTGGTTGCATGTCGCACCAGCCCATCAGTCTGTGCACAGCCTTTATGTTTAAGGCAGGCAGGGTGCTGAGCTCGGTTGGTTGAAATCTCCCTTCGGGGGGGGGAGCAAAAGAGCGGCAATTGTGTGAAGGCTGTTGCAACAACTGAAGAGCAGCTCTGCTGGAAATCCAAAATTGCCATGGGAGAGGATCCTATTTTTGTCTCTCTCTGCTTAAAGTGTCTTTGCTTTGGCCTTGCTTGGGTGATCAGAACTTGCTCTAGACACCAAAAAAGAAGAAAAAAAAAAGGTCATTCTTTAAAAAGAAGCATCTGGACAATATTTAGCCATAAAAATAAACCAACATTGGCTATCTGAATTGTTTCATGGGATGTTGAAAAGAATCTGTCATGATGGGCTTTTGGCAAGTGATAGCTGGGGGTGGATATTTCCCGGAGAGGGATGGGGAGCCCTTTATTGGAACCGGCAGAGGCAGATGTAGTGACCTAGAGGTGCAAAATAGCCTCTCTGGGAATGAGCGGTCTCCAGCGAGGACAGATGGCTCCCGTGAGTGCTGCTGACATACATGAATGCAGTATGGAAACACTCAAACTAATTCAGGAATTTCTTGGCACACATAATGTCCACATTAGGGAAATGTTTTACATCATTTGAGGGATGGTCTAGCTTGTCTAGTCTCTTCAAAGAGATTATTGGAGAAACTACGAAAACAGCATATCAGGATTATAAAGGTTTACTGGAAGATCAGATAGAAATGAAAGGGAGGACAGAGAAATGTTATGGAACAATGAAAACAAATAACATCTGAAAACATAACATCGGAACTGATCCTGCAGAGAACTTTAGGATGAATATCACATCCAAACTTGTATTTAAGAAGATATTTGGGAATTAATTAGTTCAATCTAGCAAGGAACAGATTTTCAAAATCAGACATAGGAAAACAGTCAGAAGCACCATTTATATTTGGAATATTACACATGCAGGTGCAAGTGCGCAACTTAGAAATGAGTCTCTGACAGTCCTGCTCACAGTCTAGGAGCAAGTGGATGTTTGTGTGCACCTATTGCTGTAAATCAGTCTCACCACCTATGAATATCTTGCTTTTGGAAATGTCAATATTTTCTGGAAAAAAAAAAGTCCTCTTTTCAGTTTCTTCTCAAAATAGGATGCCTAATGTTGGTAAAATTGTAGACCTTTTATTTCAAGATAGATCTACACGGGCTTTTCTGTAATAGCAGTTTTCCCATCTACTGCTTCCCAAAGTGGTGGTGGTAGAGCTGTGACATATCATCAAAGAGTGTCATGTGCTCAGTGCTTGCAAACCATCTTTTTATTAGAAAACATCTTAGTGAAAAAAGAACCATTTTCCAAAATTTGGGCCATTTAAACTTTCAGAAGTGTCTAGGATCCTTAATTTCTACCTTACTCTCAAAAAAAAAAGAGATGGGTAAAAGAAAAAAACTCAGTTCAACACCTTATCCAGGGGAGAATAGCTGGAAAATGGAGAACAGAAGCACATTGCATTTAATTCACATGTAAAATTCCCCCTTTACATTACAGGTGAGCTGGGGTACCACTGCTATATTCCAGTCCCCAACTAAAGTAGCTGGAACCCCATGTAGGTAAAGCCCATCTCTGCTGTCTTGTCTTCTTTCCTCCTTTGCCCGTGGTTCTGTTGTTCTGGGGATGAACACAGGATGCTCTGCTCGCTGCCGATGCCAGCCACCCCGTGATGGTTCCTCTTTCTGGAGGAGAGGCCTTAACTCCAGACATCTTGCAAAATGCCTGCTGTATAGATCCTACCACTGGCAAAAGTAAGATGGCTCTGTGATTAGAATAGAATGGAACAGAATGGAATGGAACAGAATGGAATGGAATGGAATAGAATAGAATGGAATAGAATAGAATAGAACAGTTCAGTTGGAAGGGACCTACAATGATCATTCTAGCCCAACTAGATACTAGATATTAGCCAAGTCTTCTGCAGGGACAGGATGGTGTTTTGCTACAGAGAAAAGATGTGCTGCAGATGCAGCAGGGGAATGTACACTGTCGCATGCACCCCACACAGGGTGAGTGCTGGGGACAGGTGGCACAAGCACAGGACCACAGGCTGTCACAGCAACATGATGCATCAGCCCTGGGAAACCAGGCTTGCAGCTGCAACGGCTGGCGGAGGAGTGCAAATAGCCAGGGCAGCAGTTGCTGTTAGGGGTAAAGGGAGGGCCCCATCCTGCAACAGCACTTCTGTCTTCACCCTTCCTTTCTCTGCAGTAGACACAGTGGTAACAAGCCTGGTTTTCCGTCAGTGCTGCCCTTCCTTCCCCTTTCCTGTGGCAGGAGCAACCCAGCCCTGGCCCCTTGTCCTCAGGATGGCAATATTCAGTGCCACTCCTCTTCTGAGGAGCCTTCGGCTGGCTCTGCCTTCAATTCTCCGTAGCAGAAGGCTACATTTGAAGCCAGGGACTCACAGCAGCCCGTGGTTCTAAGGCAGTCCACAGGAAAGGTATGAACATGTCCCTCATGTGAGTTCTTGGGGAAAAGTCAGATGCTTCAGCTAAACTAGGATTCAGAGCCTGCAATCAGGTTTTGCACCAGCAGAATAGTCTGACGGTTAAGGCAAGGTCAGTGAAACCGGAGAGCTCGCACGTCTCAGCCTGCAGAGATCTGAATGCACACATCCTTCAGGAATATCGTAACCACCAAACTGTGCTTCCAGTCGTCTAACAAAACCGGACCTCTTCACCACAGGACCCACTGAGGAGCTGCCACCTCGTCCTCACAGCCCTTCGCTGCGTCTTTCTCAGGGCATTTAGGCAATCTGCTCCAGCTTTGAACCTGTACTATGAACTAGAGAAAGCACTGGACTCAGATGCCTTTGAAATCACTTTGAGCCTTGCATTGCTCTATTTCTCCCAACAATTCCCATTTGTATACTGTGACATTTAAGTCTCCCAGACCCTCGAAGCAGAACGGCTGGGCAATTATAAACCGCATTTGTTGTTCAGCTTGCGCCCCGCTCCCATGAACTGAACCATGAAAATGGAGCTCATGCCGGCTCTGCACTTGTGACCAGGCAGCACCATTTATAAAGCTCCGGGATGAGGCTTTATGGCCCGTCCACAGTGATGGATGCAGAACTCCTGCAGGTGGACAAGGCTTGATATTCAAATAGTGAATCTGATCTCCAGATTCTTCCTTCCACAAGGCCAGAAGAGCCTCTCAACAGAGAAGGGCTGAGCTGAATTTCTCATCCAAAAATCCTGCTTGGATCTCTGTTTGCAGACTCCCTTTCTTCTTGGCCTCTTCACAATGGAGGGCGCTGTATAAACATCATTTATTATCAACCTCCCTGGGAATGGAGTGTGACCGGTTATAATAATCCCTTGTATTTCTTAAACACCTTATACCTGATTTCCTAACCCTTGGCAAATGTTAGGATTTCAGCCTCTCAGTGTCTGGTCAGGAAGGTAAGTACTGTTATCCATGGGTTATGGGTGGGAAACTGAGGCACAAAGGTTTTAAATGGCCACTGGGATCTCTGACTGTTGTGTGAAGTGGATCCAGATGTGAGGCATTCCCAGCCTCAGGTCTGTGCCAGCCCTCTAATAACAGGGCCAGCAGGAAGAGATGAGTACGAAGGATTCTGCCATCCCAGTATTAGCACAATTTCCCAGCTTCTCCATGGGTACGGGGAGCTCTAAACAGGACTGATGGGTCACAGGGGCTTGAGCCTGTATCACCTTCCATCACCGTTGCTCTGGGGCAGTGACTGCTGGCAGAGCTGGGTGCTCAGGTAGGGACAAACGATACAAACACCCATCACAGAATTGCCCAGTGTTGTCTGTCAGAGACCTCGACATGACCCAGAAGATACATTTCTAACAGAGCCAATTATTTTCAACCACAGAGGCATCCTTCCTTCCCCATGCCTCTGTGTTACTTGTTTCGATAGCTGTGGTATTTTTCCAACATGAAATAAACACACGTAATACAATATTTTCCCCCCAGCTCTCGAGTTTATCTAAGCTAAACATTTTTAGGATCTGGATAATAAAGCAGAATGCCAGCCTCAAAAGCATAACTTTTAAAGTTGGGTGAAAAATTAAAACAAATTAAAAATAGATATTAAATTTGAGAGAGGCTGAAAAAGTTCTGTTTGAATTTGGAGGAGTTTCAAATGTTATTTTTAACCATAGACATTTAGCTCTTATGGGAAACAAAACTTAGAAGGACAGATATAATTAGGTCAGATATTGAGAAACTTATTACACTTTGCTACAGATGATCCCAGGAGAATGTAACTTAAGCCCTTTTTTGTATTAAGATTCAATCATGGTTCTTCACTTTTTTATGTGGACTTCTGTTCAAAGAATAAAATAAAGTAGGATAGAAGTATGCTTTGTATTACTAACTGCTTCAGCGTGTGAAGCAGTGAATGTTTGACAAGAAATCTGAGGACAGAAGGCAAGATTTTTATTTCATTTTGTACCAAAATACATAACATTATGCCAGCATCTGTGCCTGCTTTTGTTCACTGTGTAGATACAACTGATATACTGACGATACTGGTATCTCCTGGGATTATCTGATGCTTGGCATCTCCAAAGCACCACTGTGCAAATTTTAACTATGCCTTGCAGCATGATTACGATATAGACATTATTCATATTACAAGTGGGGAAACTGAGGCAGAGAGCGCCAGTTGTTTGATCAGCACCGAGTCTGTTTCACAGCCGCAGTCAGGACTCAAGATCTTCTGCCTTCTGCTCCCACTGCTTCTGCAGAGAGATCCACCTTCACACGAGAAGTATGCATTTCATACATAACCAGAGGAGAAAAGCCTTTATCAAAAGAAGAAATGAGCCAGTAGGTGGCTGATAGAGAGTACTGTTAACACATGGATCTGTCATTACTCATAGCATTTATCATGTCTGTTACTGCGAGGCACACTGTTCTTTAAAGTAGGTGTCTAATTTGAGGGATACTGGTTTTCCTAGCAGCTACGGCAATCTGGGGAGGGATTCTTGGTGAGTTGCCTGAAGTGAGATATTGCACATCATTCATTGTAAAGTCTGCTCAGAGAGAGGTGGAAGTGGACTGGAGTCATGCTAGGCAGGTTCTGGATACCAAGTTTTCCTGGCACAGCCCCACGGGCTCAGGAGTAGGAAAACCAATATTCTCACTGACAAAGATTTGCCAGTACCTCTCCTGGAACCCACAGCCAAAGGCAAAAGAGCCTTTTGGCTAGATAGCTTGAATTTTTCAGGGAGGTGGTTTAACTGTACCAGCAACAGGTCTCCATTGCTAGCATAAAATGTTTCTCCAGCCGGCAGGGGATTTGTGTTTATAGCTATTAGCAAAACTTCTGTAGTGTAGACGGTTCTCAACAAATATCAAAGTGCAAATTTTTACAATGACTGGAGTATGTGGATTTGGTGTTTGGGTCAGACCTTTCATTAGAGGTGAATGAAATAGAAGGAGTCTCTTCTTGCTGCTAGACTGTGTCCAACCCAGTAGTGGTGAGAAGCCACTCTTGAATCCGTCTTTAATCTGAAGTGAAGATTAGCAAAATGCAATGGCAGGACCATCTAGACTTAAGCACATTCAAGATAAGTTGATCCAATTGGTGTTATCATGGAGCAAGACTCCGTACCTGGCGTAGCATTGGAGGAACATAAAATAAGCCAGGAAACAGAATACATCAATATTTCTCACAATATATTTGAAAAGCATAGGTGAAAGGAAAACACATCAGTTCCTAAGGTAAGTAAAAGTCTCATGCTTGGCCTATAAGAAATCTTGATCAAGACAAAGTGGTGGAAGGTAACTGACTTCTGTGCTGCATTGGAAAGCATATATTTGTGGCAGCATGAGAGTGTCATCCATCCCACTGTTGCAAATATTCAGGAGTTTACTTGCTTTCTATCCTTGTAGACAGTAGAGATTGCAGTCAAAGTTTCCCTGTCTGCCACAGGAGGTATTAAGGTTGATGAGCTGTTCATAATTATTGCTAATGACTACAAGGTAGTGATATTGCTCTTCACCTTTAAGGTAATAAGTGGCATCGAGCTATGGCAATAATTTCCTGGAATAAACACTGTACTCTTACTTTCTAATGTAAATTGCACTCTTATTGATGCAATAAACTGCAACTGTTTCTTCAGGCTGTGGAAGGCTTCCAGTAAGTGATAAAAACCTCAGTCGTAATTCTGTTGGGTGCTAGTTCCTCACAGTGCTTTGCTTGCTGAGCTTGCAACAGGGGCCATACAAAAGAAACATATTCCCTATCTGCAGTATATGAACTGTACAGCAAGTTTGTCTTTTTCCATGTGGCTCAAGCAGAGCTTGGTTGATGTCTCTCAAACATACCACTTCCTACGTGCAATCGCAGAACCTCACTGCCCTGAGAAACTCAAATCAGCTGAGTTGTAACTCAAGGTCTGGAAGTAACTGTTCCAAGATTGTGCCTGTTAGGGATAACGCTTCTTGGTAACATCCAGACAATAAATTGACTTAAATTAAAGCTTATTAAGATTAATACTGTCTGAGAATACATGTGCCTTCCTATGCTGAGTAACTCTGCAGCCACACTTCTACAACAGTCCTTTCTTACCCGCTGCTTTTCTGCATTTCTGTTAAACTCTTAGTCATCTGTCAAGCCTATCTCAAGCCTTGTCAAGCCTTGTATAGTTCTGCCAAGAGAGTAAATTTCCTTACTCAAGGTACATTGGCTAAAGAAGTTTGGTTGGGGTTTTTTTTGTTTGTTTTGGGGTTTTTTTGCTGAGGGAGCTAGTTTAACTTTTCTCAATCTGAAAAAACTGTACCAACAAAATTACTTTTTTGCTTCTGTACCAAGAGTCAACTTTTCCAGTGTACAAATATCATTCGGATGTGTGATGTTGCACACTAATGACTGGTGTAGCAGTAACAGCTCTCTCCTGACACAATGGCCAAGCTCTGAATTTGACATTTGAGTGTTCCCTGCTGTAGACAGTAGCACCTGCATCTCTATAGTGGCAGGGGAGCAGACTATGCAGAAAGCAAACTCTGCTTTAGGTTTCTAGGATGCTCAGCTAAAAGATATTATCAGGCAAATACAGAACTTCATCCTCAGGCTTTGACAGGTGAAATTGTGTTCCTTTTAATCCTTGAAATGTCATATTTCTCTGTTAGTATTCAAGGCAACCAGTAGGATGGCTACTTGCCTTTTCTATTTTTCAGAGGAAAGCAAAACCAAATTCTTCCTGGTTTGATACCAGAGAGACACTGTCTACTTGAAATAGAGCCAGCTTTTGAAAATGAGTTAAAAGTAATCTCCTTGCCAATTTTTGTGGGTGTTCATGCTGCCTGGGTAGCAAGAAAAATCCTGCAGGGAATCTCACGAATGTCAGTGCAAGCAGGTAATGAAGAGCTAAGCCCCTGCTAAATTTCTTTCTTCCTTCCTTTGAGGAGGAGGAGGAGAAGGGAAGGCAGATGGTAGCTTCGCTGGAGGACTGTGCGTATGTCTGTTTTTGAAGCTTTACCTCTATAGAATTGATGTGTTTGACTAAAGAATTATATCCTTGCTGCAGAAAACAGGAGCAAGACATCAGCATGTTCTCTAACTGCATTCCTCTGAGCTGGGGAAAAAGTACTATGGAAAGCAGGGAGAGGAGAGGGTAGGAGCTGCTCACTGCAGAGAGCACTCCCAGCTAGAGGAGAAAATGTCAGGACTACTGCCAATGTACTGAGTGAAAGGTATTGGGGAGTGTTGTTCAGATTTACCAAATTGATGTGATTTATTGTGCTTTTCTTTCATCCCCCTCCAAAGATGTTATGTCTGTTTAAATACATTTTTTGCTTTATTGCTCACAGTTGGAGATGTTTCACACAATGAGGCCCAGGTAATATAACGCAGTTTCCCAGATTTCTCCATGGAAGCTCAAAATAATGCTTAAGTGCTTTTTTTGCAAAGACCCTCTAAAAATTGAACCCAACCCCTGCTTCATCTGTCAGTTTGTGGCAGAACAGTAGGAAAGCCTGTCTCAACCTGGACTTTATAGCTACATTAAAATACATTTTTTTTCACAATAAAGACATAGCCTAGGACTACGGCTTCTCAGAAAAAAAAGGAAGTGCTTAAACCACTGTTAAAGTAATTTTTGTTCATTAGTCTCTGGTCACGTTCTAGGGAAGACAAAGCAGTGCATCCTCTTAAATCCAAGGGAATTATTTCCTAAATTTGGGGGGCATAAAGTGTTTCTACTTCAGCCAGCTGCAGAGTTTGGAGTCCACCACACTGGGGGGAGGAGAGGATGTTAAAAACATATTTAAGTCTATGCTGAACGCACTGAATTTTGTTCATTTCAGCAGTCACCTTTCCAAAAATATTTTATTCCAACACGTTCAAAATGAAACCTTTGTTTTTTCACATCTTTTCAAGTTTTACCTACATTTGATTTAGTAAAAATCAGCCTATCTCCCCAAATAAAACACAACATCTTTTGCCCTCATGCCCGGTTCCCACATTTTGTTTCTTTGCTGGTTTTCCAGTTCAGCCAAAGGGTCGACAAGCTCTGATCCAGACCAGCCACAGACCTTACGGATCTTTATTTCATCAGGTGGATGTAAAATACTGGTAATTTGTGAAGTTGAGCAAAATGGAGGATTTTTGCCTGCACCAGCCAGCAACATCGCTGCCCTCACCGGGACACCTCCCGGAGCGGAGAGCATGCTGTCAGGGGAGGGCTCAGGGAGCCCTAATTAGCATCTCAGTTGGGTGCTGGTTAATCAGGTTAATTGGCGATCTGAGCCTTGAAGCACAGCGCTGTGGTCAGGGCTGGCTCTGAGAGTGAGGCCTGGTGGGGCACAGGCAGGTCCGGCTGCCATTGCCACCCTGGGGCAGGGAGAGGGCAGGGCCCCACCGCCATCTTAGGGCAACGCCGGTGGTGACCAGGACATGGCAGGCTGGGCCAGTGACCGAAGCAGCTCCACTTGGCAAGGGAAGAAGCTTCTGGAGGGGGAGGAGGTGGTGGCCATCCTGGTTCTGGGAGGAGAAGGGCACTGAGCAGAGTGGATCAACACAGTGGGGCTGAGCAAGGTGAGAAGCCCCAGGGTTGTTTTATTTTAGCAGAGACAGGAAGGACCTGGCAATGAGGAACAACAGGCTGCAGGGGTCAGAGGCTTCTAGGGAGCAGAGGAAAGCGTGTGCCTCGCTTGTTTAAATGGCCTTGGCAGGTGTGTGAGGACCTGTCCTTTGCCATTCCTCATATGTATGGGAGCAGTAAGTAAAGCGACTGTTTTCAATTTGCTGTCATGCACACAAAGAAAATCAGTTAAAATGCTAAAGGGATGCTTCTTCTTCCTCCTTTCATCTCTCTTGTGAGGTATTACTGGTGTTGCCCTCTCCCTATGGAAGTATATGGAGTTTTCTAGCAAATTCTGGGCAGAGGTAGCTGGGGAAAACTACAGCATCCATAGAGCAAGTGACAGTGGCAAATCCAAGTCACCCCTGCCACCCACCCGTACAACGTCCACCACGTTGCTGTGGGGAGGCTGGCTTTTTGTTTACATGGCGGGAACATGCAGAGGCTATAACGAACCCACTCGCTATTCTCGTCACCTCTGCCCCTCACATGTTCCTGCCCCTAAGGCCCATTCGGCACCTATGGCATTGATTTAATGCCAGGTAATGCCAGCAGGTGTCACTTCCATGGGGAACTCTGTGAACATGCAGCAGAAGGATGACATGAGCACCGAGGAGAATTTTATCCAAAGTAAGCAAAAACGAGTCTAATAAAGAGCATGATCATTATGCTTGGGTGCTATCATCGTCAGAGTAGGTGTATTAGTGAGTGTCTAACAGTCCAGACAGTGTAACTGTCATCAGAATCTAGTTTCAGGAAAGACCTGATGCCCACCGCCACAGAAGATGTACATGGCACTGGAAAGAGGTGGGCAGCCAATGCTGTCAAGGTGAGGGTTATATTGGTTCAACTGCCTTGCCTCTGTCCTTCAGTGGACAGCAGGGAGGGATGGATGTGGAGGAGGGAAAATGAAGCCAAAGGTATACTGCCAGGGTGTTCAAGGAAATGATAGATACAAAGTCCCAATAAAAGGCCATAGGAATAACCTTTCTTCATATCCCTGGTGCTTAGGGCTAATGTAGAATACTTGGGTGAAATCTGGCTAAACCGATGCCAGGCAGTGTTTGTCACCAGATTGCATCTGTGCTGGTGTGTAAATTGAAGCAGAGGTTTCCAGACTGGGAGCCTGCTCCTTTGAACTGTGCCTGTGCCAGAGTGTGCCTTTCAGGTGGTGAAGAGCACCCGTGAGCTTCCCAGCCGCCATGCTGGAAGCCAGGCATGGTGCAGCTGAAGGGGACACAGGCAGGACTGAGCTATGTTTGGTGTGAGACCCAGGGAGGAACAAGATGGTTTAAAGCCACCTTTTGTGCACCTTCTCCTTGCTCTCTCATCCTACTCTGAGCCAAGGACATGAAAGGTGAAGAAAAGAAGTCCTGGAGATATCTCACTGCTTCCGTTTTATGAAGCCATGAAAATAAGAATTCTTTATTTAATTCTGACTGTTCTGCAATAGTTTACTTCTGCTTTTGTATTTAGTATCCTACATACAAAGTCCTCAAAATCCTTGCCTGTTTTCTTTCTAGTGGATATAGCTAAAGAAGACACAGGGCAGTCCCAATGAATCAGCATGCAGCTACCCTGACCCATTGCTTCTGCTGAGATCTCAGCAACACACGCAGCAGTGGTGGAATGCCTGTCCTGCTTTACATTCAACCCCTAGCTTATTCTGGAATAACTTTCATGTGTAGACGAGCCAGGACGAGGCTGCAGTGCTAACCACCCTGTCTTTCTGTCTTCAGGAATTCTCCCGTGGGAAGGGAATGCTTTATTTCCTCTTTAAAGCAGTGATTCGTCCCAATATCTTCACAAAAGGGGGGAGACTACACACCAGGATTTGTGCAAAATGAGGTGGGCTGCAACCAGAGTGAGCAAATCAAACTCCCTTCGTGTGAAGGTCCCACCTACCGTTGTAAGATGTATCCAAACCAGAACACTGAATGCGACTCCTCTCTAATGCCAGGGAAATTCAAATCCAGGTCCAACGTAGAAACCTAGGAATGAGAGGTGAAGTAACATGACACTTCCCCTCGGATGGCTGTGTGAAAGAATGCAGGAAGAAGGAAAAATTAACCCTGTCAGCATGCAAAGTGAGCCACGTCCCTCCCTCGCTCAAATCCTGGAGGAGGGACTCCCTTTGCACGTTCAAGATTTGAATGTGCCCCAGGCAAGAAAGATTCCTGTGCCCCAGGCAAGAAAGGGCATGATACATTTCTAATGACTGGGATCTAGGGGAATGTGGAGTTCATTATGAATATCGCAGACTTTGCAATACTGATTGTGCTGGTGTGGAGGAGGCATAAAATAATAAACATTTTAGGAACATTTGCTTTCATTTGATGCAAGAAAGTTAGTTAGCAAATAAGTTGCACTTGATATTTATTACATTTTTACAGGTGAGCCTTACCTACACTGGAATATTCGGTCAGTTGTGTAGCACTGCATTCAGAATGCATGTTGTATTATTGTCTGCGATGAATAAAGATGATCCTAGAACTCAGTATTGCTAACACTTGCTTTACTGTCCCTTTCATCATGGTTTCATGGCATTTATACTATGATACAGAAGTGGAAAAGTGATTTTGGAGGCAAATACAGCAGCTATAACACTGTCACTCGAAGCTTCCATTAAAACATTTTTCAGAGAGGGAAGAGATGAAATTTGAAAGAGATGAAATTTGAAAGAGATGAAATTTGAAAGAGATGAAATTTGAAAGAGATGAAATTTGAAAGAGATGAAATTTGAAAGAGATGAAATCTGAAAAAAAAAGCCTGGGGCAATGGCTGATTTCCACTTCAGCAGACATCAGAGATGGGCAAGGGAACCTAAGCCATGGTACCATCTGAAGGCTGATGCTTTTACTTCAGTAGCACCTAAGTGCCATGCACCATCAGCCAAAGTTTTGTTCGCTATTTATATAGACCCAGCACCTGTGATATTCTGGTCTGGAAGCTACAGGAGTACCAGCTAATGCAAAAAGGTAGCACCTGCTGATGCAAACAAATTCACCTCAGATACGCACACCTATTTGCTTGACAGTGTTGTGCTTAGTGATAAAAGGCAGATATTTAGTCCTGAGTTTGCAGAGGTACTTAGTCAAAGCTGAAGAATTGAAAAGCTCAGGTGGGAAGTGCTTCTGACATTAAAAACGGGACTTGCATACTGCACGAAACATTCCAGTATGGAAGGTTTAGAACATACGGTGACTTTACTTACTCCTACCTTTTGGATCAGTGACTATTGCAGTTAGCTGGAAAAAAACCAAGGCAAAACACAGCCAAAACTGCGGAGCTGCAAATGGTTTTGACTCAAAACTGTGCAAAAATGCAGCCTTTCGATGGTTTTGGGAGTTGAAACCATAATTCCCTCCTCCCATGATCTGCTTCATAATTCCCACGGGGAAGGATACCCATCAGGAAACTTGGTCCTGCTGCACCCCTAGATCGGCCTCGGTTTGCTGAGAAGGCTGCAAGGCAGGCAGGGGAGCTCAGCTGAGATGTGGTGCTGGAACAGTGAACCCCATAGCCAAACTCTGGAGAGGTCTCAGGTGGTTCTATTTAGAAGCTACAGTTTCTATCAAATTAGTTATAGCCCCCCATGGGCTTAGATCTAGGCCAGTTTTAAAATGATTGCAGAGCCTATTATATTTAAATACGTATTCCACTCACAGCTTGAGTGGTAGCGGTGCAACTTCTAAACCAGGTCGATGTCTAATCAAGGGCAGTTTGTGCTAAAAAGAAAAAAAATATCGTGGCACATGCGTGACTTCTAGATGAGGCCCAGTGTCACACACTCTGCCAATGTGAGGCTTGGCATCTCTGGGGTCAGTCTGGTCCCAAAGTAGTTCTGGGCATTAACCTGGTGACTGTTTAAGGTCATTCTGGTATTTTACCCAGTTTTAAGTACTAAAAGGCCCTATGGTGTTACAGCTATCTGACTGTAGGTTTAAGGGTACAGTTTATATAATCTTAAGGATGATACTTTCTCATGCACATTGGTATAATGTTACACACGCAAGTGTCTCCACACATAATTGACTCCACATATAAGTGCCATATGTCAAGCCCTTGTGTGAAATGGCCCTGGTTTCTAAAGATGTGGTAGGATTGATTTCACCTGACTTCAGTGCTTACCATGTCTCTTGTCTCAGTTAGGCAACTAGGCTCCCTTTGTAGTCAGAAACAGGCACTTCAAAGGTATTTTGCCTGATCTCTTTGGGACATCTGCATGAGGAGGAGAGGAGTCAGAATTTCTCTCCACTGACTATCAGAGGAGTCCAGTGCTTTGCTTTGGAGCTCTTGTCCCAGCACCCCAGCCTCCTGCTCCCTGTGTCTCATATCTCCCTGCATCCCTGACTGATCATAGCTTCCACAGGAAGCACATGTGGGCAGCAAACACAGTCAGCCCCATAGTGCAATCCTGGCTGATACACAGAGTGCTGCAACCAGAGATCCCATCTGAAGGTGGGGTAAACTGCAAGGTACATCTGTGGGAAAGGAAAAGGTTCAGGTATTTGTTATGGACAGCCAAGAGACCAGAAACTCGATGACCCTGAATGTTCTTCACAAACGCAGCACGGGAACCACCCAACACACTAGTATGCTTTGCTATGATTTCTTCCTATTTTTACAGGCTCTTATTTTTTTGTCTTAACTGTTTAGTGAGCAAGATTTCTCTTTCCCCAATGTCTTCAGGTCTTTCAGTCTCCACATCTTGTCTATCCCAAGACACCACCTTTCAAGGGCCTCCCCGCACCCCTAGCCCTGTTAGGGTGGCAGCCTGCAGAGCCATTTACAGCCAGGGCCAATCCCACCCCATACTTGGTTGACCCTGCCTGGCCATACCAGTCTTTTGCTGGAAGATGACCAGGGCTGCCCCAGCTCCAAGCTGCAGGGAAAGCCAGGACGTGAGGGAAACTGGCCAGCAACCCAAACCTACCCTGGGACTGTGTGCAAACAGATCTGGCAGCGAGCCTGGCCTCCCAGGAGCTCCCGGGGAGGAACACCATGATGAGCAAATGTAAAATGCGAAGAGGGGAGGGTGAAGGAAACAGCTGAGCTTTTCAGATGATCTGAAGCAGAATCTAGTGGGTGTTTCACTCCTTTCAGTTCCCTCTGAAAACCCTGGCTCACAGTGATAAGATCACATGGCTGCACAAGCCAGTTATTGCACAATTTTGTTCCAGACAGTTTAAGAGGCTGTGCGGTTGTTTTTTAATATACACTGCCCCCTCTGGCTTTCCTCTCTGCTGCTGCTTTGCTGCCAGGTGCCAATCTTCTGCAGGAATTGGGAGTGCAAGCAGGAGGGGAGCAGGGGTGCAGAGAACGGGAGAGTGGCATCGTTTTATGGATCACATCAGCTAGAACACGCCATGTCCTCAGGCAGCATGGGAGAAAGTGGGAGGATGCTGGTCGGAGAAGCTGGCAAGCAAGTGGTGTCATTTCTGGAGCACAGGAGATGTAAGAAGTTTTTTCTGCCTCAAAATGCAGTTCATATTCCTGCAACTGGCACCACATGGTGACAGGGTTCAAATTATTTGATTTCCATTTATTTTTGTTTCTTTCGCGGTTTTGCTTAGCAATGTTAGCACTTACATAATCTCTAGCAGGCTCTGATATTAACACCTCATTAAAATGAGCAGGGAACAGGATTCACACTGCTACGGCTGCTGTGTTTGCTTGGAGACAGGTGTTCTCTGAGATGGCTGAACGAAAGTGGATTTTTATGGAGAAAACTATCTTTATAACAGATAGGGCTAAGAATAGACAAACTCCTTGGCTTGCACCCATCTTTCAAAGAGACATCCAGATGGGAATCCTGAGTCCAGTGAGTCAGACCGTCTGTGCAAGATGAGGGGGCAGAGGGCTCCTTCTTTGCAAAGCTTCTTGCTAGATAAGCAGGATTTAGAGAGCATTTTCACGCCATGAAAGCTCCCTGTGCCCCTGCAGGGTGCTGGGGGCACCCATGCAGCAGGTTATGGCTGTGGGCAACACTGCAGTGGTGGTGTTCCTCAAACAGTACAGCCATCAGCACATCCCTCACTGGGAGCTGCACATTGGTAGGGCTTTTGCACACTGGGAAAACTCTTCCAAGAAGGGAAACATGATGGCACTATTGCAGAAGAGGAAATGTTGTAGAGATACACTCAAACATCTGAGGAAAAGGGCCTGTCCCTCCAATGGGTTCAGAATGGTTTTTGCTCAAAGAAGAGAAAGGAGAAGGTGGCCCAACCAGGCTGAATTTGCCCCTTTTGCAAGGTTCCTGGTTGCCTCCCCTTGCTGACAGTTGGAAGGGCAGGCAAAAGCGAATATTTCTAAAGCAAAAATGGGCAAAGAACAAGGTGGTGGGATGACTGTTTGAAGCTGCCTGTTTGACATTTTTTCCGACATGACAGGCACTAACCCTTACTTGATTGGATATACCAAAAATGAACTTCCTCTTGAAAGTATGGTATTTCTGAGCCAGCACAGAAGAGCTGGCCAGATAAACGCAACACTGAATTCGGTATTCTTTTTTTTTTCCCCAAGGTGTTTTTAAATAAGTAAGGATCACTGCCTTTGAATTAAGCGATTTTAGGAATCATCCCTCAGGAGGGAACTAGGTCATTCAGAAATGCCAGCTGACCACTGCCAGAAACAATTCCTTTCAAAGGCAGTACTTGTAAGAGTGAAGTGTGAATATAGAAATCCTCAGTCTTACACCTCCAGGTAGACAGGTAAGTGAGATATCTGTTGAAGTTCCATCACTACGATAAAATGCAGCTCCCTGGGGTACCATCAGCAAACTGGATCTTCATTAACCCCTGTATATAACTGCATTTGTGTGAATGCCAAATAGGATAAAAGACCTAAATTGTTGAAGAAAAACACAACCACAGTGCGGAAATTTTCTTTAAAGCTGTAAAAATAAATACATATATTTTATATGGATTCACCTATTCTTAAAATCAAAGCCTAAAGGAATGTCTTTGGTGTTCAAAGAAATACCACAATATGTATTTTTCCCTCACTGCAGGATGGTAGGTTTCAGTAATGTGAACACTTCTAATGCACAAAGCTAAATAAGAGGTATTGCAGATCTCTTTGTGTGGGGGATTCATTCTTGATTCACATGGCAACTTAATTTATACCGTCTTTGTTATGTGAAACAAATCAGACCAGCTGTTCAGTGTCAGCAACTAGAAAACGCAGCTTTTGAGATTATGGAAACCAGTGTTGCTCTTGTAGTCTGCCATTACTGGTCCTATGGGAAGATCTTTTCTATGGTAAGGAAAAATAGTACCTATGTGCACCATTTATTTTTAATTATTTTACAAGGAATGCTCTAAAAGAAATGTCCATGAAGCAAAGCAGTCATAGAAGTTGTCCTTGTTTCTTCCCTATTATTAAATTTGCTAAGGAGTAGAGCCACCGTGGTCTTTTGTCCATTCTTCTGAGAAGATAGTGTACTTGGCGTTCGGTGCATTGGTGAAGGATCACTGCTATTTGTAAAGTGTTTTCTGATGCTCTCAGAGAAATGAGATATTATAGGATAAAGTGTTAATTCGATCTGATCTTGCTGTTATCCCTATAAATCCCAGAGGCAAATAACACCGAACTTAGCAAATCAGTCCCTATCTATTAAGGATGGCATTTCAGGGTTTGGTAGAGCAGCAAATTAATACTGCATTCTGGATGACTGGTTGAAGAGGTCTGACCATCTCTTTAGTTTCTCTCTTCATGGATTTTAAATTTTCAGTATTCAAGAATGCTGACAAACATTGTTTTCCCCAAAGCTACTCCTCTGTAATGTCATCTGTATAACCCAGTGCAGCATCATGAAACAAATATCTCTTTTGCATTCATAACATGACTTTCTCTTTTGCTTGCATTCTGTGTTCAGAATGACTAAGGTCCTGATGTATAACACAGCCTAATACCCATAGAAATTAATGGAAGTGAGGCATCTGTCTGCTGTGTGGTTCTCAATCTGGTTCCTTAATTTTTAGGTTAGCCTCACAGAGATCAGCTGCTTGTACGAGAGAAGATGACTGTGTATCTGACAGGAGCAGTGATACAGGGGAGAGAATTGGTATAGTTATGTAAGACGACAGTGTGAAACTTCTGGCAGGTATCGGTTTCACAGGAGAAGTAAAAAAGAGAAATGTCTAAGCATCCAGCAAAACCAGATACAGATGCTCCCTTTTTCAGATTTTCCTCTAACGTTTATAGCTCACTTGTAGCGCGTCAAAGGCAAGCTCTTAGACATGAGCACAGACTTGGACCTCATCAAATGCCACCTAAAACCACTGTGGATAGAGGGGCCAGCAGATGGAACATGTTGTTCAGATGTTTCCAGAGGATCCCACAGAAGCCTCCCCTGGGCAGAGCTAGCCAGATATTTTCGTCAGCTAAAGATATTTCTGACGGAAACCAGTTTAACTACCAGTAAGTACTGGCATTTACCCGGCAGCAGATCAGGCAAACAAACAGTGCCCCCTCCCCTTCCCCGTGGTACCAAGTTGCAGAACACCTCTGTCTGTAGAAATGGTTCAGGAACGTCTCTGTCAGACTGGAGCTGGTGAACCTCAAACCCAAAATTCACCTGGCTGTCCTGGCCTCTTCAATCTCCCTCTGGTCCTGCCAATGACAGATGAATGTCCCTCCATTTCCCTCTGGAAGTTTATGCTGAACCTTTCATTGATCTGCTTATACCCTTGCTTATGATCAGCACTTATGATCAGCACTGATACGGAAACTGAGCCCTTAGCACATGGGACCAGCAGGGCTAAACTCAGGAAAAACCTCCCACCTCTGCTTTTGGAGGCCAATGCCTCCTGCCTTCCTACCCTTGGTGTAGGGGAAGCACTACCCCCAATGGATGGACTTCATCTAGCTGTAGCACTCTTTCTAGAAGCACAGCGCCTTCCTTCAGTTATGCTTTGGAGCAAAGTCATCACCTCTGATCCTGAGGCCATATGTATGTTTTAGACTCTCCCCAACACCCGCCTCACCCATATTTAGAGATACATGCGTACTGATATTCTGCAATTATTTACCAACACTGTAGTTATCAGAAGAGGACATCTTATCCTACAAAGAAGTAGAACCAATGCAGCATGAAAGAGTGGAGGAGAGTTTTGATTTGCCAATTGCAAAATTGCATTGTGTTCAACCACAGGAGGAGTAAACACAGAACTTAGCACTTCCCTACATAGGTAAGAAAATATTAAAGGACTAAGCACTTTCCTACATAGAAAAGATAATAGTAAATGCTAGTAATTGCATTAGATCAGTCACATAATTCTCCTAATTCTGTACATAAGAAATGTGGCCCTAATTGCAAGTACTCTAAACTTTAGCAGAGTAAAGCTATGCCTGCTTTGGGCTGACACTTCTGTTTAGATTGTGCAGTGAATTACGCTCAGACAAAAACTGTATTAAAAAGCTAAGTGGAACTTGACAAACCATCAAGATATGTTTTATGGGAAGAAAATGTATAAAATGAGTAATATTTATGCATATCTAAAACATATTTGCCAAATGTCAAGGAAATGGGAAATATTAATTAATAGTGCTTTTTTACAGCAGAAAATTAATTGAGATTATTCAGAGTCCAATTCTGCTCTCCTTTTGCTGTGACTAATCTAATTGAGATGAATAGGCTACTTGTAGAATGAGAAACTACTCAGCATGACTAACTTTGGTGGAATCAAGCCCTCCATGAACATTATTAACCGGTTTTGAAATACAGTGCTCATTTTGTGTTCCTCTACTGAAAGACAGGCAATTTTATCCACTCCTTTAGATTTCCAAGATGCCCAGAAAGGTGTAATTTCAAATTGTGCCAAGGAAAAAAAGCTAGTCATGAGATGCGCAGAAGGTATTCTTACAGGTGTAAAATGGCTACTGTATGTATAAGAAGTGAAATCACACTTCCAAACTTTACATTTCGAGAAGGCAGGACCTCTGCTAGGGTGTTACGCTGGTGGAGGCTTAGCACCCTCAGTGTCAAAGTGATGTATTGGGTTTTCTGGTGTCAGCTGAAGGCAGATAACGTCAAAGCACAGCGCAGGACTGTCCCCTGGATTTCTCAGGGCACTCATGTTCTGCAGCCATCTGCTGTACAGAGCTGACACTCTAAGTGGTGTTCATTATGAGACATGGTTTTAAAGCATTTAACATAACCACCGTCTGACAGACAGGAAGATGTTTATCCCCTTAGGGAAGATATCAACAAAAGCGCATCTGGATGCAAAGCAAAGCTTTTGGATCCCGTCCTTGTGGCCTGACTCCATAAACGATGAAGTCAAACTTTTTTTTGCTTTCCAGAGGACTTTACACTTTTAATCCAGAGATGTGTTAAGAAAGATCAGAGAGTAGAGGTGGCATCCCAGATGGCACACTGGCAGATCTCCGGATTTCCCCAAAAGGAAATCCTAATACTGTCCCTGAGTCCTGCTTTTTGTTTTCTGGGTCCTGTGCAGGCAGTTCAGTCAGTCTCCAAGCAGAGAGGAGACATCTGCCTGACAGGCGCTGCTGGTGCAGGTTCCAGATAATTAATGGTTTTCTCTCTGCATCTGACCTAACATAAGAACTTTTTCCTTGGTTCTAATATTACAAGAAAAACAAAATCCTTACACTATGGCTACTTATTAAGCTATTCTAATTTATTCAGTTTTGGTCTTTACATAATGAACTCTTAAATAAGACTACAGACTTTCTGACAATCCATTCCTTAGCATGTCTGCTAATGATGCTTGTAGATTCATGGGAAGATGGCAAACACAGAACAGGATGTCAAAACGTTCTGTGTTTAATGTCCCACATGTTTTACCACCTTAGTGATAAAATGTTCTGCATTGCTGGTTAGAACATGACAACCAGTGTAGTGCTGCCTACACTGGTCACCTGCCAGAATTTGGACCTTACTCTCACACTGGCCTTTATGGTACTGCCACCACACGAAAGAAAGGGCCTGAGATGTAATATAATTGAAGCACGAATTGTCTAAAGTTGTGAAAAGCATTTTATAGTTTTAGCCTCCTGCATACATAAGGCCATAAATGCATCAGGTCGCAGACATGGTTGTGCATTCCTCCAAAAGAAGTCTTAAGTATGTGCAAGAAAACAGAGAAAGTAATGTCTTGTCATGCAAGACAGGAATTCATTTCGCCTCCTATCTGAAAGGCAGGCATATAATTTATGCTATAATCTAGGATCCTGTGAATATCCGTAGAGAGGACCACCCCAAGGATGAGTCACCCCACCTACTCTAGACACCTCACTTAGGAGGTGGTGAGTCACCCATAAGAGTGCCTATCTCTTTCCATTGATTGCAGAGGAGATGGAGACAGCCGACACACAGCAGCCACCCAGCTTCTCGGTGATTGGTGTTAGGTGAATTCTGCCTCAGCTGATGGGTGTTTGACTCCACCTCGTCTGTGGTGGCGGCAGTGGCAAGGGAGGAATAACATCTCTGTCCTCTGTTGAGTATGTGGGGTGATAAAGGTAGCACTGGTTGCTGGAATGAGGTCCAGAACCACCTTAACTTAGGTAAATTTTGTACTTTTCAGGCCTTTGTGTCTTTCCTTTGCAGAGAGGGCATGGCACTTGCAGTCCCTCAGTTACTACCCCCCATCAGAAATAGGTCATTCTGCCTTTAAACCTGGATGGTTGGCATAGTGATTAATGAGATTTGAATTTAATGATAGTACTGAGGCTGAAATAGTTCCTTGGGGAACCTTTTTCTTCATTTGACTTCTGTTCACAATTTATATACAAATTTGAATCCCTTCACTTTGCTAAGCCTGTGCTGCTCGTCTTCGAGAGCTGCCTGTGGAAGTGTTTGTTGAACTGAAAGCATTTACAGGAGAGACCTGCTCTTTACTGGGGCCTCATAGGTCCCTTCTAAACTGCTGCTGTCTGCCAAGTAGAGGGAGGGTGGCCTTGTTGCTGGGCCCATGGTGCTTTCTTCATCTCGGTTCCCATCATGCTCAGTGGGGCTGGCAGGGGAGATGTGGTATGTGAACCATGTTCTGTTTGTATGCAGGCTTTCTCTTTTCATTTATGTGCTGCTTATTTGGCCTCTGCCTAAAGCTAGCATTATGCCCACATGTCTTTAGAGAGTCAATGTGTTCATTTAGGACTCTGCATTGTGTGGCAGGCGCTGATTTTTTTCCTTTTAGAAGGTACTTTCTTGCATTTATCTGCATTGCATTTCCTGTGCCTTGTGGTGTTCTTCAGCTAGCCTGTTTTAGGTTCTTCAAAGCTCTTCACCACTATGGTCACAAATTTACTTATTTGAATACCTTTTTGACATATGTGGATATTCTTACCTGACCTTCACCTCCCATAAACCACCAAAAGGCACAAAGTCTGAGTTCCAAGAAACCTGGTTGCACAGATAATAAGAAGAATGCTTCTTATTCTTGAAGGTCATGTTTCACCTTCAAAATCCCTTTCCATAATTGTGCCAGGTAAGAACATGAAGTCTTGAGCAGAGAAGAACTGAGTCTGGGGAATAACTGCAAAGGATGTTCCAGAGGAATATCCTACCATCTTTTAAATACCCTGCCAAATTTCTTGGCTCCTCTTGTGGCTAAAGAGTGCTACCAAAGCCACATACCCCATATTGCAGTTTCTCTTTGGAACAAATTATAATCCTTTTAGCTAAACACTAATGTTTTAAGCATAATTTTTATTCAGAAATATATTTTTTAAAAAGCAGTTAAAATTCTGAGGTGTTTGTACTCTTATAGTTAGTTTAAATAGCTTGTTTTGTTGATGGATGGCATATGTTTGTTAGACTGGTAATTTGCACTGAGCTGTAATCCAGGAATCAGATGGTTAATTATCGCAGTTCTGTGCAACAATTAATTGGGACACCAGGTGCTTGCTGTGTACATGTTAGGTAGTTCCTGAGAACAAGATGCTTCTGTATGATTGTTGTTCTAGCTTGAAACTCTGTTGAATTCATTAGAGTGGAAAGAGAGTGGTATGGAGAACATCTTGAGAGGGCAAGAAGATTATTAGCCTCTGGGCTGCTAGGTTGTTATTTTGAGCTTTAAGGATATTTCCCTTTTTTCTCCCGTGTTTAAATATGAGTGAAACATCTATGAAACATTTTCTCTAATGTGCCACAAGTTTTTAAACAAGTCTTTCACATATCAAACCTTACTATGTCCTATCCATTATTTCCTATAAACCTCTCCTTGTACACCTCAGCAGCTGCATGCTAACTGTATGAAGGGAAGCTACGTGATTCATCATTAAGCCTTTCATTTTCTGACAAGGTTAGCCACTGCTGGCATATTTTGCAATAACCTCCTCATTCCTAATATCCTGTTCATGATATTCATACAGCTTCCAGTGCCCATGAAATCAGAAACTATAAAAAATAACCAGAAATCATGATAGTATCTGTCACTTGCTATTCTTCTGTTTTACAAGCTTGTCATCCAGTTAGGGAACATAAGATACACTGTGTGACTAGTCCAATACCAGTAACAGACAGTAACTTGTCAAAATGAACATTTGCAGACAACCCACAGCATAAAAATGTTTTTTTTTCTGAAGTGTTTGAGAACACTTACAAATAACAATTACATTCAGGAAAGCCTGACAGTAGCATTCAAACCAACGAAGTCTAAACTTGTATTTTTGACTCAGTGAGTATTATTTCATATTCCAAGTGTGATGTGTGCATGTTTATGTATAGGATTAACCATATGACTTCACCCATCAGTGAAATAAGTTAAAACACCAGCCTGTCAAATAGCAGTGCTTATGTTATGCATTTTATTTTCTCTGGTTCTCCTGTACTGTAGAATCCGGGGTGACATTTATATGGGTACATCAGAGACACTTGGAACCAACCTCGGGCACTGAGGCCAACCCACCTCCTGCCCATTAAACTCTCTCAGCCTCCAAAACAGAGCACGTTGTCAGGAAAGGTCCCTGGCCTGTTGTAGTTCAGGACCAACACCTGGAAAGTTTTTTGTGTGCCAGGTGGCATTCAAGCAGTTTAACAGCAGTGACTATCTGGTTCCAATGCCCAGGACATTCCCTAGCATTAGTTCACAAGGCTCACTACCTCAAAAGCCCATGTTTTTCCCTTACAAATACCCCAATGAAGAATTTGCTGTGGAGCTTCACTGATGGAGAACTGAGGCATAAGGAAAGCCAAGCTCAGGGCAGGAAGAGTGTAATTTCCATTTGGGCAGAACAGAGAGCTGGACTGCTCTAAGACGTCAGTTCTCTCTCTGGCTGACAAAAAAAAAAAATCTAAATCTCCTACTAAAATCTTCCCCTCTGTCATGGTGCATGTCCTGGTTTCGGCAGGGATAGAGTTAATTTCCTTTCTAGTAGCTGGTACAGTGTTTTGGATTTAGGATGAGAACAAAGTTGATAAC
>NW_008795122.1:3218061-3261256 GCF_000699145.1 Aptenodytes forsteri | reverse complement strand
TATTATTATCATATTATTATTATCATTTTATTTCAATTATTAAACTGTTTTTATCTCAACCCACGAGTTTTTCTAACTTGTGCTCTTCCAATTCTCTCCCCCATCCCACCGGGTGGGGGGGAGTGAGCGAGCGGCTGCGTGGTGCTTAGTTGCCGACTGAAATTAAACCACGACAGTGCATTAGCAAGACCTGTGTGCCTTGAAGACCAAGCTCTGCCGGTGAATGCTGGGTGCTTGAAAAACCTGACTGCAGATCATTTGCTTAATGTTGTGCAGCAAAGACAGGAATGAAAACTACACCTCCAGAACGCTAACGGAGAGCCAAGTTAGTTAGCACAAGTCCCTTCTTGCAACCCAATAGTACTAGGGCTCAGCTCGGGACTGAAAGTGAATCGTCCTGGTGGAACTACAGAAGGACTGCTGAAATTCAGTACAGACATCAAGATTAACATGAGAAAAAATGGTGAAATTGCAGTCCCCAGGTGGTCAGCCAGCTTGAAAAGGAGCTGAAGGAGGAGGAAATGGGCTCTCTGCAGTCCTGGCAGCAATGCAGAACCTGAACTCAAGGCCTTGAGATGTTGATGCAGGCTCAGTTGAATGAATGCTACAAAAAGGAATGTGGCGTCTTTGCTGACAAATTATCTGAGCTGGTCTGAATTTGGTGTCCTGTATGGAAAACACAGAGTCCCCCAAACTATACACTGAACGTGCTCACATAACTCCAGCATAGTGAGCAAGTATTGTTGACAAGCACTGATGCTCATATCTCACTGTCAAAAAAGCAGAGGAAACGTGAATGAGGCCCATAATAACCATGAACACACTGCTCCTGTTCTGGAGACAGGTGGATAAGCTGAAATCCCACATCCTGAACTCACAGCACTTCTTTACAGTTCTCTGGTTTTCTTGCTTATGTTCTTTTGTGCTGGCACAGCCTGCACGGCAGCTTCTGCACCAGGGCGACTGCCTCTGCAGTGCCTGGCGTGGAGCACCGACCCTCTGAGTGGTCCACGTGTTGTGTGGGGTTGTGTGGGGGACAGGGAGCTGCCCCCAGCAGGCTGAGTGGAGCTACATTTACTTTGCCTTGCTGGAGGCAGGCTGTGCTTGTTTGGGTGAAGGTGCAGCACTAACAGCCCCTTCACTCCAACCATGCCTCCATCTGGGAAACTACAGAGGGACTCGGTGCCAGGCCATGGATCTCCAACATCAGCTGCAGCCAAAGCTGGGCATTCTGTCTCTTACAGGACTCCGTAACATAGGCACTATAGGTCACCCAGAGGCATGCAGGGACGAAGGGTCCCCCAAGCAGGATCCCCAGAACAAGTGTTGCTGAGCAGGGACACCCTAAAGGTAGCCAGCAGGAAACATGTGAGACAGCTCTAGGGCCTGGGTCCTGCCCATCATCAAGATTTAAGACGCTCACAAAGGGAGAGATGAGCCTGCGCTCAGGATTCACTGCCCTTACCTCCCTCTTCCCCTTGAAGTTAGTTAGGTGCTGAAACCTTTCTTCCAAAACCTAGACAAGATAAGGTACCACGCCTTTCAGAAGGGAAGGGGTGCCTCTCCAGTCCTTTTTCAATATAGTGCAAGCCCCTTTCAGAGGAGATTGAATCCTCAGTTCCTACAAGGACCCCTTGCCGACCGGGCTATCGGCTCTTCCAGCAGAGGGAGAGTCAGTGCTCCCAAACTCCTATTTTACATGGTGTAATCAAGCACTCACTGATCTAACAAGCATGAGAAGAAAAGCGGATATGGCTGTGCCTGGTGCTCAGGCACGCACCTCCTTGCTTTGAGGCAGGTTTGTGGGACCAGCCTTCTTGCCGCCATTTGGAAGGTTTCTCCCAAGAAGCTGCCTCCCCTTGCCCTGGGCAATGCCATCCTCCCAGCAGATACCTTTTCCCTGGGAGGCAGAAGGCTGCTTGTCTTTCTGACACCTCTCATCACCTCTCCTCTCTTTCTGCTTATGCTGCAGTGGATGTCTGTGGGGAAGTCTCACGGGCTTCCACACATGCTGTGCCCAACGATTAGTCTCCGGGGTGAACAGTTGTCGGCTGCAGCCCCTCGGGTTTAGTCACCTGCCTTGGCAAATGCCAGCAGATATTTAGGTCAGTTGATTGCAAAGACTTGCAGAGTTGGGTTTCTAACTGCAGGTTGGGTCTCCAACAGCAGCACCTTGTGAGCCGGGGACAGGAGCTGCCTCTTGGGGCGTGGCACCACCAAAAGCTCTCTTCCTGGAGATGTGGGAGAGTGATTTGAGGCCAAGCTCTTAGGCAAGAGGTCTGGGTAAAACCCAGCTTATTTCTCGTTCATGTGCGTAGCTAGTTATGTAATAGAAAATAGGTTAATTATGGCCAAGATTTACCCTGGCATAAAAGCAGGTGGAAGCAGTTACAGCAATAGTCATCCCTAGCAGGGAAGACAGCAAAGATGATGCAGCCCTACGGGAGGATACTGCAGTTGTACACAGTCACCACTCTCTTCTGCTTTGCAAGGATAAGGCTGAGGAGGGTGTGCGGGGCTGACCCAAAAAGCAGGCAGAGGAGACCATGCAGGCCCTGGCTTCTGAGTCAGAGTAGCCCTCAGCAGCCTCTGCCAGCAGGAGCCCTCTGATAGCATAAACCATCTGTGAGGTCCTCAAGGACTGGATGTGACAACCAGGTAGCAAAAGGAAAGGTGCAAAACTGGCCACACTGTAATGTAAATGCTTCTTCCTCCTGGGGCAGGGAAGTCAAGTGAGAAAAATATGCTGGGACTTTACTTCCCCTTCAAACTTCGCGGAGAGCAGAGCTGCTGTTGTCCCCAGGCCCTGACCCTACCAGGTACCCTGGTGATGAGTGTTGAAGCACCTTTATTCAAACCCTTTGTAATGATGGTTTGTTTTCTTGCCCAACCTTTAACATTTTGTAGTAGTGGCTAGTGTTATACCTCTGATTGCTTAGGCTTTGTTTGGTAGACTGATGATGTAAAGCATTAAACAACCACTTGTGTGTGTGTATAGAGAAGTGCCCAGAAAGACACCTCTTCTCTTAGCACTGAAATGCCAAACATTAATGCAGGTCTGCATCTAAACACTATGAGTAATGGTAATAGGAAAGAAATCTCATTAATGGTGTGTGAGCTGACAGCTGAGACCATGGGGCTACCTCCTCATCCTGAGGTAACTGGGTTCAGGCTCTGGAGGAAGACTGGGCAGGCAAGCTGCAGAATCAGGACTCTCTACTTGAGGAGAGCAGATTTGGGCTTGTTTAGGGAATTGCTAGGAAGAGTTGCCTTGGAAGCTGCCACAAGGGAAAAAGGTGCCCAGAAGCTGGCTAATTTTTAAAGAAAACACTGAGAGCTGAGGAACAAACTGTCCTGCTGGGCAGTCAGACCAGGAATTTCAGGAGAAGGTCTGCTTGCTTAAGCAAGGAGCTTCTCAATGAACCAAACTCCCAAAGGGGAGTGCAAAGAAGAAGTGGAAACAAGGGCAGACAGCAAATGAAGAGTGTAAAAGAACTGCTTGGGGATCTAGGAACAAAATCAGGAAGGTCAAAGTCCCTTTGGAGGTAAAACTAGCTAGGGACATAAAGGGTAGGAAGAAGTATGCTAGTAACAAAGAGAAGTTCAGAAAGAAGTTCAGAAGTTCACGGAGATGAAGAAGAGTATGAGCCAATGGTGTGCTCTCATTGCAAATAATGCAGACTGCATACTGGACTGCAGTAGGAGCAGTGGAGCCAGCAGATCAGAGGGGGTTATTGCTCCTTTTACTCTGCACTGGTGGCACACTCCTGGAATACTGTTCCAGTTCCAGAAGGATGTTGAAAAACTGGAGAAGAGCCAGTGGAGGGTTACTAAGATGGTTAGGGGCCTGGGATTGAAGGATCTGGGCTTGTTTTTAAGAGGAGATACGGGGGAAGTAATAGTAACCTACAACTACCGGAAAGGCAGTTACAAAGGCAGTGGAGATGAACTCCTTTTTGTAATGGCAGATAAAACAAGGAGGGATGGCCACAAGCTGTAGCTTGGGAGGTTTGGACTGGAAATTAAGAAAAAAATCATGAGGAGGGACTGCAGTGCTGGAAGGATTTATCCAGCAAGGCTGGAGTCTCTGTGATGAAGAAGAGTATGAGCCAATGGTGTGCTCTCATTGCAAATAATGCAGACTGCATACTGGACTGCAGTAGGAGCAGTGGAGCCAGCAGATCAGAGGGGGTTATTGCTCCTTTTACTCTGCACTGGTGGCACACTCCTGGAATACTGTTCCAGTTCCAGAAGGATGTTGAAAAACTGGAGAAGAGCCAGTGGAGGGTTACTAAGATGGTTAGGGGCCTGGGATTGAAGGATCTGGGCTTGTTTTTAAGAGGAGATACGGGGGAAGTAATAGTAACCTACAACTACCGGAAAGGCAGTTACAAAGGCAGTGGAGATGAACTCCTTTTTGTAATGGCAGATAAAACAAGGAGGGATGGCCACAAGCTGTAGCTTGGGAGGTTTGGACTGGAAATTAAGAAAAAAATCATGAGGAGGGATTGCAGTGCTGGAAGGATTTATCCAGCAAGGCTGTGGAGTCTCTGTCCTTGGAGGTTTTCAGGACTTGCCCAGGCAAAGCCATAGCTGACCTGGCCTAGACTTAGTGGCAGTTCTGCTCGAGCAGGTGGCTGGACAAAAGACCTCCTGAGGTCCCTACCAACTGTGTCTTTTGTGTTTCCTTGATTAGACCTGCCTGTGAAAGAAATGGAGGAGGATTGCTTCTGAAGGCATCTACACTGGGCTGTCCCAGCTGTCATTGCTGCATGTTGTCATTCTGTCCCTGCTGTCCTGGCTGCTCCTTCCCTGGTGAGGAGCACCGAAGATGGCCGTCCAGCTGCTCAGCCAGAGCCAGAAGTTGAATTTGCCGTATTTGAGGTTCCTGAGACACATGACTATGATTTGGTGGCTGAAGCTTTAGACTTTGGGGACCTGGACTCTTGGCTGCCCCTGCCTACAGTCGAGGGCCCTGCCCTGCTCTCCTCGTGTGAGGGCTGTGGACTGTCCTGCCTCGTGTCACCTTTGGTGCCCCACTCTTGGCCTGGCTGAGCCACCGGCCCTGCCTGCGCTGTGGCATCAAGCTCCTTCTGACCTAAAATAGCTGCCACAACCCATTTCCAGGTGAAACATACTCATGCAGAAAGCCTGAGGCTCACTGAGGCATGTGGTCCCATTCAAGCCAATTGGTTTCTCCATCTGGGTGGGAACAGGCAGTTATAGTACAGGTTGATGGGTGCTAGCCATGAGAAACCTAGAAGCCACGCTGACCCCAGCGGGGCCTCAGCCACCCAACAGAGCTGGGCTGTGGCGCAGAGGTGACCATGGGGCTGGCTGACAAGGAGCTGCACAGAAAGCATCGCTGGTGGGGCGATTTTGGGGTAACATGGCCAAAAATGGGACATGTGGTGGTGGTGTGGCTGGGCATGGCAAACCCAACGTCCCTCTCAGGACTGTGCTGTTCCAGGGTGAGGTTTTTTATCTTCCTCTGGCATGTCCGCTGAGCCTCTGGCATGGGCATGCTGCTGCGCTGGGAGCCGAAATGATTAATCTGACTGCATTAGCCCCACTCCATACCCCTGCCTGGCCTGATTTCATGGGTTTGCTGTGCCTTCATTGCTTCTGTTCTTGCTGCTCTTTCCCCCTCCATGCTCTTGCCTTATTTTGGCTACAGCAGCAGCAGTTGTTTACTTTATTCGTTTGCCATGTGTGGAGAAGGCGCCAGGAGGAGCTGGGGGAAGGGAAGCCATGCCTGAGTGTGCAAGTGTGCATGTGGGGATCCTTATTCCTTATTTTGGCTACAGCAGCAGCAGTTGTTTACTTTATTCATGTGTGGAGAAGGCGCCAGGAGGAGCTGGGGGAAGGGAAGCCATGCCTGAGTGTGCAAGTGTATGTGGGGGGTGGTTGTTGTGGGGTGGTTGGGGGGGGGGGGGGTGTGTGTGTTAGTGTGTGTGTGACTGCGAGTGTGTGAACACATCTCCGATGCACAAGCAGAAGCAGGCTGGTTCCTCCTTGGCTGCCTCTCATCAGAAAGGGGAGGAGAAAGTGCCAAATTTCATCTCAGCAAGGGAGCTGCTAGTCAGGGAGCTGGAAACCTTCCCTCTCTTCAGAGCTCTGAAGAAAGTAAGAGCCTTATTCAAGTTTTTCACGGCTCCCCTGCATCTTCAGAGAACTGAAGTAATTTCTCCCAGAAAGCGTGATGTTTATTAGGATAGTGAACGAGGTGGGGAACTTGCCTGGTATTTAAAACAGGCCGCAACTGGATGGACTGGATCCAGCTGTCAGGCTCCTCCAGAGCAAATGTATTGAACTCCACCAAGATGGTTAGGTGAGGCAGAATTACCCCTTTTGCATAGCCTTCCTTTACCACACTGGAACATCCTTGGATAGTCATAATTCAGGGTTTAGATGCTGTAATTTAAAAACTATGAGAAAATCTCCTTCATTCTGAATGCCAGCAGGAAATAAGAGATGTAATTTTCTCTACTTGGGGAGCCTTTACAATCTTTCCCCATAATAAAGAAACAAAATAAGCAAGACAGCACTGCACAGACAGACAAATAATACAAGTGCTTTCATCATGTAAGTTATCTTGATTTATGTGCCATAAATCAGAAGTGTGAGCTCAATCTTTGGCTGGGTCCTCAGCACTGGTGGTTGTTCACCATCAGAATTTACCCATGCAAGAAAACCTCACGGCTTAGTAGTAATTTTTATTTCCACTTGAGCAGAGACAAGCAAGTCTGGACTTGAGACTGGCCTGGCCTTCCTGTCCTACATTAGCATGCGCTATGAAATAGTTGGGATCAGGCTACTTTGGATTATGTTGTCCTACAGAAAAAAACCTTCAAAACTAAGATGAAGTCCGCAGGAGTCCTCCCTGTGGCTGGCGCTGTGGCTGGCGCTGAGAGGCAGTGCTCATGCTGGGACCAGAACACCAGAAAACAAAGCACTTGAGATCCTCTTTTAATATGATGTGTAAAGGCAGAAGGTTGTACTCTTCATCTGTGTGGTCCCTTGAGGAGATGACCTCAAATGTGGTCTTAACCATATGGAAATGGCATTTCAAATTTTATAAGGTTTTTTTTTCTTTCCAGGAAGAACCTGTCTCCTTAAAATAATATTCCTGGGATGTTAAGGGCAGGCAGAATGACACAGGAGTTAGGGATACTTACTGTTTTACCGCTGTAGAGCATTGAAGACTAAGAGCTACTTGTGACTCCACCTGAAGAGTGAATTAAATGGAGGAATGTATAGCTTGCTGTGAAGGTATCCTGCCTTTAAGATTTTTCCCCACATTTTTTCTTGTAACAAAAACAACCCCTGCTATGCAAAGAACTGAATTACTCATTCCAGACTGACGTATTGCCTTACCATTTCTGCTCTATTCTGAGCAGTTGCACTTTTCAGCTGGTACCTGGAAAGAACATCGTCTCTTAGGAGGCTGCATAGGATGGTTAGAAAATACCTGCCTAGATGAGTCACTAGGGAACAGAGAGGGGGAAAGAAGGCTGGAAGCATCAAGTTGCAGAAGTGTTACAGGCAAAAGAAGAAAATAAGCACAGAATTACTGTGTACAAGATCTGTAGTTTAACAAGAAAAACATTTAATTTTTTTTTAATAAAACAAACCCCATTGGGACGATACAGAATTAAAGTGAATTAACCTCAAGAGAGTTGTCAAGCTATGGTTAACACCTCGGAGGCTCAGGTTAGCTTGCCTGGCAATCAGGCACGCATGTCCCATGCAGTTCTCCCTTGCAGTACAAGTGGGATAACACAGTAAAAAAGAGAAGACTGGTGGTAAATACGTGTATGTATATGCATGTGTATGTGCAGCATTGCTAACCCTAGCTCCTGGTATCACCAGCAACTGAGCTTTCACTGGAAAATTAAGTGATTTTACTCCTCACAGCTGCCAACAAGAGTCTGAAGCATGACTGCTAACATAACGCAGGTCGCTGCAGCAGCTTAGCTCCTGTCCCAGGGCAGCCCCAGCTCTGGCTGTTGGGGTGGCCACGGGGCTGTGCTTTGGGGCACCAGCTCCTGCTCCGTGCCACCTGGCATCCTGTCCCCCAGCTCCATGGTTAGACCTGGACGGCAACACTTGAACCATATTGACCCAAGCACTATCAAGCTGTAGGAGAAAAACAAAATGCCTCTTACTGCAAGGTCAAAATACTTGTTGTCCTTGTGTGCTAATAGGGTGGAGAAATAATTAACCAGGGACAGAGTGTTGATCAGCATTAGGGGAACTGGGCAGGTCACTTGTGTATGAGCCGATATTCGCCATATGTGCACCCCTGTGTTTGTTCACACTGTTTTTAAAGCTATCTTTGCAACCATAAGGTGCTTTCCCACACTTTTTTTTCTTTAAGTGAGCCTCAAGAGCAAGTGGAAAGTCTTGAAAAGGTCATAGGCTCCCCCAGAGTGGCCTGGTCTATCTCAGAAGGTGCTTCTAGAACGATACGAAGCTCTAAGGCTCCTGGATTGACTGTGCTGCTTTAAAATCACCTTTTCTGAATTACATAGCTGATTCCCACAGGAGATGCTTATGGCTTCATGGGCTTCTCATACCCAGAACTGTAATTTTTGCACTCAGCGGTTGTTTAAAACAAGTAACTCGGAGGCCATGGCGTTAACTTAACCATCAGCTGTAATTAGCAATCTTGCTTTAAATGGCCCTGCGTCCCCATTCATAGTGCCCCAGACTTGCTGGACGGTGGCCAGTCACAAGCACGAGTAATCTATTTGCAGAAATAGTCTTGGAAATAGTGAAACTCAATATGAAAGTTCAAGCCCAGAGTCTTATACATGTCTCTCAAGACTGGGTGTGAGCTTCCCACAATCTGGTTTTCCAAGACATTGGCAAGTTCAGTTCCTGGAGTGTCTGGCTCAGTAGCCAGAGGGTGTGTAACACACTGTGCTAGCCTGGCCTTGGCATAGGGTGAGACAGAGTTTTCCATAATCACACTGGGGTGAAGTTATTTGTCATCATTTCAATGAGAAGAAATTTTGTCTATGTTCCCAGGTAGATCAGGAGGAGAAAACATACCTCCTCCAGATCCCCTCAAGTTCAGCCTCCTCTTGTCTCAGCCGTTATATTAAAGCATGAACAGGCATGAACCTTAAGACCATCTCATTACAGGCATGTGGGATTCATGATGACAACAGCTGCCTGTACTTATTACTGTCTGCCCTCTTTTGCATTTCCCTTCCCAGTTCCATTTTCTCTTCAGTCTCAACACTCAGGTTTTACCTGTGTTTTCGATTTAGGTTTATCCTGATGTGAAATACCGGTGGAGCTTTACTAGGAATGATCAATGAAACTCTTAGTAGATGCTTGGGCAAAATTCCTGCTGGGATCAAAGCCCTGTCTGTGCCTGGATAAGGACTTCAGCCTTTGGTCCATGTTTGCACCATAGCAATACGTTGTAGCTGTCCCTGCCGGGGTTGAAGCCAGCAGTTCTACAGGACACCTTTATTCAGCTTAGATGGCAGTGATTAAATACCATATCATATAGTGAGATAATAAAGGCTTTTCTCAACATGCAGGCTAACATGGAGAAACACATGGTCCATATGGTCCACAGGATTTTCTCATATACGTTGAGGGGGGCTTTGGATGCCACTGGGGGAGTGGGAGAGGCTGCTACTGGAAAAGCAAGGAAGATAAGATGAACAAGCAGGCAGCAGCAGTGGTCCGTAGGAGCTGAGGGAGCTGATGCACAGAGCCTCTTGCTCAGTGCTGCCAAGCGAAGCAGCTCTCTCCCGCGGGCTCCTGTGGTGGCCAGGGACGAGGTGGTGCCAGCAGCCACTGCAAACAGCACTGCACCACAGCTACCCAACTCCATGCCTTGGTTTCTCCCATGAACGGAAAAAAACCTCTGGGCATTGAAATATTGCCTAATTCTCAAGCTATGGGACCATACCAGGCTGGTTTTACTTATGCTGGAGCAAATCAGCTGCTTTTACTGCAGGTCCTTCTGACTTTGCCTGTGTAGGAGTAAAGAAAATTGCCCCCTGACTTCTTGCGGAGCCTGCGGTGTGATGAGATATATTTAATCTGCACAGGCTGGCTAATGCAGCCCTGTGAATCGGGTTTAGCCTTGATTACATTCTAGTGCATGTTTTGGGCCAGCAGATTCTTTTCACAATAATACTTTACGGCTTTGCATGGTAGGACTCTCTCTAGGCATGTTGTAGGGTACAGCACGGGCAGCCTGCAGGCCTGTTCCAGCGTTTGCCTGCTGGCTTCTGTGGCTGTGCTGGTGCAGGAAGCGTTTTGGGGAGAGGGCTGGCTCTTGTGCAGGAGGCAGAGGCTGTTGCTGTGCAGGCTGCAGAATTCCCATGGAGATATTGCTTGGTGTGTGTCTGAAGTTCACCTCCACACACAATCAAGAGCACCTCTTATCTTGTACTCAGCCTGCAAAACTCCTAATAGTTGGGTGGAACAATTATAATACAAATACAGTGACCAGGGAGACTTCCTAGTGCCCTGGAGCATCTGTACATTGCTTTATTCCAGCTACAGGCTGCTTTATGACTGTCTTTAGGAAAAGTTTCCTTTTAAATAGGCCTATTTGCTTGTTTTTAAAGTGGAGATGGCTTACGCAATCAAAGTCAAGCAGTCTCAGATGACTTTCTGATTCCTTTCACAGAAGAAAAGTTGCCTGGCAAGTCACGTGACCCAAGCAAGCAAGCTATCTCCTGATGCAGAAGTTTGTCCTCCCTCTCAGAGTGAGCAACCTGGAATGAATGATAATGAATAGATGCTTATCCTGAAGTGACCATGAGCTGCGGTGGCAGGAGATAAAATGGGGCTTTCAAATGAGAGGTGGATGGAGGAAAGGGGAGGCAGTGGGCTTGGGAGATCAGCAGTGGTCCTGAGGCCTTGGGTACTTGGGTCCCCACTTCATACCTAGCAGAGGCATTAGCATCTTGGAGTAATGATGATTTGCACGCAGTCTGGTTGCTTGGATTTTAATGAACTAGTTCTCTGGCTTCCCAGGGACCTGCACAAGGCCTGCCCGTCATTTTTGCCAGCTTAGCAGAGAGATACAGGCCTGGGAGCCTGGAGAGCAAGGCTGGTATTTGTACAAGACAGATCTTTACTAGAGGGCACAGGGAGGGAAATGGGATGGCGAGGGACAGCCTGTTTGAAGCATTTTTGGAGGGACTTAGATGTCCCAAGAATCTGCACCCATGTCTTGCACATCATGCTGTGCCTGTTTGAATAACACTCTTTAGGAGCCAAAGCTCTCAATCTTTCACATATTTAACCATCAGTATTCAAGCTGGAAGCAAAACAAAAAGCAAAGGATAGCCTCAAGGAAGGGTAAGTATGGGCTTCCAACAGAAACAGCCCTTTCAGAGGAGGACCCATCTATACGGGTTCCCAGGTCCTGAAGGGTACTCATCAGTTTACAGCACAGTTTTAATAGGCCCTGAAAAAATAGGGCTTATAGTTCAAATATCCTCATTGTTTGCTAGATTGGGAAAATACTATTTTTACATGCTGTTTACAAGACTGATGCCTGTGAGTGTTACCACAATCTGAGTATTAATTAATTAATTGCAATGTGCAGTAGCTCTGGGACAGATGAGGTCTGTGAGGCTGATTAAGGCCTTCTCCAAATCAGTAGCAGCAGCAGCCAGAGAAAAATAAGGACTCTGCCACAAGGATCTGATGAATCCATCGAGCATCCTAATCAATCAGCTGAGAAATGGGCAAGCAGACATTTAACAGGTGACATGGGGATGATTGCTCTGGGAAGGCGAGGGGATAGCACAGCACCTGCTGGCGTGACCCGTGCCATCAGCTGTCGTCCCTCGCAGCAGGTTGTGCTCACAGCTCCCCTCCATCCTGCGAGACGACACACTCGTGTCGGCCCCAGCAAGGGCCAGCTGCTCCCTGAGGGATGGGGAGCCGGGAACTGTAGTGACCCCACACCAGTCCTGCCCTTGGGCAGAGCCAGGGGCTGGAAACAGGGTCCATCCACAGCTCCCACACGGGGGTCTTCTCTTAGGAACCTTCCCCCTCCCTTTTTGTAATGCCTTAAGAGAGGCACTGGTTTCTGGTTACCCTGGTTTAAGAGTCAAACTGGCCTAAAAGGCAACTGGTTGTTCTCGTTCACCCCCAGCGCACATCCTCACATCTCCCTCACAGACTTGCCTGCTTGTGCCGAGCTGCGACGGCAAAGCTGCAGCACACACATGGTGTCCCCACCCCGGTGGGACCAGGCAGCCTTGCACCATCACGCTGCCCTGGATGTTGCCAGCTGCTTGGGGGAACCTGTCCCTCGTGGTGCAGGCTGTGGCATGATGCAGCTGGACCTGCAGCAAGCGGGCTGCCCGACAGCCCGGTGCCGTGGGGGTTTCCTACCCTCTGTGCTCCTGCTCGGCCGCAGCCCAGCACCTCCTCCCCACCTTTCCTCAATGCCAGGCTTAAGTGCCATGGCATCTGGAGACAAAGCCAGCTGAGGAGTGGCCACAGTGCTGCCACAGACAGGCCGGCTTCATTGCTCTGGGTGTTTTCTATCAGGCAGCAAAGCAAGGTTGCGTTGAAGGACCATTCAGCCACACTTTGAGCGGGCTGCTACAGGATGACATTTTCTTTTGTTTTTAAAGACAAAAGAGAAAGAAGAGTCAGAATTCCCAAGCATGTGTATTGAACTCAAAACCAAGAGATCATGGGTGTGTTTCTGCAGGACCTACAGTTTTGTGCTCTGCCCGTGCACTGTTTGCCAGCAGAGGGAGTGGACGTGTGCCAATGGCCCTGGTCCTGGCGCTGGGCACAGTGCTGGTGGCCCACCCATAACACCAACAGGCAAGGGAATCACAAGGTACAATAAAACCTGTTTAATTTAGGCAGAAATGAAAATCAATATTTTCCAAGTGCCTCATCGGTCAAGGAGCGGTTGGGCTGAATAATTATTTTCAGGACTACCTGAAGGCATTGCTCTCTATTTTAGACAAAGCTGTAGCTCCCAGCAAACATTCAGGCATGTGTATTTTGAAAGGGTCCTTGATGGGGCTCCTGCAATAAGCACAGCCAAGCAATACATGAGTTAGCACATTTGAGAGATAAACCAGCAGAACAGGAATAATCCAAATCTAACCCAAAACAATCTGCCGCACAAGGCACTGTGGCTATATACAAAAACCTCATTAGTACCTGATGAGAGGGAGGCTGGGCCCACAAATAAGTGTATTTGCAATACATGGTATGTGTAATGCTGTCAACATCCATGTGGCTCACGAAGAGGGGAGACTTGTCCCCGGCAGCAGCTCTGCCGGGGCTGGCCCTAGCGAGACCCACGGGAAAACTGGGGACGGCAGGGATGGCATCTCCTGGGGGTGCAGAGACTCACGCTTAGACATCCCCAGGGACCAGCCTGGGAAAGCCTGGTGGTACATAACCTACAGCAGAGGAAGAAGAAGTCTAGCTAGGCTTAATTTCTACCCTGTAGGCCCGTATTTATCAGGGTGAAAGCCAAAAGCAGCAGAACCACGAGAAACCAAAATAAAAGCAGCCACATCTATCCCCTCTGCCCCAGGCTGGCAGCTGCTGGGGACATGGGGACATGGCAAGCACAAGGGTGGCTGGCTGTGCTACACCCACTGAGCTGCTCACAGCAGCATCTACCATTGCCTCAACACGTCCCACCAAATCCACCTCTCTCACTGGTGCCCGAGGCATGGCAGGACACCGGGCCCCGCTGTGCCAGTGATGCTCCCGGCACCACAAGGAACAAGGAGTGACTTGATGTTGGTGGAGGGGGTGTCACTTTAGCTCTCCCCCCACACCTGGCAGGGGCCTGAGCTGCAGCTCCCTCTGCCTGGCATCCCTGCATGGACACAGTGCTGGGGCGGCTGCTGTCCCCTCGGGCAAGGGGCATTTGGGGTCCAAGTGCCACTGCGGGATGATGGTGGCAGCAAGGGCGGTGGAGCTGCTCTGCGGGGCTGCAAGGAGAAGCCTCTCCCTGGCTCTCACCCTTCTCCCTTCCCTCCTGTCCACAGCTTGCCAGCAACCAGCCCGGGGACTTGCAGGCAGGATTTGTCCCTTGGAGGTTACTGCTGAGGTGGAAGGATGAGTCTTGTGCACTGCCACTGCCGCTGTCAGGCTCAGCCGGAGATGCTGGCTTGGTGGGCAGGACCTGTGTCCTGGGCCAGCTCCCACTCCAGGGTGCAGCAAAGACGAGCTCGTGATCTACAGTGGGCACTAGTGTGAGGCCAAAGCTTGTTGTTATTATTATTATTTACTGCTTTATTTTTAACTGAGCACTTGTGTTTGTGTGAACTCTCCCGCTGGGCGGCTCTGGCTCCCCAGGGAGGTCTGGAGGCACACATGGCACAGTGAAATCCCACCTCAGGGAGAGACGGCACCAGGGGGCTGGTGGGGGGCACACAGAGGAGGATTTGAATGGGAGAGGATGGCAAGTGAGACTTCAGAGCAGATACAATCCAGAGTTACAAAAAAAAAGTAATTAAACAGAGGGAGGCAGAATTAAAGGGTCACTTCAGGGCTGCCACGTGGTAGCATCTTTAAAGCTATCATGCAAGTGCAGCCTGGTAGAAGAGCGCAGCACTATTATGGGCTATTGCATTACAAGCTCCCTTGTTTTCTTTCTCCATACAGTGAAATACGATGGCCTAAAACAGGAAAGCAGTTTCTCAGATGCAAGCCCCTGCAAAGAGTGAGGATAGAGAGGCATGGCGCTGCAGCAGCCACCCAGCCACGTAACCCAGGGAAGAGGGTTACGTGCTTCCTCGGCTTTGCCCCTTGCCCCCTGGGACAGCAGGGGAGGAAGAAGCCATGATGCAGGGCCATAATTATTTTCCTTTCCTTTTAAAGGAGCTGGTCCAAAGGAGAAGTGGACTGTGCCTTCTCCTACTGCTTCTTAAATATCTGGGATGCTGGCTGGCTCCCTCTCCCACCCTTGGCTTTCGCATTCTTCTCTCTCATTATCCCATCGTGACATTGCAGCCTCTAACACCCTCTGACACCCAAGGTTGTGCCTTGCTTACCAAATTTCCTGCTCTCATACATTTCATCTTCCCTTTCCCAGTGCAGCCCCTTGGCCAAAAGCTACTTCTCAGTTCAGTGATCAGCTTTGCTTCTGCAGATATTTTGTTTTCATCTGTTTTCCTTCACTTTATGTATTCTTTTGCCTGTTGGTTGGGTCAATCACAGGCCAAGAGGTAGAAGGCACTTTTATCACGCTCACGTCAGCAACTGGGACCTTCCTGGTAGTGTGGGACACTGTGTTTGCCTGAGGACTGGTTGGGAATTCAACCATTTCAGCTGTTTCTGAGTTTACCTCTGGCTTTGGAGGAACCCCGTCCTTTGAAACTCCTGAGCGTTTGCAGTGCCATTTTAGAGCCTGGAGCAGCTCTTTGTTGTTGCAGTTTCTCTGCTTCTTAGCTCACTCCGTTTTACTAGATGGTTTCAAGAATTATAGCCTGAAAACATTGGAACAGGCAGGCTTTATACTTTGCCTCCCTTCATAATTACAGTGCTTGCACATTTAAAATGATTTAGTTAATTTAGCATTTTAAATTCCACACAATTTCAGGAGCACAGGGGGATACATTAGTCTGAATTATTTCCTGCCAAACAATTCTGCCATGAAAACTGTCGAGGCTGCTCGTGGAGGTGTGCCGGGGGCAGAAAGCGCGCTCCGCCGTAGCTTGGATCCACATCTTCAGCCCCAGAGAAGGAGTTTCTATGGAGACATTTTCAGTAAACAAATGTATGGCTTCCCCAGCATGTGCAGGCACCGCAGCCTCAGCCCTGCAAGCTCTTAGGCTGTATTTTTTGGCAGGGGGGTGATGCCGATGAACCCCAGCCTGTGCCCCCCGGCGGACCCTGGCCCTGCTGCCAGCAGTGCTGTCTTTGCAGCCCAGGGGACGGCAGTCAGGAGCAAGATTTCCCAGTACTTTAGCCAGGGGATGAATTTTGAGGGGTCCCAGTGTGGTATCCTGCTTGCCTGGCAGCTGTAAAACGCAAATTCCTTTAAATGTTTGTGTGCATATAGCCAAAGCTGGAGAAAGCCACAAAATCCTACATAAAAGCAGAGCGGTGGTTTTATGCTTCTTCCCAGCGCGTCTTGGGCCACGTCCCCCCCTTGCCCATCTCCCCACGCTGTGGTGCCCATGGCTGGAGACCTGCACCCCACCAGACAGCGCTGAGCGTTCCTGGGCTCTGCTCCCCTGGTCTGCAGCAGGTTAAAGCCCCTCCTGTCAGTCTTTGAACCATTTCTTCCCCGGGATGGCTCAGCAAACCTGAAAGCGAGGAGATGATGCTTGGTTACCTTCTGCTGGTTTTAAAGTCATTTTTCCACTCCCTTGCGATATCCCAGTGGAGCTTTCCTGGTTTCTGCGTGATGGGCAATTTCCATACGAGTAAAACTCCTGTAGCTCTTTTCACAGAGGTAGACATGATAGCTCCGGTACCCCAGCCAAATATTGCTGGGGTAATAACCAGCAACTGTGCTATAGCTTAATTATTTTTCCTGTTAAGGCTTCTCTTGCTGTTCCAGCTCTCCTCTGCGTCCCCTCTCAGACTGCAGTGATGCATCGCGCTGGGCTGCTCAAACGCTGCTGCTTCTCCGGGAAGCCCTGCCTGTCACGGAAGGCTAAAGCTGAGCCCTGAATATATAAAATATGCTAAACGTTTTGCCATTATCAGGCAAAAGAGTAAATGCAGCCACTGATAACTTTGATCTCGGAAAACCAGCACAAAACAAAGCAAGGACTCACCAGCTGAGTGCACAGCCTTATTTCTATCACAGCATCCAACAGACCTGAACAAAACTTGACCCCTTATCGATTTCCAAATTCTGAGCTGAGCTGAATACTGAGCGTGGGCTGCAGCTCTCCAACAGTGCCATCCTGTCAAATCTCAACGTGAAACAAGGATAGACAAGCCCCTTAGGATATTCATAACATATAACTCTGGGATAATTCTTTCCCTATAAATAGGGAAAGTCAGACGAAGGTGGCTGAGAGTCCCTGGCCTTGTTTTAGCCCTGGCTTGTGCTTTATGGGGGGGACAAGGGAACAGACAGACGGCCACGGGGTGTTGAAGGTGTCTCAGGGAAACAGCAGAAATGCCTCGTACCTTACAGCCCAAGCGTGTATCTTTAGTAACACGCCCCCAGAGCGTGCTTTGCCAGCAGCGCCGTTGCCGGTTAATGGCAAGTGAAGCTCTGCAGCCTGGCAGTGCCCGCTGCAGCTCAGCCTGCCCCAGGAGTGGAGGGGACACTCGGCACCGCCTTGCCGGCAGGCAGTCACACAAAGGGGCCACGCCAAACAGAGGCCATTGTTGCATTAAAATCCCCTTATTCTTGCTTGGCTGTAAGAAGAGGTTATTCAAGTGCTTGATGAAATCACCATGTCCTCCAGCGCCGGGGTGATAATGGGGTTTTAGACACTCATCCCTGCCTGTCTCTACCTAAGACCCAGGACTTGCCCTCCGCGGCACCTGGTGGGACCATCAGCGTGGCAGGTGCCAGGTGCCTGGCCACGGCCCTTTAGGGTCCCTCGCCTTTTGGGATTGCAGCAGGGCTGTGGCTTGTCGTCTCGGTAGGACACTCAGCCCCCCTGCTGCCCACAGGCGGTGGGCGAGCTGCCCTCACATGCCACCCCGCAGCCCGGACAGAGGCTGCTGCTGCTGCAGGTGAGTGCCCCACTTTCAGCCGAAGGAGTTAATGAGGGTGCCCTGCTCCTGCTTGCTTTTCTAGTTTCCTTCCTTTGAGAGTTAATAAATATCTTGCTCTATTTTTTGCACAATAACAACCGTGTGCAGCTCAGGGGAAATTTGCACAAGAAAAAAAAAAATTACTTTGCCAGCCAACTGCGGCTTGTTTTATTCACCTGGTTTAGCTCTGAGCAGCTGGAAATTGGAGGAGCGCTGGGGGAAATACCTCCTGGGTGCGCCCTGCTCCCGTCGGCACATGGGCTCTGCTGCAGACAGCTCCCGCGGCCAGGTGGCCTGACCCGGAGTGACCAACCTCACCTTACGTAAAGGCACTTATTGAATACGGGTTATAAAACTCAGCTTATCAGTTTCTGAGACACGGCTGTCCCAGCACCATGGCCTGCACGTCACTCAATTGTCCTGTGTTGAAATGAACACATTTGGGGGACGGTGAAACCTGATGGCTAAGCAGGTCTGGAGGAGTGCCTGTTTTCTGGCCTTGCGCCTTGCTGGCAGAGATGCTCTTGGGAGCTGTTTGCAAGAGGCCGTGGCAATAGCCCAAGCCAAGCTGCCCCTGCTCTCGTGGGGCCACTTCATACACCCTCGGTTTCTTTAAACTAATTACTGCTATGAAAGCTCAGTGGCAAAACAAATTTGTACAAGCCTTAATATTGCCGAAACCCTGGATATGCTATACAAGCAGCTCCAGTAAGTGAGGTTAGGAAGAACTGCTATGGTAGACCAAGGCTAGATACACAGGCCTTCCTAAGCCAGAGACCTTTGACAACATGAAAATAATCTCGTTAGAAAAATACGGATTAGATATGGTAGGTAAAGAGATGGGAGACTGAAGGGAGCCAGTATTTGCTCTGCAGAAATACAGGGATAGAGGAGAGACCCTGTGATAAACTGCATGAGTCAGAACAGCAAGCGTCTCAGCAGCACTTGGGTTGGGAGCCTAGCTCTAGCAAACGTGGGTTATTTGGGTTTTACTGCTGTTATCAGCTTGGCAGCCTTCAGAAGTGACGCCCCAGCTGTCGAACACATGGTGCAGAGGTGTTTTCGGCTTCTCTGAGCGCAGGATGCAAAGAGAACGAAGCTGCTTTTCTGGAGCGTGCCGCTGGTTGCCGTTCGGTGCGAACACTGGCTCGCGCTGCCTCTCCACAGTGATCCGGGCTGCTTTTGGGCTGGGGCCACTGTGCTGTGAGTAATCCATGGGCTCGGCTGGCCAAGGGAGCGGCTGGATTGCAGCCCATACCCTTGCTGCAGAGGTGAAAGATGCTCTGCCTCAGCATCTGCTTACGCAGCAGGCTGGTGCCGTTATCCTTGCCTGCTAATCAAAGCCTGTGACTGCGACAAGCTAATGCTGCCCTTTCGCCCAAAGCTGCATTTCCTTCTGCAGGTACTTATTAAGGGAGCGTGTGCTAAACTGCCGCTGCCCCCCCGGGAATACATTCCCTCGAGCCTGGATTTGTGCTCTGGGAGGCCAGTGACAGACGCAGGACTGCCCTTAGGAGCTTCCAGCAGGATGGAACCTCCTGCCGGCACCTCCCAGCCCCATTAAGCCGGAGGAGCTGCTTGGTGAGGAGCTGGCTGTGCAGGAAGATGAGCCCCAGCCGCTGGCAGAGCCCCAGACTGCGGATGGGACAATTACAGGAGGGACTGACTCATGGAAACCACAGAAAACAGAGCTGGAAGAGTCTTGGAAATACCTTACAGCTTATCAGGCTGCCACAAGGCAGGATCAGCTCTGGCTGTGTCACTTCTGATGCATCTAGCCAACGACTGCTGGCTTTTTCTTGGTCTTTTGGTAGCTATTCATGCAGTGTTGTGTATTACTGGTTGCTCTGCTGGTACCACACTAGGTTCGCCATGACCCAGGAATACTGAAGGAAGGTGGATTTCAGTGGGTTTTTGTTCTTTCTGCGTGGAGAGGAGCGCCCATGGTGAGGTTTCTCCACCACAGCAGGGAGACTGGCATCCCGGGGTCCTGCCCCGATGCTCCAGCAGCAACTGCTGCACAAGCTCCAGAGCGGCACGCCACCGTGTGAAAGTTCTCCGGCATGAGGACAAAGGATAAAGGGATAATTTCAGCCTCCTCTTCCTTATTGTCTTGATTCTGAAATGCATATGTAGCTTAAGCCCTATTTGCAGCATCCAGTCCACATTCATCATGGTGCAAATCGCAGCGTCCAGCAGAGTTTTCACTGTAAACCAGGGATGTTTTAATCAAAACTCTGATGCTGATGCCCCGAATCCCATTGCCTTCCAGCACATCATGTGGTGCAGAAGCCCCAGCCCTGCACAAAGGGGGGGAATACAGTGGGACGCCAGCCAAAATGCCACATCTTGTTTCGAAACGCTGGCACATGCCACGGATGCTGGTTCACAGGGCTGTGTTTCTGCAGAGCCCATGACGAGGCCATGCGAAATGGGCTCTGAGGCAAAAGAAAGGTTGTGAAAAGAAGGAAGGGCAGGAGGGGAAGTGCTGCCTTAATGCAGACTCTGGTTGGCAGCACACCGGCTGGGTGGTTGGTTTACCCTGTGGGTTTGGCTCTGTGCTTTACAAGATAGGTGAGGTCCTCCATGGTTTTCGGAAGGAAGAGGAGGAAGGATTTGGGGATGCCCTAATTAAGAGGAATTTCCTGGGCATCTGAGGCACCAAGGGAAAGAGAGAAAGGCAGCACAGCGCAGGAGAGAGGGCTGGGGCGGCTTGGGGAGGATCCCTGGCCCAGGAGCTGTGTGAGGGGGAAAGGAGAGAGAGGAAAAACCCGAGCAGATTATGGGCGAAAAGGCAAGTTTACCAGAGGGAGAGGGGCCATGAGGGTTTTCTCAGCAGAGGAGGGAGCTGGGAAGAAGGAAGGATAAGGAAGGATGCCAAAACGCCGGCCAGCATAATGCCGCTGACTGCAGCGCAGCAACACTCAGGGAATTTGGCCAAATCTTAGAGTTGTAAGGTCCAGAAAAGGAACTCTCTATTTATTTAGCTTTGGTTAGTAGTAAAGAGCACAAAGCTCTTGGCACCCTGACAATTAATCTTCTGAGAGTATAATACATCCAGCATTGCTAAAAGCAAACATTAAACCAGGAACAAATGAACTCAGCTGAGCCAGCCAGTGAATCAGCCATGAGCAAGGCATTCCCCTGCTCCTGTCCGCTGTCTGGGGAGCACAACCTCCACCCCCTCCAAAGCACAGCAAGCAGCTGGCTCCCACGGGAGGTCTCGGGTGACCGTGAGGAGCAGCGCAGCCCATGGGAGCCCTTGGAGAGAGCATCACCTCCCCTGCACCCTTGGCTAGGTAAAGGAGCAGAGTTATAAGGAAAGGGGTGTCAAGCCATGATTTTTAGTCAAAAACATATACCTCTTTTTTGGACTGTTACCATCTCCCAGAGGAGGCTAAAATTCTTTCAGTTCGGAAGGACCAGCTGGTCTATCCATCTCTCCTGCCGAGCCCTGCGTGCCCAGCGAGAGAAGGACATCCTTCGGAGCCTGGAGTCAGCCACTGGCTCCCGCTCAAGCTCTCCACCGTGCAAGTGGCCAATGGTGCTGGGGGCTACCTGGTTTCACAGCTGTGCCTGGCAGGGCTGCGCTGGCCCCGGCTCACCCCGAAAGCACCATGTCGCACAGGCCAGACCTTGCTCCCAGCCCCTGGGAGCTCAGTCGCACAGGCCAGACCTTGCTCCCAGCCCCCGGGAGCTCAAAAAACCTGCCAGCACCCATCTAAGTTCCCAAGTACGGAAGCAGGCACCAGCCCTCGGTCCCAACATGAACATTTCGGGGTTGGTCTGCCAGGGCCAGGGCACAAGCTCACTTATTTGCTGCCTCTAATTGTTAGATAGAGCATATGAACTACGTGAGCTCAAACTAGTGGGGCTGCTAGCACGGGAATTACAAACAGATTCATAACTTCAAATACCCAAATAGAAAATTTTAAGGTCTCATTTTCGAGCATCTTGCAACGCTCTAGAAGCTTCTGGTTTGATTTTTCACACACTCCAGCAGTTTGTCACACCTTATGGCCAAATCTGCTTTTTCTGCCTTGGAGTAATATGCAAGGAGCTCATCACAAATCGACACTAGCCCTGTGCTGGAAAAAAATATGCTTTACACACAGCACCCGAGGATCATTGCTAGTGGTCCGCTACCCAAAGCACTGCAGGAGGAGAAACTTGTGATCTGCTGGTCACAACCTTCCTGATTTTTATACCAGTAACATGGGTACCAGCAAATGGGATCTCCGATTCAGGGGAGTTCCCCTGGTTTAAATTCCCTGTGGGCATAAGCCTGGATTAGGCACTAACCATCGTCAAAGCTGGCAGGAGCTCTGCTGCTGAGCCAGTGAGCAGGGCAGGGAGAAACACCGGCATCTGCAGAGATTTTGTGCCTTCCCCTGTTGATGGACCAGCAACCGATGGCGTCCCGGTGGTAGCACATCTGAGGGGAGAGCAAGTCATTAACCATCTGCTGTGCGGCGGAGGCCAGAAAAAGCTTTTGAGCTAGAAAGCAGAAAGTGTAGGATCAGCAGCTGCTCTCACAGTCCTACTGACAGCACATTCCCACCCTGGTTTGGTCAAGAAAGTCTCCACACATCCTTCCTGCTCCCTGACAGATGCCTTTGGGTGTTGAACAGGCAGTGTGCTTTCAGGGTAAATACGAGGCTTCAGTATTTTCCAGGGCTGAATGCCTCCAGACTGACAGCCCTGGTAGCATTTCTGGGCCCAACACAACGTATGAAGCTTGCAGGGGCTTGACATTATAGTCTATCCTGAATCAGACGAGAAAACCCATGAGACTTCCCCTCCTCCTGGGATCTGCAGCTTCCTACCATCATCCTTTAGACATCCTCACCTTTGCTCCTGACCTCGTGAGGCTCGAACTTAAACCAGGTTCTAATGAAAAAAAATGAACGATGAAAGAATGGGGTTGTCTCCTCCCTTGAGCTAGAGGACTTGTGTCCACAGCCCAAAACTGGGAGTGGGGGATCGCATCTTCTCTTGCTGTCAGAGCACGGGAAGGGTGCCAGGGCCCCGCATTGCTGGGAAGAATGCCTGTGGGGCTGCCGTTAGAGACCGTATCACAGTAACTGATTTCCAGAGGCTGAATTTAGGTTTGTGTAGGTGGTAAGCATTTCCCAGCTGTGGGCGTCTGGCGTTGCTACCTTCCCACAGGGTTTTGTACGTGGAATTAACCCCTCCACCCCCAAATAACGAACCCAGCAAGCCCCCCCAGTGCTCGTTGGGGCCACATGCAGGTGTGGCTGGAGCACCCGGCCTGTGGCCCCGGCACCACCCCACCGCCATGGGCACCTGGTTTCACAAGGGCTCGCTCATGGCAGAGGACTCCTGGGCTCCATCTCGTGCTCGGGAGGGGACATCCCCAGGGCGTGCCGAGACCTGCTGCCGCCTGTCCCCCAGTGGCACCCCGTTTCCTTCAACCCCTCGCTCACGCCAGTCTCTTGTCACTCAACCCGTCCCCATTTCCCCACTCTCCTCTAGGTCAGTCGCCCCCTCTCCTCACCTACCGTCCCAGTTTTCCCTGCTGTTTTGCCCTCTCTCCATTTTCTTCGTCATATCTCAGCCATTCCCCGTCTCCTGCCAACCAGCCTCAGGCTCCTCAAACCTCAGGGTAAGGACTGCGTGGCCAGAGACTATTCCACATGGCCAAGCAACAGGCAGCACTGTCCTGAGGATGGCCCGAGCATGCACCGGTCACCGGTAGCTTGCTGGTGTCAACTACCCTGGGTTTCAGCCTACCACTGCGATTGCAGAGCTGAGATGCAATGTCTCCCTGCTTCTGCTGAACAGCAGCTCGGGGGGCACAAAATCTTTGCAGAAGCTTCAGCCAGACAGCTGGGTAGGACTTAAAAAGTCTTAACAAAAAAAACTTTAGAAAGAGAAATAATATTTTTAAATTAATCATAATTTTAAACTACAATTTACTTGCCTATCTATGAAGACCAGGAGTTTGGGTCATGCTCTAAAACCATTCAACCTTCAGGAGTGGGACTGCCCTCATGTACATTGACTTTCTAAAAGTCAAGTCTTTTCTAAATGAATTGTCAAAATCAATACAGGACCGAAGCCCCATGAGGAGACATCTCCCCCACCCCTCCCAAGCCCCACCTTGGGTGGGAAGCAGAGCCTTTCAGGGATGTATCTTCTCTCGTTTGCCCAGAAGAGGAGCTCCACCCGGGCACTTTGCTTTTCAGCCACTGAAGAAGAAAGCTTTCAAATGGCAGGATGGAAACCAGTGCACATGACGATTACCCATTTTTTTGTTTCTTAGTGGTTCTTTACATGTTATAAAGAATTTACAAAGTTACGTACTCACCCATAACCACCCGGGGTATTGTTTTTTCACCATCCTCACAGTGCCCACCTCACCCCTGGGACCTCCCGTTCCACCTCAGGCACCCCTGCCCCGCACACGTTGCTGTCCTCGCTTGTCCTCTTGGGTCTCAACGCTGGGCTTGCCCAGTTGTGGAAGCCCCAGTACACCCACAGGGCTCGATGGCTGCAGGCATTCCCGTGAGCCGGCCTTGGGCACGTGTCCCAGCAATGACCATGTGTGGGTGCAAGCCAGGGAAGAAATGCAGCTGCGCACGGAACTGCTCAGCTGCTCTGCAGAAGCGGAGCCCAGGCGTGAGGGCATCGTCCTGCCTTCGGGCTGTGAAGCACCCAAACAAGCTTCTTTTAATATATTTTAGTGTAATAATTATATCACAGTAGAAATTAGGTGCTCAAGAACAAGGAAAAGACAAGGTGCTTACCCTGATTAGCAGCTCTTCGTTGGTTACTGAGCCTTAATTTTACGATTGGAAGTGAAAAGCTGACTCACCCTCCCTGACTACCTTCAGCACTGATGCAGGAGTTTCTGGCTTTGCTCTGGAGGCACGAAAAATAACAGGTACAACAAGATTACAAAAATCATCCAGAGTAACAAATAGGAAAGAGCTGCTTGGCAGAAGCTAGACAGGAACATTATGAATTCATTTTAACTACAACAATCACTATCAAATGGCTGGAAGGATGGTAGAAGAGCAGAGTTATTACACTGTGCAAAATTTGAGGTAATTTGTTCCTGGAATTTGCTTTGTTTCCCTCAGATTATTGAATTCACCAGATAATGTCTGTCTAGAATTCCTCATGCAAAAAAAATAAACAACCCACAAACAAAGGAAAGCAGTAAATCCAACTCAAATGAACATTAAACCCCTCCAAGACATAACGTAGAGATGAATGCTGTCACCGCTCCCCAGGGTGGTCCTGTAAGGAGGCCACAGAGGACATTTCCTTGCCCGGCCACGAAGGCTGGATGCTGGCGCCATCTGCTCATGGGCAGCGGCAGCCCCGCGCTGCCAACCGGAGACACCCAGCCAGCACGTCCTGCCCACGCCGCAGCCACGGGGTTTGGGGCTGCTCACGTAGGACTGTGGCTCTTGTCTCCGTGGATCATATTTCCATTCCCCAATGACTTAATTAAAAGAAAGACAGTAATGCCTTTCTGACCAGAAAAAAGCTAGGTGAAATAAGGAGGCTCTGGATGTCCACCACAAGCTATCCCAGCCATGAAGCTGGCAGCTTCGCGGGGCGCGGTGCTGGGACACAGAGGACAGTCTTTGGTGTACTTGGACTCAAAGGTCAGTAGATGTTTACTCTGCAGCTAAGAGGAGTAGATTTTGCAGATCACGATTAATTCTCCCGGGCATATGAGCGCTGGACAGAACAATTACAGCTGCGGACAGTTTTATCCTCTTTGCCATGAGCAGAAAATGGAAGGGCTGCAGAAGGAGACAGTATTATATCCGAAATCTCCTTATTTAATAGTGGAACAAAATGTACTTTTATGCCTGTGCAGTTTGTAACAGCAAGCCGAGGCTTTCTTCCTCTTACCCCAGGGTGCTTTCATTTGTTCTGCCAGCCCATTCCCTGTCAGTCAAAGTATATAAATTATTAATGTACAGACTAAATGCTGTTCTCACTCATCCCTTTGCGCTTACATGAAGAGGACAAGGAGGATTTGGCCCAAAGATTTTAATCGTGTCACTCTGATGAATTGGTTTAACACAGCTTTAAATGGGAAGCTTTTTGTTCTGATTTTTGTGGGTGTTTTAATTACTGAATGGGTTATTGTTTGGCTAATTTAAATCAGCATGGAAAGGGAATAGACTGGTAGCTGCTTGAAGGAGTATCCCTATAGCTCTGTCTCAAACAGCAAGAGATTAAGACTGAAAATACAGCTTTATAAATTGTGATTATAAACAGCTTGGAATTTTTTTTTAAGGGAAAATGTATGTGCAGGAAGAGATGCCACCTGCAAAGGAAGTTTGAAATTTTGGGCTAATCCTGCTCCAGCTGAAGTTGAACCAGCACCTAGGGTATGTTTTTGACAATTCATTGCCCTGTACCAAGACATACATGAATTGTATTTCTGCAGAGCCACAGTCAAGTTGAACAAGTGCAGGACCCGGCTGTTCGTGCCCAAAAAGAAACTGTGCTTTGGAAAATACAGGATACAGCAGAACATACATGCAAGCAACACTTCGGAAAGTTTTCCTATTATGATAACAGTTATAGAGGTCTAAGGCACATTAAATGATCCCGAGAGGTGGCTGAGTGATGCCACTGAAGATAAAGGTAATGGCTGCAAAACAAAGACCAGCTTCTTGCCCTGATGGCCAAAACCTAAGGGCCGGACCCAGCAAGTCCTACTCCTCTGATTTGTTCAGCACTCGAGCTGGGTAGGTGGGATCTCTCACGTGGATTTCATACTGCCCGCCCTCACTTTGCTCTGCGCAGAGCAGGAGGGCAGGTGGGCTGGGGATTCATTTCCTCTCACATGAGACTTGTCTCTCCAGACAGGACACTAAATGAAAAATAAATTAGATGATGAAGCACAAGAAAGAGGAAGAAGCAAACAGGTTGGGCAGGAGGTGCCAGAAATTCAGCAAAGCCAATCTGCAAGGTGTTGGCAGTTCAGGGTTCACTGGGGGTAAAACGCAGAGTGGTAAGCCTTGACCTGGGAACTAATTATGTTAAATACATAGCGGTGAAACACACTCAAGGTTTGTAAGGAGCTGTCTGGTTTCTCACTTCAGGAAGAGGGCTGCTCAGTACCGCGGTGGCTTTAAGCGTGGGGAGAGCGGGTCAGGGCTGCTCCCGAGCCCTCCTCTCTGGGGCAACTCTTTACCAGCTGAACATTCATGATGCAGTAAAAAACCTACCTGGCCACCACTGTGCTGAAGATCGCACGGCAGGTAGGCAGCAGAGGGCATCGGGCAGGGGGACTGTGGATGTGCGGTCCTGCTCTCCCCCCCGTTTGGTCCCCAAGCCTTGCCTTTATGCTTCTGACTGTCCAGTTCCCTGTCACTAAATAAGGTCACGTGTGTGATGGAGGACAGAAAAGGAGGCGGCATGGCAGACAGAAATGCGGTCTTAAAAAGATGCCTTTGCATGAATTTGGATGCTAAGGGCCAAGGCAGTAAATCCTAATTAAAAACATATGTAGTCTGAAAAGCAAAGACCTTGCAGAGTAAACGATTATCTCGGTGAAGGAGGAGCAAGAGAGCCCCTCAGTTGCCTATGAACTGTTTATCCAGTGAAGAAAACAGAGAGGCAGAGTTGTTTCAGCATCTAGCAGCTGTGACAACTTCTGTCAAAGCAAAATACCTATTCTGCAGGGAAAGGCTTGTCAATGTGACCTGAGAAAAAGGACGGTGTGGCTGTGACCAGTGTGCATTTGGGAAGTGCCAAAGAGTCCTGGCCGTGGAGCAGGAGCCAGCTGTGCCAGGTGCTGTTTGAGACCCCACCGGTGGATGCTGCAAAGGCAGCAATGGGGTACGGGCAGATGGGGAGGTGCTAGGAAATAGCAAGGACAGTAACCAGGAGGACAGCCAGAGCAGCCTGGCAGCTGCTACTGCCTTCTGGGACACATCCTGGTAAAGCAGGGTTTTGAAGGAAGGCGGTGAGGTCTAGAGAGAAGGAGGATGGTACAAAGAGGAGGCGAACACGGGAAAGCAACAGATGAGGAGAACGATCTTTTGGGCGACCCTCTGGATGGCCATTCTCTAAGCGGTGAGCAGGGCCAGACAGTGTATGTGAAAGCTATACACTAGAGGAAGGGATGCTTCACAGAGATGTCAAAGACCTGGAAATAAGCATTCATAAGAATTGGCAAGACACCTAACTTGGACGAGGGGATCTAGACGGAGACCCAAACCATTCCAAGGGCTCACACACAACCCAGAGGGAAAGACAAGATAGTGGTAGCAATGCAGAAAGGAGTAAGGGGTGAAGAGCTGTGGACAGAAGGCAAGTTTTCTCAGTAGTATGACACACAACCCAGAGGGAAAGACAAGATAGTGGTAGCAATGCAGAAAGGAGTAAGGGGTGAAGAGCTGTGGACAGAAGGCAAGTTTTCTGTCAGTAGTATGGAGCTACAGCTTTTGGCTAGACATTCACAGGAAATGTCAGAGAGATGGGGCTGAGATTTATTCCACAGTAAAGAGGCAAACTGAGGAGTTACTGGGAGTAAAAATGGTAGCTGACTCATGTTTTTGAAGAGGAGTTTTCCTCTCCTAGGAAGCTGGCTGGAAATGGGGATGAGGAGAAGTCTGCCATAAGAATGGAGAGACTAGAAAATGGTAGCCGTTGGAAGACAAAAAGAACATAAATAATAATGCTGTTTTTGATATACCTTCCTAAAATAAAAGAAGGGCTGTTTCTACACAATATGAATCCACAGATTGGGATCCACCTCTTAAAACAGGTGGGGTTTACTATAGCTTAGGAAAAACAAGAGATGCCTATCTCAAAAATAAGTGATGTGTCTAGCACTCTGAAATCTGGTAACTAAGAAATTGAACCAAGGGTAACCATTGGGATTATTTCTTTAATGTCTCTGCATACCAGTTTGCCTGAAGTGTGGCTTGAGACAGACCAGTATCAATAATGAAGAATCTTGATTTTCAGTTAAATTCTACACCATCTGTTTCATTATAATCCACTTCCATTCACTCTCCACAGGGACAGTAACAGCTTTACTTGTTTTAAGAAGCTGGACAACTAACCTTCAGCAGGAGTAACACTTCAATACTTTCTTGTAATCAGTTTTAGCAATTAAGCCAACGAGCTCTTGGTAGCGCTTATACCTGCCTGAGAGCCAGAGGCATTTGCAAAGAAATTCTGGGAAGCAGCACTCTTTTTGGCTGTTAAGTTCATGGCCGACCTTTGGTTTTTTGGTGGCACTTTTTGATGTTCCTGTTCCTCTGTTCTGGTCTCCTCTTGAACGGTGACTGCTTCGTTGAGCTTTCCTGTTCATTTCCTCCTGTGGAGCTCCCTGGAAGTGGAAGGACTTCCTTTCCCTCCCTGCCAGCTCTACAGTATGTGATCTGCTGGACTCAAATTCTGGTCAAAAGCAGCTCATAAACATCCCTGCTGACAACGAAGTCTCAGCATCAGCTTTGTTTAAGTTTCCATCCAGTTTTTCCCTTCCTGAGACACCAATTGTATACAAGCCTGTTCGAATATGTGGTGAGATGAGTATCTGGGTATCAATGCAGCATGTGGAGGTCTGGTACAGACGTATCCACAACAAGGAGGCATGGAAGAGGAAAAAAATCAGCCAAGGACTTATCACATTCATTACTGCATTAGTAATGCGGTATGGGGTGGTGTGTCGGTACTTGCAAAATATCTGTCACGGGTGCCATATAAAACACAATCTCTTTGAGACTTTGTTAGTTTACTGCCTTTAAATGGATCTTGACCATCATTAGCAACCAATCAATTCTGAGCCAGCCTCAAGTGCTCAAAAGCAAACATTTCATGTAAGCAAACCCACAGTGAATTGTTCTTACAGTCTCTAATTGGGATCCCACCTCTCCTCCTTCCCTCACACAGGGCAGCTACCAAGGAAAAGCTGTTTGTCTTTGCTGATCTCATACAGAAATACAGACTCCCTGCCACTTCCCTGCTCCCAGCCGCAAGCTCCCCCACATGGGCACCACGGTTTGTCAGATTCTTCCAGGGGCCGACTTTGCTCACTTGCCTGGCAAAAGTCAAAGGGATCATTTTCCGCCGGGCTGCTGGGTTGACTGAGCTCATGAAGGTACCCAATAAGCACCCGATGTGGGTAATGCTGGGGCACACAGCTGGGAGCAGGGAAGAGAAAAGGGAGGCAGAAGGACCACCTCGCCCCGGGCAGCAAGCGCTAAAAACAGCTCTGCTGCCCGCAGAGCCATGGCCAAAGCCCTGACACTGAGCAAGTTTGGTGCAGGCACTCGGCATCAGGTGCTTTAGCCTAAGTTCTCCTTCCTGACTGAAGAAATACAAGCACCAGTGGAAATTTGTCTTGTGACTTGGGCATTTCTTGAGTGTTTCTCTGCTGTCCAGCATCGCAGGAGGTTATTTTGCAGCTCTAACCCACTGCCCTCCCCCATAATGACACAGAGAGCCTTTCCTCTACCCAGCTGCCTATTTTCACAAAGCTTACAGCAACAGGATTGCCTTTAAGATACCTCCCTTTCTGCAAATTTGGCTGTCTTCATCCAAGAGGTTTAAAAGTTTGGGCCTAGGGCCAGCTAGACACGACAAGTTATACCACTTGTGTGGCTCCACGAGCCTCATTTCGAGAGGAAAGCAGGCTGGCGTCTGGGAGTAGCAGCCCCGGAAAGCACCTCTGCAAATGCCAGGTTGCTTCTATCCCTTGACAGGAGTGAAAGGTGATGTCTGGCCACCACCAACTGAAAATAGACAGTGCAATCAAGGCGGTATTAGCAGTTAGTAGTTTTACACTGGACAATTTTATTGTTACATGATTGCACTCCTACACATTCACCCACCCCAGCTGGGGAAGGGAGGGTGACACAGAGATGTTTGGGTCCTGAGAAAATGCCTGGAGCTGCAGAGCAAGCAAGCGAGACAATTAATTTCAGAAGTGTCTGAGAGAGTGGTTTCCAAATCTCTGTCCATGGGGCACTAGCGTCTGTGAGGTCCACAGAATCATATTGCCCACACAGCATTTCCAATTAAAAGGCTTATGATAAAATAGCAGGAGAAATTTTGAGGATTGACAGTGACTGTAGTCCAAAAACACCTTATGACGTTATCAACTACAGTTTGTGAAGTCTGTCTTGGTACAGCACTGTATATGTTTTCTAGGACAGACTAGTGCACCTCCTAGGCATGCAGAAATTGTCTTCTGATTGATAGAGGTCAGTTAAACTGATTCTAGTAACATATGTGATTTATAGATTTTACAAAGGTGTTCAAGCTAGCAGCTTTCTACACATGCACGTGAATATTTAGCAAATGACAAAATTAAGTTCCTACTGACTTCAGTGATGTAGAATTCAATTATTACTTGAGAAAAATACAGGCATGCTTTGTCTGTTTAGAAAGCAGTCCAGAAGCTGAAAAGTTGTCCTCATTCGCTAGTGGCAGTTATGATCCAAACAGTGTCACATTCTTTCAGCTGCGTAACAGCTCATGCTTTCAGATGCATAATAGCAAATTCTTTGAATGATTTACTGCAGCAGCAAAAAGCAGCTGTGCATTATTTCTTAACCTTTCTTAACGTGGTCCTTAATAAACAGTATTTCTTAGACCTCATTAAGAAAAATATTCTCTTTTAGAATTGATCTGGTAAGAGCTAATAGCAGCAGTAGGTGCCCTTTAGAAAATGTATCTAAGGGTTAAGCAATTTTTTCTAAAATCACAAACAATCTAAATTTACTTTCTAAATACAAAATACAGCAAGCAAAATCTAGTCACAAATGTAAATTATTTTCCCCTCTGTTTCTGTGCGGAGACAAAAAGGAGCTCCATTGCACAGAGACTATTCTGGTCAGTTCTCATACTGCACACAGCCCGCTGTGATATGAAATCTGAATTGTATCTCCTTCAACAACAGAAAGTGCCATTGCATTAAGCATTACTGCAACAGAAAGTAAGTAATGACCATAAGAATAATTCTGAACACCAGCAGGACATATACAAACATTTTAGATGACTTCTTTTTTTCAGAAGACATCATTCTTCAATTATTCTTTTGGTTGGAAATACTCAGTTTTCACCCTTCAAAAGATCCACAAATAATTCAAAATAAAGCAACCATTTTATTGCAAAATATGCAGTGACAATTTACAGCTACAGAAAACATGTATACCAAAAGAGAGTTAAAACCATTAGCAGGTAATGGCTAGTGGGACTTGAAGGCACATCAGAAATAAGAAGCTAAAAATTAAGGCCCATCCTGTTGGCCTGAGAGTATGCTGTGCAATTAACATGCATTTGTTTTCCAGGCGTACTTTCATTTTGCAAAGCACTGTGTAAGACACAAAGGCGGCTTGGGTATTACCCTGTTATCGGTGAACAAAAGGTAAAGAGGACAGACACCATATACTCCCGCAAGGGGCTGGATGGCATCGGCATCCATATGGAAAAGAACAGAGAGCAATGATTAAAGCTTAGGGACAGTCTTGAAAACCAGAGGAAGAAATGATCAGAATGATGTCTGGTGAAAAGTCACTCAAGCATTTACTCTAATTAGTGCTATATAGTTTTATATACAGCATAACAGCTATTGCACATTCAGGAGATTTATCAGGCCAGCCCTGTCTGTAGCGACTTTCTCACACTGCCAACGTGTGGGTAAGTAAATACTAGCACAGCTCAAACTTTAATGAGAAAGTCTGCAGCTCTGACACGTTTGGGACTATCAACTGACCAGCACGGAGTATATATAGCTTCTGATAGCTTCACAGTGGGCAAACTGTGCAAAAAGACCTCCAATAAAAACCTTAAAAAGTATTTTCAGAGTTGGCCTCAGTGGTTGTGCAGTGTGTTGTACATGTAAGAGATAGCATGGATCCTGAGAGACAGACAGGTGACTGGGTTTTAGATGGCTCAAAAGTCAACAAAGTAACGCGTTCATTAGCAGAGTCATAAAAACCAGCTGAGGTTCTAAAAGGCAGATCCAAAGCATATAAATATCTAGGGAAAGATAAAGTTAATATAGGTACGTTACTTGATGAGGAAGGAAAGAAAATGAACGAAAAGATTTACAAATAAGTAATAAACAGCACTTTTGACTTCAGTCAAAAGTTAACTAAACAAAGCATGTTAAGAAGTTGAAAGAGTATGTTGTAGTATTCAGAGGACTTAGATGGTATTCAAGTTGGCAATAGCTGATTACTCCTATCCTAGGATGCTCCAGCAATCAGCCTCGTCAGTGTGGACCATGAGCATTGCTCTTTGAGAACTCAGGGAGCACAGAAAAGAGTCCAAGAGAGCAGTGGGACAGGCACAAGGAATTTAGAAAGAAACAGGGGACTCTCTCAGTCAACCTAAACCTGGAAAAAGGCTAGAATAATGTTTATAAAATCCTATTTGTAAACACATATGGAAAAGTAACGCAGCAACAGCCAACCAAGGTGGATTTGTCAGGAACAAAGTATGCCGTACCCCACTACCATCCATTTCCTTCTTTGTGAAAACTGGCCTGGCGGCTGCAGGCACACAGATCCCAAATCTCCCTGTTGCTGTAAAGGCCTTTGATATTGTCGTTCTGTGAAGTCCTCACAGGTGAAATACGGGGCTCCAATCCATACCGACCATAAGGAGAATCACAGCAGTACAAAATGCTCTCAAAGAGCAGTTACCAAAGGCTTACTGGGAACCTGGGAAGATACTCAAGCAGGGTCCTGCAAGGCTTTGCCTGGGTTCTATCCCATTCAGTGCATTCATGAACAACTCAGACTATTGAGTTAAAAGAGGACATCTGCAAGACCTCCCCATGATACCATACATGGATGAACTGTAAACAGCATAGGAGACAGATCTAGAATGCTGATATCTTGATAAATTTGGTTTGAGATCCATTAGAGACAGGTATGCAGACACTAAATACGTAGGCACAAAATGGAGATTATTAGTGGTACCAAAATGGATCTGGGATGTTCGCAGACCAGGAACTGAATGTGAGCCAATGTGATGCTGTTCCAAAAAGGCAAATATAATTCCAGTGTGCGTTAATAGTGCTCATGTATGCAAGTGCCAGAAGTTAATTGTTCTAGCTACTCTGCACTAGCCTCAGCCAGCACTTTGGGTCACATTTTGGACCATACAATTTAAGAGCACAGTCAAACCGGAGAGGATCCAGAGAAGAGCACCAACAATTGCTAGACTTCGAAGACGTGACCTATGAAGAGTGGTTCGATTAACTGGGTTTACTTAAAGAGAAGACTAGGAGGACACGATAGCAATGTTCATATGAGGGCACGATTCATCACATCTATTGCCAATAAGAACAATAAGTAATTGACTTAACTTGCAGGGATAAACTTTTGCTGTGATAACTCTCCAGTTGCACGGTTCAACAGTGGTACACGCTGCTCACAAGGTCATGGGATCCCTTTCGTTGGAAGCTTTTAAGAGTTAAGAGAAACACTTGTTAGTCACAGTCTTGGCAGATTTGATCCAATCTCAGAGCGAGGAGATGGACTAGATAACTTTCCGAGATTTCCCCTAGTCCTTGCTTCTCTGAAAGATCTCCAGCTTTTAGTAATGTTTTGTAAAGTGTTTGCAATTTTGTAACAGCTATGAACAGGGAACACAGAAATACGCTTGCCATGCCATCAAAGTGCTGTATGGACCTTAACTTTATATATGCAATGGACAGTATTGTTCAGAGGAAAGCTGTGCCATATTTCCTGAAAAACTTCGAGACACTGCTTGAACAGATTCCTGTTAGATAACAGTGTTGGGACAACTACAGATTCCTCCTTTCCCAGAAACCCCAATGCTAAAAGCCGTATCAGAGAATTGTAAAATACATACCCAACCTATTCCACCTTTTTTTGAAAGCTACCAAGTTAACACAACTCCCTCAGTGAGTCTCTGTTGTGCCTTATCTATATAAAAACCGTAACACGATAGACAATGCATTAAAAAAATTACAAATAATTTTCAAAACAGACAGTAAAACTCCATAGACGCAACTTTACACCCTCCCGCTGTCTGGACTAGAGCAACATCGCTGATGATGCTACAGAATATGGAAAATCACATACTGAATACTAGTCCAAAGCTGAGTTTTGGGGCTGAATTCAAAGTCCACTGTGAAACCTGTAAGGTTCTAAACAGGTAAATCAAAGGCTCCCAAATGATACACAGCAGAATGGGGCTGAGTAGGCAGAAATAGGAGCTGACCTTTACTTTGTTTATGGATTCTGTAGGACTAATCGAGTTTACTGGTCAGACCTCGGGAAGACCTCGCTTCTAGTAAAGCCAAGTACTTCCCAGCTTGTTTCTGTGAAAATCGGTAACAAAACAGACCTCAAGCCTATCAGTATTTGATGATAAAAGACATTCCATCTATTAGCTTTTCTTATCAAGATGGGAAAACAGTTCAATATCGTTTACAGAAATGCTACAAATCCCTTCATTACCATGTGGTTTGCAAACAGCCCCTAGTCATTAGCTTTACTTGAGCTGAAGTGTTTTCAGCTCAACAGCAAATAACCAAAAGGGATAGTCTCCAGGGACGTTTCAAGAGCACTGCATAAAGCCAACTGTTTCCTTAAGGCTACATAGCAACTGGCTTCAACTTTCTATTTCAGATTTTTCACACAGCTTTTTGGTAGCAAGAAACCAGAAACCCTTAGAGATAGGTACACTAGAGGTACGGAAACTAGCTTAAGCAAGCCTGAGTAACACAAATTGCAAAACTTTCTTGACTACTCAGTAGTCCCTGAGATGGCCTCATCATAATCACATGTGCTAACTTTTGCTCTGGGATCTAAAGTGAGACTTTTTTCAAAACATTTTAAGCCCTGCTTAAAATGCTATTTCAGATGCCATTTAAAGAGATTCCCAGAAGAGATGTGGGCTTCTGAAAATCCAAAATCACTTTTGAAAGTTGCTCCACAAGTATCCACAACAGCTGATGCCCATAGTGACAACATAAGAACCCTTTACCTAAATGCTGTCCCTGCACAAAGATGAATCTTTCTCAAGGGGACATGGGAAACTTTCCATGCCTACTTTTCTTTCTTGCAAAGTTAGACAGCTTCAAGCTCCAGGACTGTCCACAGCCAGGAAATTAATCTTTTAAGTGCAGTAATACTTGTTTTTAAAAGCAGGCAGGAAATATGACATTTTACATTTTAGTTTTTTAATTCTCTTTAATCAGACACATTACAATGCACAACTGTGTCTTTAGCCAGGTAACAGGGTGCCATCCTTCAGATCAGGAAGAGATGATGGAGAACTCCTAGTCCTTCCTCTGACCTTTTAGGTACAAGGAGTACTGCAGATATTCTAAATGAGGACGATTCCCACACTTAGTATAGCATTCCCCCTATACTTATAAAGCCTTTATAACAATTCAGTCATAGCCTTCATTTATTTGTGTAATTGAGATTGCAGCTACTGCAGCTAGGCCTCTTATTGAACTGAGGATCACCCTTGCCTTCTAATACATAACCCCCCCCTAATTTCCTAGGGTATTTTCAACTTGAGCATCATAAAGTTTCAAAAATACAATCTAACTGAAGTTAACCATCCCACTAGCGATGCAGCTTTCCGGCTCTTCAGTGCTCATTAAGAGAGATTGTTTATGAAACAAAATCTTTTTATTTAATGCTACACAATCTGAATTGAAGGAATAGAACATATACTTCACTTCAGTACCAAGCTATAGGGATACATCCCAGAACATTTTCCAAAGTAAAACCAGATTACCAAATACCAATCAGTGCAAGAAACATCTTTATCCATTTGCACTCAGCATGTTTTTAGACAAACTACAGCATCAGAACATATAAGTACCTCTCCCGCATACAGCACAAAGGTCGAGAGCAGATTTCTTGCCTTGTGGGAGCCAGTTTGTCAGGATATATGTATTGATAACATTAAAGAAAAATAAATGAAGCATTACATTCTGATGTCAGGTGTACAAGTGCAATAGTGGATTACTCTCAGAGGAGAACATCATTATCTATAAAAGTTAAGTGGTATACAGGTTATCCTGGAGTGACTATAATACAGAGAAACTTTATGCCAAAGTATTTACAGAGATACTGTCACAGCAAAGAGGACAGGAAGCTAGTCTGACAGAAGTAGTTCAATAAAGAGCATATGAGTGGGCGAAGACAAAGGCTTTGACTTTATATAATAAAATACCAAGTGCATTCTTTTAAGTGAATGAGTCTTTGAGACTATGGTCCTAGATTTTAGGAAGCCATTTGAAGGTCAGATGTACAGTCCTGCTGCATAGCAAGGGTTACGACTGCCAGAATTTTTACATCCGTTGTAACCTCCGTGAATCACAGCAATTTTAGTATTGCTTCTTACTGCAAGGTCAAAACTAAAGCTCTTAAATAAGCCCCCTCCAAAGGCTAAAGATGGGATTTTGTATAGCAGACCTTCTAGCACAATTCAATGTTTCTCCACTACCTCTGTGCTGTACATCTGGGATAAGAACTGAGCCCAGAACACTTTAAGGGTGATTATGTTTAGCTGCTCAAACGTTCTTGGCCAGAGAGTTATTACCCAGCTTTTTCTTGTCAATGCAACTTCAATCACATCCTATTTCTTGAAGTAGTCGTATTATTTTAGTTACTTTGGCTCTTTTCCAACAAGCTTATTTTAATCTGGTTGTGAAGAAAGGTTATTAATGGCTGGCTATTTTACATATTTCTTGAAGAGTTGCTACTGAAATAACCAGGCGCATCTGAGGGGGAACATGTGTGGTTGGCTGCTCAAAATATCATTAAAAATCTTTTCAAATCAATTTTTCCACTAAGAGCAGAGGTGCTTTAACCTAATATTTGCAAGCATTTTTCAAGCCAGCATACCCAGAAGTATTCAATCCTGCCACTTCTCAGCTTTCTCAGCCATCTACCAAATATAAAGGATAACAAGCATAACAAGAGTCTCTCCAGTGCATGACTTCAAGGAACATGATCCCTCACAGTAATGGAATCCCATTTGAAATGGCTTGCAGTAATAGACTCCAATGCACAGGACAAAAATGTAGAAGGAAGTCTCATGATTCTCATGCAGCTTCTAGGGAGTCTGCTGCGCCTTGAGCCAACAACTTGACTACTAGTGACTGGGCTCAAGCAGACAGCACACTGAACAGTAAATCTGAGCAGCTTCCCTCTTCACTTAAGATTAATTTACTGTAATGTACATTACTTTCAGTGGAATGATACTGCTCATGTTTTGGCAGGATGGGGAAAAATTCCACTTTGTCTTTTTTATTATTTTTATAAGGCAGATAATGCAGAAAGTTGAAAACAGAACTTCTACAAGGATTTAATCTGTGATATTGTAAAATCAAAGTACTACTTTATTAAATGAGTTATTTTACACAATATGAACATCAATATAATTACAATTGTAAAAAATTTTTTATAACAAGTATGGACCGATTTTTCAGGATTTCCAGATAGGGCACAACTGTACATTTACACAGAATTGTCTTTGCGTGAAGCCCAAGAGGGAACAGCATAAAAATATGAATGTTTCTGTAGCCCCTTCATTTTTGCTGATCAACAGTTTTAGAAAAGCAGCTGCAGGTTTGTTATATAAGGTCTGACAGTAGAAGAGTCAATAGGTGCCATGATTTCACCTATAAAAAACAAGAATAACTCAGTTAAGCTGAACTGTTACACAATGCGGTTTACCTTCATGTGAATGAAATACTGTAATACTGCTTTTTACTTCATTTCAGCCTTTTATTATAACCACTTTCAGTTACAGCCTAACAACTGGCTATTGGGAAATATCTTCTACAGTCAACACAGAGGTTAAGTTTTATATTTGAACGCAGAAAAATATGCATTCACTTGCATAGCTTCAGGAACAAAAAGGCTCAATTGTTGGAAATACACTAAACAACTATTTCCATTATGTGTTTTGTAGCAACAGACAGATCGTATTTGTTATATGCATTTTGTTTAAAGCAAAACTAACATTTCAAAGCAAGAACTGAATAATAAAGTATTCCTACAACTCTAAGGATGACCATTTGAAAGAACATTAATCCCTTTTAGAACAACCTCCACGCACAGTGAAATGCCACAGCCATTTCACCTACGTAAGTATTAGCTTGCTTCTCCTGTGTAACAGTTCAGGGGTATAACTTTAACCTATAGTTAATTTTCATATTAAAGGAAACGAAGCAAGTTTTAAGTCCCAGTTGGTGGTGGTAAAAAAACTGATTCATAATACATCTTTCTCAGACAATCATTTAAAAATTAAGATAATGACCTGTAGACAACTTTACGCCTGAACATCAGCCAATTCTGGAGGAAGTGGAGTCTTAGGATGCTTGCTTTCAAAGTGCTGTTTGAAGGTCTTGGGATCCGGCATTTGTGTCTGATTAAAGAGAGACATTTAACTTTATGCACAGTACAAGAGTTAAACGATACTACAAAAGTTGTTCCCCCCTATGTTTTATTTGCTTTTTTCCTGAAGCAAATCGTCTCCTCAATGACACTGCTCTAGTGATAGAAGCACCATTAGTTTAGCTGCAGATTAAGAGAGAATATTTAACCTCAGATTTTCAGAGTGGTGCTTTTAAGGACTAGTATCACACTGTTTTGGCATGTTCATCAATGGTATTATTCTTGCTAGAAACCTCCCTGCAGATCTTACCCTTCACATGCTGGTTTGGTGGAAAACCTACCTCCTTACCATTTTCTTTTTCAACACCTAAAAGATAAAGATTTGATTCTGAAAAGGATAAACATTTACGAAAGCTATTTCTTTATCAATAGGCCAAAGAGTTACGTGGCATAGACTGATTCTCTACTTGGCACAAGCTATCTCAGACCATTGCTACTACGCAGTTGCAGGCATCAACTGCCCAAAGCAATTGCTGCTACAGCCTGATTTCATGAGAAGAGGAGCTGGTTCCAAGTACTTAAGTGAGCAGCCCTTAATTTGGAATCTTATTTAAGACATTCAAAGTGACAAATCTATTCTGGGACTGACCATTTAAGTGAAAATGGCAAGTTTATCCTTCAGCTCCAAAATGAGCACATTCAGGAGAACTAGCCAGAAGGAAAGTATAATCTGATTAGTGCTCACATTTCTGTTCTCTTGTCAAGTCATTTATTGTAGTAGAAGTTACTGTGTATCAAACTTACGCTAAAGCTTTTGGCACCACCACTTTTCCTCTCTCCATTAACATCAATAACCAGTGATTCTAAGATGGGCCAATTCCACCACAAAGAAAAGATGTTTCCACTTGGAGATTAAACAGGAAGTGATCTCATACTTTTTACATTTTATACATCATACTAACAGCATGTGCAGACCCCTGCAATTCAAAAAGCAAGATAACTACCCAAAACAGATCTGTACATGACCTCTCAGACTTTCTCGTATCTCAATTATCAGTACAGCTGAGTAATCTGTAAGCAAGTCACATAACAGATGCAAATGCCTATAGCAACAAGCTAGACAGCCACTTAAGAAGTATTTTAGTTTCCACTATACAATCTTCTAAAAATTCCGCTCTAGACTGGAAGACAGACCTGCCTATGATAATATTTTGCCTTCAGTTCCTCTTACCCTACAGACAGTGCAGGTATATATCAAGGCAGCCTTGGCTGCAGCCTTCTGATCATGTCCTTGTTTCTTTTTTTGCTCAGCTTGCTTTTTGGCATTTTTCTGCTGCGACTGAATCTTCTGCTGTCCACGAGCCATATCTACAAACAAAAAGAAGACATTTAGTCTACAAATGTGAGAAACTACTGCTGCTAGCTGACTCAGCAGCCGTAACCATGAGCATAAAGCAGTCATGCGCTCTGTCCATAAGGCCTACAACTCCCATAATTCATATACAAGACATCTGTTCCAGCTCTTTACTATGTAAAGACTCTCTAGTTTTAGTATCTTTCTTAAAATACGCACCAGAACTATTTTGTTCATTCTAAGGTTTCTTCCTCTACAAAGCTGCAAAGTCTACTTTTGAAAAGTGTTTTCAAGAGTCAGAACAATTAATGTTTACTTTATAGTTAACAGAAACTTATTCTCCATTTCCACAGGTACAGTAAAATTTAGGGGTTTTGTTGTTTTTTTTTTTTAAGCTTAAGATTCAACCTTTATTTCTGGAACTTGAAACAGGTTCCAAGAACGGCAAATCAAAGTATTATCCAAACTGTATTACTGTCTTCTGGTGTACATGCTTGTGATCTGCCTTGGAGTTGGGAATGGCAAGAACAATAGGTCATCCCTCTTTATTCAAGGCTATTTTTACAGATGGCCATCCTTCTTGATTTTCAGCCAACTTTACATGCCTACATACTTCTTAAAAAGAAGTAAAATTGCCCCCATCAGAAGCCATTACTCTATACAACACAGCAGCATAAAGGAAGCAAACACTATTGCCACCTGCCATTAGAAGGTCCACCACAAGAAGAAATGAGCTACAAAAATCGCATTCCAGGGAGCAGCAAAACAGCGTATTTTACAACAGCAACGCTCCACCTGCATGCAGCCCACTAGGCCACCCAATTCAGCTTGCACCCCACCCCCAGATCAGACACCAGGCAGGATTTGGGCGCGCTGACAGAGCAGGCTTCAGAGAGTGGTTATATAACCCAGCAGCCCACTTTCCGCCATTATCTTTCTCACAGTCCCTCATGGCCCACACACAATCCAGTTGTGCAGCTCTCACAGAAGCACAAGACTCACTATGCAAGCACAGGACAGCTAGTCAAGTCCATTATTTTTAGGACAACTAGTAAAGTCTAATGTTCCCAGAAGGTTGGCTGGTTGGTCATTGCCCCTCTGCGCAACCTGGGCATTTGCTCTAAGTTTGGTACTCATGAGACACACTGCATGGCTACAACAGGTCCGTCGTGCAGTCCTTCCCACAAGGACAGACGGCCTTCCAATGCAAGAGGGAGAACAGCCTATCCAAAGACCGACCTCCAGTAAATATGCATAAAAAGCCCTTAAAACCATTATGAAAATGAAGTTTCTATGACACATCAACCACATCTGGAAATTCACTAGTATTGCAAGAATTTCTGGACGTGTAGCATCACAGTGCTTAACACTGAGCAAGGAGAAGGTCCTGAGACCCAAACCAGCTCTTATGGATTGCGAGGCACCTCTCAGGCCATAGTCCAGTTCTTTCATGGTATTTAACACCACCATGTAACCCTTTGCAGCAGTATTACACTACATCTTCAGCGTTCCCTCCTCTCCCCCATCAGTTTCTCTAAAGGAGAATTCAGGAGTCCATACAGCTAACAAAATTGAACAGAAGAAAACACAAATTCTATTAACAAGCATACAGAAATACACGTGGCATTCAACAGTTTCCATAAAATACAGCACTGAATGTTAATAGACTAAAAATACTAGTCTACGTTTCACTGTACGCTACAGTTACTCCAAAACATCCCAGCCAGGGCCTCACACTGTTTATGTACAGCATGGCTCAACAAGAACACTGAATTCCCATTAAAAAAACAAACAAACAAACAAAGAAGAGATATTGCCAATAGCTTTGCATACACTACAAGGAACTGTAGGTTTTATTTCAGTTCTATTTTACTAGCATTACAGTAATCCTCCAGAAGTCAGGGGGTTCCTGATAGAGAATACTCAGATATAATAAAAAAGAATGATTTTCATGAAGTGTTTGCATATTACTTTGAATTTTAGTCCCTTGATAAGAGCTTGTTAAGTAGTACATTGCAACAGCCAACCACACTGAGCTTGTATGTATTTGGCAACTGCTGGTTTTAGTTAAGACAAACAACAAAAACATCTGCTTAAAAATATCAACCTCCATATGATGCCCGAGACCAAAAAGTCCAAGAGTTTAAGTACTGCAATTACACAGTTGAAACACGCAGAGTGAATACTCAATTACTGGAAAAGTAAGATTATTTGGACTATCAGCATACTAAGAAAGTGACAAAGATAATCCCAAAGTTCTTTTAAAATAATGATGAGTTCATCTACAAGGCTAAATCTGTATTTCAGTTGCACAACACAGGTAAGTGTTGTTTTCCTTATCAGGCACACCCTCAGAGAGCCCAGCAAACAGGCCTGCTGTTTTGAAATAAAAATGCGTGAGCACATAGGAAGCCTAACACCACAGAAAAATTTGCTGCCAAATCATAATGGCAACAGCACGGGTATTACAGGGCAGCGAGGCTGAAGCCTGCAGTACGTTAATGCCTCACACAGGGTCATTTCTTTGTAAGCAACCAGAACCTGAGCAGAGCGTTTCAAGTCCTAAAACTGGACACCGACAGCTGCTTCCGCTGTCACTTCCAGAAACAAACAGCAGCCTGAGGTAGCCTGGCTTCCCCAGCCGGGCAGCGAAGGGCTTGGGCCAGAGGAGCAGCAAGCTCGGCCTGGCCCGGCACCACTGCGAGGGAAGCCCCCGGACTGGGCCCAGCCTGAGGCGCGAAGGGGCAGAGGGAGGCCGCGGCCGCCCGGGAGGGCCTCG
>NW_008795122.1:3186202-3212818 GCF_000699145.1 Aptenodytes forsteri | reverse complement strand
GGAGGCGAGGCTGCGCTGGCTTTGGGTGCGCGCTGGGCGCTGGCTTTGGGGCCGGTGCGCGCTGGTACGCCTTACGGGCCAAAGTCCCGCTAACGTCCAGCGTTGCGAGGGGTCCAGTGCTCGGAAAATATGAGGGACGCGGCGCCGCCGCGGTCAGAGATCGCTGCGCAGGCAGCCGGGATCCACAGCCCAGCTCTGACCCCTTGGTTCCTGAGGAGCGGAAGCCGTTAGCCCCAGCTGAGCCCTGGGAAGCTGCAGGGAGATTCCTAATGAGCTCCGTCTGCTGTTGACGGCGTGCCTGGCTGTGGGCAGCACTGCGCCGCAGTGCCGGTGGGACTGCGGTAGGCGCCTGCCCTCGGACCATCTCCTCGCTTCCCGGCAAGCCCTGCTCTCGGCCACATTCCTCTGTGCTTAGCATACAGACGCAGCCTAAAAATAGCTGCTGTTCCTCCTCAGTAGGATCCGGAAAAATGGCTCTGGGGAGGCTGTAGGGAAGGGGCTGGAGGTAAGGCCGGGCAGGGATCCCGGAGAGGATGAAATCCCGTTCAGGTGGCAGTTCACGCAGAAGGCCCACGCAGAGCCTAGAAGGGTTAAGTGGATTGAAAGCAGAAGGAAATGGCCTGAGATGAGAGAAGCAGAATTTGTTTCAAGTTGAAAGTGTACTAGATCTTGTTTTGGCGTTTAAGGCAAGGACTGCAGAGGAAGTCGTTTACAGGCTGTATTCGCAGCACGAGTGATTTGAAAGGTATTAGCTTGCATGAATAGAGATGTAGGCAGGCCTTGTAAAGAAGGATAAAGGAGCACTTTATTTTCTATCGACATCATCATATATCCCAAAGGAAGGCTGAACGTCTGTGCCTTCTCAGATTATACATCTGTTAGGAAAAGCAGAAATAGAGGCAGCATCTCTGCTCAGACATGACATTCTGCCACTCTGAGCAATTGTTGTGGCTTCCAAATAAGCCTGGAGTCTTGAACAGTTCTGTGTCTGGGGCAAACAGCAAACATGATACACTTACTAGAGGAATTACTAAGTGTTGGCTTGGCATTTTACAGGGGCTCAGGCTAGATAGGTGTAATGTTCCCTTCCGATCTGAGGGAGAAGAAAAGCAACAAAAAAATCCCTAAAGCAGTGCAGTGAACGTTTTGGGCCATCGTTATGTGTCTTGCCCAGAGCATGATAGCGGTTGCAGGGGAACTGTGTAGCAGATTACTGACACTTAAGTCACTGGTATTAGGTCTGGGTGTGACAACATCTGAGACGGTCAAACGTAAGCCTATGATAACAAATTAAGTTATATTTTTCCTGACATTCCTGTTTGCAATGGTTTCTTCCACATTAAACTGACAGCGCTGAAAATGCTTATGCCTGGGCAGTGCAATCCACACTGCATTAGAATGATCTTGTCAGTAGGTTCTGAACTTTATGGAAATAGGCAACTATAAAAAACACTGAAAGTGCACATGTGCATGCTTGTGGGCGGTAGGGAGAGGTGGGCATTTTGGGTTCTGTGCTTGGAAGCAGGTGGCTTTCAGAATGAGGTTTCACTTTGATCGGCAAGAAGATTGCCGAGTGAAAAAGTAGCCTCTTTCCTGGCTGATGCTATTTTAGGAGGACTGCTGGCCTCAGATGTGGTACTGGAGACTGCTTTCAAGGGTCGTATCCCGATACTACGGCACTGCTACACGCCTGGCTGGATGAGAATTTCAAATAAAGCAGATCTCTTGAACGCATGTTGAGCTCTGGCTGGTCTCCAAACCTTTTTCTGCTTTCGGTAGAACAGAGGCTCTCCTTCCAGGACAGGGGACCGCAGCCTTCCCTCTGGCTGCTCTGTCTTTCGTCCTGTTGTGCTGTAGATCCTGGTCACAGCATCAGTCCCTGTATTGCCCAAATCATGGCTCTGCAACTTAGATGCTTCCAAAGAGACTGTTAGGAGACAAAAACCCACTGTGAAAGAAGAATACGAGTCCCCGTAGTTGAAATTTCTACTATGAAGAGAATAAGGAAAATTTCCCATTCACTCTAAATAATTTTTCAAAATTTATTCACTGCATGAAACTTATTTATCACACCAAAGGGGATATTTCCATGCACGTGTGCAGGTTAGCAGAGAGGCACAGGGTGAGCTGGTAGAGAGGCAAGACTGGTCTGTGTGCTGGATGCTTTGCATAGCTCTGACAAAATGAACCCGTCGTAATTGCAGTTTATCTGGCTTATGGACTTGCTCTGCTTTGTGTTGCTCCCATATGAGGTGAAGCAATCCAGAGCATATGAATGAAAGTATAAATAGAAGTTAAAATGAAAAATAAATGCAAGCTTTAGACTGCAATGTTGTGTCTTTAAATTGCTAGAAATATACTGCAGCGTTCTTCTGTGTGCTTCTTGCTTAATTGTTGTTTTCTAATTTAAAAACAACTCATAAACCCACAGATATTACCGAGTATTCTGCATTAAAATAAAGTGAAAATCAAGACTACATCTCAGTAGTTAAGGGTAGACCAAGTGCAAGGAGTTTGTCATTATCCCCAAGCCAAGCATTACAAAAATGTTTCAGTGGTTACAATTCACTGAAGTCTGTAGCAGCATCACACACATAGAAAACGCAGCTCCATATGGGCATGGATAAGGCATTTTAGCTCTTATGGACCTCCTAAAAATAGTCCAAATTTAAAAAAAAATACATTATTATCTTCTCATGATGAGACAACTGATGAGAAACAAGGCTCCAATTTAAGCCAAGCATGAATGTAGTGAACAACGTGATCAGAAAAAGCAAAATGCTGGTCTAGTCAGGAGGAAAGCAGCAAAGGAAACTGGAAGGAGCAATGCTGTAAGGCAGGATTATTTGTTAGGGTTTTTTTTAAACAGTCTTGATTGTTTGTTACTCTCATCCTTATTTCCCATCTCTTTGGATTCCAGCCCCCCATCATTTTCTGTGCCTGCACAGAGGTGCAATTTCTGTCATTAGATCAAAATACTTGTGCTCAACAGCAACTTGTTGACACTTGGAATTTTGTTGCAAGTCAGTTTGAGCTATCTCACCTTAGTGTGACTGGTGTCCCCAACACAACTCCCTGCTATGAAGCAGCTGACATTTTGACATGTGTTACTAAACCCATTTTGAAAGCAATTGTTCTGAGGTGCAGGGCAAGTTTGCTCACAACAGCATAGGTGGGGCTGCATCTCCCTTCTGAATCAACTCCTGCGCGCCTGCCAAGTCCTCCCACTGCCGTTCTCTACCACACTTACTGCCCGCGTCTTTTTCCTGCTCCGTTGCTTGTGTGCTCGCTATTGATCCAGTGCCGCATCGACCAAACATCATCTCACCGGCTGAACGCTGGCTTGCAGCTCAGTGCTGCCCTTTGCTACTCACTTGCAGGGAGTACACGTGCCGGTATCGTGTGCCTGGCTATTGAGTGGTTTTATTGAGTGCCCCACCGTCACCCCTTGGCGTGTCTGAACAAGTGAAGGAAAGGGAAGGGGATGTGTCCTGGGCCCTGCAAGTGACAGAGATCTTATCACTAGATTTTGTGGATGCAGACCAACGTTGACAAGAACGCAGAACAGCAGAGATTGGCTCTGCAGTCGAAGGTCATAAGACACAGACTTTGAAGCCAATATCCTTTGAAAGGATATTCAAAGCCAATGCGATGGTAGATCAGAGTCAGTATCGCTGAATTTCAGGGATGGGATGACATGGTTTTGTGGGCAGAACCCCAGACAGGCTGGATTCCTCTACAGTTAGTATTGTTTGATATAAAACATCGTGCAACTGTACTTAACCTAGCTCAGGGGCCTGACAGGGTAGCATTTTGCTCATTTACCCTTCCTCTGCCTTATAGACTTCTACCTCCTCCCTCCCCCATGCATTAGCATACCATTCTTTTCCCTGTAAATGTATTTTTCACGACCACACCTCCAGTTCTCATACATGCAGTTCATGCCTCCCTGACACAACATTATCTCCTGTCCCTCCGTTGACCCTGATTGCTGTGTGCTGCTTTTCCGCAGCTGGGATGTTGGCACCTCATGGGCTTGCCCAGTATTGCTGTTGTGGCAAATACAAAAAAGTGAGATCTTAAATCACATATTTGGTTCACAGATTCAGTAGGTTCTTAGCTCTGCACTATGAGATGATACCAAATCACAATACATATATACTGCAGAAAGAAATATTTTAAGGCATGTGACGGTATGCCTCTTTCTGCATGTTACTGTAGAACTAGGTATTTTGTAGTGCACAGTATGCTGATCTGCAAAGTTTAAAAATGGAAAAAGAAGGGGAAAAAAAAGAAGAGCAAACAAGTGAGAAGGGAAGCCAAAAACCGTGCTCTGTTTTGGAAAGATGCCGGCGCAGCAATGCAGTGATACCCTTCCAGTTCCACAGTAGTTTTGAAGGACCAGCCCCATTAGCAGCAATGCAGCATCTTTTCCTGTTTTGCCTGCTGCCTTTCTGAACAGTCTCTTTGTTTCAGGGACACCCAATGGGTGACATCCTCCAGAACAAGGACAACCTCAGGTGATGTCCACCGTATTGCCAGCCTCCCTGTGCTGCTCATCATACTGACACTCCCATCAGTAGACTTCAGAGGCATATAAACAAGAGTGACATTATCCTTCCTAGCAGGTCAGTCCCCCCTTCTTCCACACCCCCAGTGAGCTGGCAGCCTGTCACGTGCCCAAGCATTTGTTAACCTTTTCCAAAAGTTGATACAACAGTCGCTTCTACTTTGCCACTGCCACGGGCCCAGGATCCTGTGCAATGAGGCAGCCTATGGAAATACTTTTGCCACCAAACCTTAAATTAGGACAAACCCAGGGAATGGTGTCCCAAAGCTCATGGTAGGTTGTGGTGTTGTGTTGGTTTGCTTTTGCTGGCTCAGAGACTACAACTAATTGTCCTTTCTCTCTTTTTTTTTTTTACCTCCCATAGCTCCTGACCCTTTGCGGCAAATATGGACAGAGCTGCTTCAGTGAACATACCTCTCCATTGGAAGGGCAAAAAAATGTTCAAGGGAGGATGCGACATGGAGCTGCCCACATCCTCTGAGAGACAAAAAAAGAGAGGGCTTGAGGAAAAGGCTCATGAAGAATGACAGAGAGGGAGGCAGTCAGAAGGTCGGAGATGCAGTTCCTCAAAGGTTGGCAAGGCATGTGCACCTTCTGGAGAGCATGGGCAAAGATTGCCTTGTGACCTCTAAGTATTTTGCAGTCTCTCCTCTTTTAAATCCATGTTGTTGGATGTGACTTTTGCTAAAAACAACAAGGCGCAAATGCCTTTCTCAGCATGTCACAACTTTTTTGACCAACCCACATAGACAAACTGGAGACCTTGAGAACATACGCTTCTGTTCTATATAAACAGTTTAAAATAGATTTTAGCTTTGCACAGCATTACGTACAGTTACTATTTTTAAATGCACACCAGTTAATCTGATGCGTTCATTCCTTTTCTGTGTTTGCCCTCCATTCATGCTTTTGAGTCTTGTACCTGTTCCAGTCCCTGCCTTATCATGAAAACCAGTATATCCGTACATTTTTAATTAATTCAGAATACCAAGATTTCCCTCCCCTCCACCAATATAATTAAATATATGTATGAAGCATGAAGAAAGTCCTCGCACCATGTCGTGTGCGCGTTAAAACGTGTGCAGCAATTGTGATTAAAACCTCTCACAAACATGCTGACATTGTTGACAACTTGTCTCTAGCCTCAAGGAGGGCAATACATCCCTCCGTCTATGCTTCTGAGTGGCTGCACATCACAGAGATGCCTCTATGTTGAGGTGGCTCAACGCATCCGCCGGCTCTGCTTGCTTCCTTCTTTAGCCCATCTGCAAGAGTCCACCCTTGTACTAGCAAATATTTTGGTAGCTGCATATTGTACCTCGCAGAAGGGGCAGTTACTTCTCATCCACAGACAGCCACTCCATCTGTCTTTCAGTCATCCATGTGCAGATTTCATTGCCATTCTGGAACTGCTAAGGCCAGGGTGGGAAGCTCTTTCCGCTGTCCAAATAGCATGTGGAATCTTGCTGGGCAAGGAAGCAGAAGCCAAGGGCACATCCCAGAATGACATCCCAGAATGAGCACAGAGAGTCAGTACACAGGAAAGGGCTCTGCAGCTGCGGGATGTTCCCTGTGGAAGGAAAGCAGCCTTGGACATCCAGAAGTGCCACACGCACACTGCTGGTTTTCCCAGGTCTGCAGTGCTGGCTCAGCCCCAGCAGTCTGCTGCTTCAGGAAGAGATCCATGAGAAACATCTGCTGGATTTCAACTTTTTCCTTTTCAGATGCCCCGTTACACTCACTCTGAAGTCACTGCATGACTTAAAGGCAGGAATCCAAAGAGCCTGCTGCAAACTGAGCTGTGAGGATTGCTCTGATCGCCAGTGTTTCCTGCCAGCTGCTAACAGCGCTTTGAACATAGTAAGATCTAGCTCACAAACACTGGTGGATAAATAGGACCTGGCAAGAGAAATCGAGGGAATGATTTGGTTTGCACCAGGCCACTGGATCCCATTGCTTTCTGCAAAAGATCCCAGAGTGCCGCAGCAGAGCAATGCGCTAGGGGATGTGGGAACAGAACAGAAAACACATTCCTGGAAGCAGCCAGCAATGCCAAAAGATAGCAGCTACGTGGAGGTAAAAGACATCACTTGCGGGGCAGTGAGGTGGAACATATGTGCTGATTGTCAGAATTACTGCAGCTGAGTTACTGTGGATATACAAAGCCCACAGTCATGTCTCAGTAGATGCTCATAAGTTTACTCTTAAGACAGACCGCCACAGGATGGAGGAATGGAAATCCCTTTTCCTGCTATATGGCTGGTGTCTGAGCAGCACAGGCAGAAGGCTGCTTTTTCACTCTGTCCTGTAGCCCAGCTTTTGCTTGGAAACTGCAGGAGAAAACCAAGGAGGATGAATTATGCTTCTGTGAAAACACTCAGTGCACATCTCTAGTCAGGCAAGACAGAATAACACTTACAGGAGGGTCCCAGAGCTGAAAAGAAACAAGAGCTGGTTATGAGGTAACATTAGGTACAGATTTTGCACATTAGTATCTACTAGCCTAAAAAAAATTAAAGCTCTCATTTAAACTACCCGATTAAAAAAAAATGACTCATTTCAATCTGACTGATGGTCTGTAAAGCTAATTCGGAAAGTTGTGCTTTGCAGCTTGGCTAAAAAATTGTACTGAAGTGAAGTGGAAATGCCTGGTGTTGGAGACTTGCATGTTTGTCCCAGTGGGGAAGTGTCTTTTACAATGCTTCCATGGGCAAAAAGACCAGGTTAGAAAACAAAGGCCTGATGCTGTCCATGCTCAGACAGGTATACAGCTTCAAAACCTGCCTGCTGCACTCCCTCCCCATCCCAAACCAAGACTGAAACCCCTTACCATCCTGCACCTGAGCCTTCCTACTCTGGCATCTCCAGTGTGCCCTTCTCCAAACCAGCTGTCCTAGGCTCTCCCTGGCACTGTCCCCTGTGTCCTGGCATCCACAGTAACAAGTAACTCCAGCTGTGCAAAGCTCAAACCAAAGGCTGCCAGCACAGCCTGAGCCCTTGCACACTTCACCTGTTCCTTGTTAAAACGTGTATCTTTAAGCAAGATAAATTTAGACTGGAAATTATCTCCCAGGCTTGTTGCTTCTATATTTTTCTCTGATACCATAAAGAGTTATTTGGTGAGAGAAATCTTTTCCTCAGATATTTAAAATCAGGATCAGATCGGTTTTTTACCTTTCTCTTTGATAAACCAAAGAGCTTGAGCAAATACTGAATAGTGCTTTGCTAAGAACAGGTCCCTGTGGGACCAACACTAGTAAAAAGGTTGGCACTGAGGATGGCTTCCCATTTACAAATATTTTTTGAGATTTTGTACAGTCAGATCCCAGTCTGTAACGATGGTTTCCATTAGTTTGTAGAAACAGGACACCTGTATTTCTCTCTTGGCTTTCTGAGACTGTGCTGTGGACATGCAGGACTTGGGTGGACATGCACTACAGACCCAACCTGCCACTGAGAGTGGCCAACTGGTCCAAGTGTCACTAGTGCCCAGCAATCATACTGGAGCCACGCTCCTGACTGCTTTACTGGGTGCCCAGAATTCCTGGAGATCTTCCCCAAATCTTTCTCTGCATGTCCCTTCCCATATGCCAGGCAAATTTTCCACAAAGAAAAAGACAAAGCCTGATGTTCACTAACTGCTATGGATACCCTGACACCACCTTTGACTTGGAAGCCTCCAGCAGTACCCAGATGCAGCTATGCACATAAAATAGACTGATGGAAGGGCTCAGGCTGATGTAAGTACTCTGAAGCTCAAATCCCCTCTTCCTCATAGCTCTAACCCCGCAGCCCTGTGCCAGTGCAGAGACTCACTGATTAACTCTCCTCACAGGCACTGCAGCTCTTAACTCCACTAATTAGACCTCGGTCTGGGTCAGGAAATGACTTTTGTGCTCTACACAGCTCGAGAGCCTGTGGCTCTCCTTGCTCAGAGAGGCACTGTGGAGGGTGAGGTGCTTGGGCAAACAGTGATGATAAGGGAAAGAACGTATGGCTTTGCTGGCTCAGCACTGGAGGTGGCTTTTTACCACACCTGCCTGCAAAGAAGGCGGAAATGTTTGTCTTGGGAAAGAGGAGGAGGTGGGAGGAGCCACGCTTGTGCTTAGCGCATCCCAGGCAAGAGAAAAGGCTTTGGTCAAGTCTCTATGAATTTGTTCAGGGCTATTGGGGAGAATTATATGACAACGCTGAAGAATTGGGGAAGGGCACAGTTGCCAGGCTCACTATTCATCTCTGTTTTTTCTGATCTCATGAAATGCACCAACTTCAGATGCTGGATCCCCTGCCGTCAGCTGTCTCATGATGGGACATCTACACTCAGATCTCAGCGGCGGCGTTAGATGTGCCTGCAGTCTGTCTGGGACATGCTCCACAACACACAGAGACCCTGGCACATCAGCATCCTGCCCTGGGCAAGGGCATTGTGGCTGTGGAAACCTGTGATCACTTCAGCCAACAACTTTCTCGGTGCAAAATATTTGGGTTTAGCAGTTAGGACCTGTGTGACGGTGAGAGGATATTAAACCAGCAAGCATACTTGCATGTTGTGTCTTATCTAACCTTAGTGAATCCTGAAGAGTTTTAGGTGGGATTTACTGGAGCAGAAATGATGAACCAACTTGATCACACAGTAGAAAGCCTGGTTGCTCCCGAGTGCCCGCAGCTCTTAAGCTCCTTGTGATGAGGGAGACAGCAGATTGTAGCATTAAGGTTACTTGCCCTGGCACAGTCTAATAATGGCCCTTCTGACCAGAAGTGTCAGGTGGCCTCTGGGAAAGGCCTCAAGATCCAGTTACTCAGATGCCAAGGGGGAAACAGCTGTTCCATTGTGCTACGACAGAAAGACCACAGCAATGATATCCAGTACAATACCAGTAATCCTCAAAAAGTATCCAATATCCATTCTTCAAAGAAAGGGCTGAGTCCAGGCTGGACAAGCCTGGTGTGAACATGTTCCAGCCTGCTATGAAAGCCTCTACCAGAGACATGGCAGAGCCTAGAGAAGTTAAACCCTGACCCCTTTGGGGTAGCTGCTGTCCAGCAAAGTCTCCACTGCTGCCCTTCAGGCACTGGCTTTGAATGAGGCTAACAGCAATCGAATGGCACACGTCACAGCGGAGCCTTAGCCAGCCCTAGTCTGAATAAGGACAGAAGTAGTATCATGACAAATAATGTCAGCTATGAATAACATTATTCCTTAACATCTAAAGAAGGTGGGACTGAGAATTTCTGAACTTTGATTTGCTCGCAAGGCATCCTAAGAGATAATCCTATGTAATACTATGGGCTGCATTGCTTGCTGGCACTGACGTGCACAGCTCCATTAGCATTAGGTGCATGGCAAGCGGTCAGACAACAGCTGTACTTGGCCTCCTCTCTTGTTCTGCTCTCTATTTAATGAAGTCTTATGTATGATATAGAAATACTGGGAGAAATCCAGCCCACCTCTGCTGGTTTGAATGTTGTTGCCTGTGTTTCACTCTTTCCAGAAGGCCCACAAGTGAATTTAAAAGAGGTGCAGCTGTTCATTTGCAGCTTGCACATGGTACGAGAATGTGGTACCCAGCCCCGAGCTCCTCATCTGCAGGACGTGTCGCAGCTCCCGACAGCTGATCGCTGCGTTTTCCTGCCAACTTCTCTTCATGGTCTGTTAGCTGCTGTTCTGGAGATCAAACTTGCTCCTTGGAATCTATTCAAGCTATAAAGTCCAATTTATTTCTAGCACAACATCCACTGGCGTTGCCTCTGCAGTATGTTGGCCCAGCCTGAGCAAGCTCACTAACTCAGAAGTAGCTCTGATTTCTTTTCTGTTGCCAACAGACCGAGGCAGCAATTAAGATGATGACTGTTTTTAAGGGCTTTCTCTTCAGGAGGAGCATAGCACCTTGCGATTGGTCCCCAGCAGTCTCTCCTCTCGGGGGGAGCCTTTACGAGCACAGGGGGTACTTCGGCTGCAGAAATGGAAGAGCTTGGCTGAGTGCAGGGCTCCCTGCTACACCAGGACTCTGCTTCAGCCTCAGATCTCACCTGGCTTTAAATTCTTTCCATTGACTTTATCTTAACCTTTCTGTTCCATACACAATGTTATCAGATCTACTTAGGCTTTACTGTCACGTCTCCTATATTAGTAGTTAGGTTTTGTTGACAAGACCAGACTGGTTGAGGTAAATTGGCTTACTCAGAGCACGGTTAGCGACATGCACACAGTTGGTCTGACCATGTATTCTTGTGGAGCATTTTCCCATGGAAGGGAGGCTTATGCAACCATTCAGTCTGTCCCACTAGCAATTTTGGGCCCATTGGCTGATTTCAGTCAAAATCTGAGGGAGCAGTTAATCAGCAGAGGCAGCCATCCATGCACAGAGCATCCTCCCTGGGCCCTGCAAGCTGCACTGCAGGTTTTGCTCTCAGACACTACAGAATCTACACAGAAGAGACATTGCATCCCACCTACACAAATTTTGGTGGGAGTTTGTGTCTTGCTGGACACCAGATAATCCAACTATAAATCCATGGGAAAACAGATTTCTTAGCTGTGCTGCTCTACTGCTTTTTAACTTTCTGAGGTAAGGCTTTTTATTATAACTAAGAGCACTGGCACTAAATCCAAAGAAACTCACAGGTGCAAATGCAGTCATCTTTTTGCTGGGGATATCTGCATTAGCCCAAAACTGCAGCACAAGAGAAACAAATGAGGATCATCAGCAAATGATGGCAATGTTAATTACACAGTGGTGCTATAAGAGTACTAAGCTCTGTAGTGACAGAAAATCACCAGGCTGGCCCCACTAAGAAGGACTTATGGTTTCCAAAGGCAGAACAATCTAAGTCAGCACCCAGAGAGCACCAGAGCAGGAACATTTCCCAGTGGTGGGTGCTTCATGCTTGTGCTGGATCTGTGAGAAGCTCCGCAGGTTCCTGAGGAGGTGGTGTCAGCCTGCTGGTGGGGGAGCTTTATGGAGATTTAAGTTAGTGAAGGGAATATACAGCAGAAATAACACAATAGCCTCATAGCAAAAGGGACCCCTTCCTCAAGTCCTTTCTGCCGGTTGTGCGAGCAGGGCTGGCGTTGCAGGGCGAGCCAGTGAGCACTGAGTGCCATGGGCCCTGCTTCCAGGGAGTCCAGAGCAGAGGCAGCTCAGCCAAAACTCCTTGGGTAATGGCCAGCGAGCCTAGTTCGTCAGAGCAGCAGTGGCAAGGAAGGTACGTAGTCCACGGGCAGTCTAATTGAGATCTACTGTAAAGACAGTCTAAGCTGACCTCACTCCCTTTTATCTGGGAAATATGACACATGACCCCAGCCCAGCAGCAACACATGCAGGAGTGAGGGGCAGACTGAATAAAAGTGGGTTTCCTCGGACTTTGTGCTTTGTGGGCTGGTGCAACAGTGTGAGCTCTCATCACAGCCTTCCCTTTGAGGCACGCACAGGATTGTACGGGTAGCGGACACACAGAGGGTCTTTTGCGGGGGTTCTCTGCTGTCTGAGACGTGATGAGCTCATGTTGACCTCCCTCCCTCTGCTAAGTGGGGGAATTAAGCAGATTATTCTTCTGTTTTCTGTGGTCTTTTTCCAACAAAGAGTGAAGCCATATTGCTGAGCTATCACACTGGGCAAAGTAGTATCTTGCAGCTGTGGTTTAAAAGTCCTTTGCAATATAGGATGAGACTGTGTGTTTGCATGAGCTTCCCCTTTCCTTCAGCAGATAATTCCAACAGAGGCAGGACACGCTGGGAGTCCAGCAAAGGGACACCCAGGAGCTTAACAAATATATATATGATCCTTCTACTTGAGGCACAGTCCCACCAGGAAGCAAATCCCCCAAGTACATGGGTATAAGGGATGCCATTCAGTAATGCTACTACCACTGTGTCTTCTCTAAAGAGGGAAGCACAGAGCTGTGGTCTGCATGGGTAAGTTGTATGGTGGGATTCCCCCAGAAGTTTCACCTAGGACCCAGGTTTCTTGGAGCTTGAGAGGATGATTGCTGATTCCTGAATAAATTAATGTATTGCTTTCCTTCAGTATATTAATATGCGTTAGACTGAAGAGCTGAACAAGCTCATTTTGTTTTAACTCATTACCACCAGATGTAAATCTGGTCAACAAACAAGTCAATAAACGCACAGGCCAGGTGGGCTTGGTAGGGAGCTGGTTTGATAACGTGCCAATTTGTATTGCAACAGAGCTGTCTGTGGGCATCTTCTTGGCAGTCATCACTTCACAAGGAGACATAAAATAATTTCTGGCCATTGCTACTATTTGCCTTACCTTTTTGAAATACATGGTGCTAAAAGGGAGCCAAGACATGCACTTTATTTTCTGCACTTCTCTTGATTGTTTTTAATGTATATAAATAACCCTCTTAGTAGCTTATCCTCTTCTCAGGAAAGTTTTTACATGAAAGTTAAACATGCTTCTGTTCTTCAATTGATTTTTCTTTTACCTTCTTTTTCAAAATTCAAAATACCAGCACTAAAGAGAAGCGCAGCCTGAGCGGGCTGAGCCTGCGATGACACCCGCTTCCTTCTGCCACCTTGCGGGCTGCAGTTACAGTACACGGAGCATGGATGGCTTTTCTAGCATGACATACGTCGTTTTCCCGTCATATTTAATGAAAGATCCCATGATAACAGGAAACATTACGCATCGCCACTGCAGGGCATGTCCTGACACTTCCAAAAGGAGTTTCCCCTCCCTGCGTCAGAGCTGTTGTAACCAGAGACACCTCTCAGAGGCATCTCTCAGATGACGACATCTTGAATGGTTTAACCTTGTTATTGCAGCAGAAGATGAGAGACTCACCTCTATTATTACCGGCGTTTTTTGTTTGTTTGTTTATTTGTTTTAAAGTTTGGGTAAATTCTTTATACGTGAGGCCTGCAAAAAGAGCACTACTGTCTTCTTCTGGGATACCAAGCAAAAGCCTGTACCCAAACATTTTTGGCCACTGGCCCCTTCACCCACAACCAAGAAGGCTGCCACTGAGCTGTCATCTTCTTTTTAGAGAAAATTTTAGCTCTCAGCCTAAAGCAGAAATGCAAACCAAACAGTAAAAGCATTGCTGGAGGAAAAGACATCAGCTTCCCCCTGCACAGTGCTCATAAGCTCTGGAAGCTCAGCCCTAAACCTCCTCAGCTGGCTCAGCTGTTATCTCAGCCGCTGCCCTTGTGGGACAATGACTGGTATCACATAACCCTCTGCTCTTGAAAGGAAGGAGGAAATGCCACTATGAGATAGGCTGTAGCCATACATGGGCAGAAGAAAGGAATGGGGAAAGAGACAGGATGAGGCACCTTGTCACAGGTGCCTTCGCGAGGCAAGGAAAGCACCCACTCACAGCTAGCTAGACCACACAGCCCTGCCACCGCCTCAGACTTCAGAGCAATTACAGCTGAGCTAAACCTGAGCAATATGGGAAAAGGGAAGGCGCGTAGGTTATAAAACTAAAAGCAGACTCCAAAACAGAGCGCTTTAGAATAAAGTTTTGTGTTTCTCTTTGCATTAAACATACAGGCTTTGGCACAAGCTATCGCATGTTAGAGATGCTCAAAATGATATGGCTCAAGGAAACATTGCTAATAGTATAGCACAACAAAAGATAGTTAGGACAAGCATTGAAAAGAGTTTTTTTCCAAGAGTGGAGCAGCTTTCAGCAGGAAAATGTGGAGTGTCGTAACCTGATGCTCTTCTGGTAAGACTGAACGCAACTGTGCAGCAGTGAGTAGTCCTGCACTGGGAGGACAACAGGTTGGTATGGAAAGCCAAAGAGCTCTTCCCTTCCTGCGATGCTGGGATGGGCCTGGCTGCTGTTGTCTTTACTTGTTCTTTAGGCAACCAAGAAATTTTGAATGATTTTGAGCTAAATGACCAATAGAACAACTATGTTATGTCAAAGTAAATATTAAAAATTAAGCTTTGCAAAGTTGAGTTGGGTATGCTCTTTGGATTTGCTTTCACCAAGTTATCTCAAACTGAAATACAGAGGTTGAGTATTTTTTCCTTCTGAATAACTGCAATTGTAGCACTGGCCTTGGAAGGACGCTCACCTCTTAAATGCAGCAAGTCTGTAAGAGGCATGCAGCTACATTTAAGAATGTTTTCTCTTGCCCACAGTAGTATCTATGTATGTTTGACGAGTTATAACTGCTCCATTAACTTCAGAGTGTGTTGGAAAGAGCCATGAATGAGACTTGTTGAGGGAGCCCCAATATTTTAATTATTATATGATCATTTATATTTATATATTCATGGGCCATGCTAAAAACATTATTGTTCAGAGTAACTTTCTGGTGAAGAATTTGTTAAAATCTTAAATTGCATTAGACATATGGCTATTCCTCTCTTTACAGAAGTGACTATATAAAGCTCAGAGAACACACGTAATCCTGACTTCAGAAACACATCCCAGTGCAAATGTTCCCTGCTGACACTTGGGGAGTCACTCCTAGCACCTCCCGGTGACCCATTTACCCTGCCTCCTTGGGAAGTGGCATGGCCCAGAACAGAAGTGTTCCCAAAAGAGCATTCCGCTTCCTGCCCAGCACGTCTCGGCACTATGAGCCTGAGCAACACCACCGCTCTCCTTGGCCCCTGAGAAGGTGCCTGCCAGGCACGCCTGACCTCAGCATGGGAGAAGACCAACACAATGAGCTGGAGCCAGAGCTGGAAGCTAGTGCAATGCCTGCAGAAAGGGCTGATGCACAAGCAGGTCTCTGTGGGGAGATGTGATTCAGAGAGAACTCATCCATGCGGATGCCATTTCTCTTTAGGCTATTCATTAGTGCAGCGCAGCGTAATGTGCTCTGCTGATGCAGTCCAGAGGTTTGGCCTGTGCTGCTTTGCATCCCGCCTGGCAGAAGTTTCTGACCTGATGTGTTATTTGCTCTTCTTGCTCAAATGCACCCTTCACCTAGTGCAATACCATGGGTCTTGGCTCTGCCACATTACCCAGGTCGGACAGAGGTGCCAGAGATGATGTTGCCATCTCATTACCAGGTCTCAGTGTGGGGTGCTGGCCCCAGCAGGAGCAGCAGCAGGGCTCAGTTCTCCCCGCACCCCAGCTTGTGCTGCGCCAGGCTGGCGTAGCTGGAAGCCCCCACAGAACGGTGCAGATGTTCCGCATGGAGCTAGCCCTGTGTTTGCAGCATTTGCTTCTCTTGGGTTTCTGGGCCTTCTCCCTTTGTCTCCCAAAACCCATGGCTATGTGCCAGGGAAGGCATCCGCACAGAGACAGGCATCTGGCCCAGGGGATGGACAGATAGAAAGTCATGCAGACAGCCTGAGAGCATCTCTGGAGGGGAATTGTCAACCAAATGAGGAAGTGCCCTCATGGGAAGGAAACCTTTCCCCAAAGGGTTGAAGGATCTCCAAGGGCTCAGAGACCATGCACCCCAGCCGGGTGTCTTTACAGGGGTGTCAAGGAGGGAGGGAGGAGAGAGGCTTGAAAGGGAGCAGCAAGGAAGGAGGAGGATAAGAGCAGAGGGTAGAGAGTGCTTGAGGAAAACCTATGATTGACTGACTCACAGAAAACAGAGCTACCTCAAAACATGAACTGACATGGTGCTCCTTTCATATAATGTGAAATAGCTGAGGGCTCCATCTTTCTGTTACACAAAGATGCTGATTTCCAAGGACTGGAGCTTTCTAGGGCAGTAATTAAGCTTTAAATGGAGAGATCAAATGTAGAATAAATATCTCATTAACCTTGACAAAGCACAATCTTTCTGCACAGCTCATAGCAAAAGAGAAAGTGAGTGTGAAGGATGGGATAAAACAGGCATCGGTTTCCCTGCGTGTTGGAGAGTGGCGTCTGGCACTTGGAATATCTGCTCAGTTGGAGGGGCCCAAGCACACATCCGCCACCTCCTCACAGAAACCACCAGCAAGTTGCAGGCTATTTCAAGAATAAAGAAAGATTTTCTACTCTTTCCTCACTGGAACTGGGAACACACTACAGCATGGCCATGGATGCAAAAATCCCAGGGAACAAAAAGAGGAAAAACAGGAGTTTGGTTCTGCACCCCAGCAGTTGGGCTCTGTGCCCTGTACAGGGAGATTTGGGATTTTCCAATTCTAGGATTTTTTTTGCTAAATACCTGTCATTGCCTCAGGTGAAATGTGCAAACAGGGCCCTGAACGTGGCACTACCCCCAGCCACATGTGCTAACTGCACCGTAGTTCAATGCAAAGTCCAGATGTTTGCCAGCAGTAAGATCCTCTGGCCTCCCTGCTCTAGTCTTACTCTTCTTTGATCCCTCTAGAAAAGATGATTTTTATGAGTTTAGCCTAAGACAGACAGGAAACATTGGCTGTATTTTCTTATTGTCAAAGCTGATGTTTCTGAAAGTGGCACAAAGAGGAGCTTGACATCTCTCGCGTGTGCCTTTGTGAGCCAGTGGAGGAGAAGGGAAACGCCAAAAGCCTTCATAGTGGAGAAGACTTTTCCTAAGGGTATAGCAGGGTTAAGCTAGGCATTTATTTCTGAAATTACTTCATTAATGTTCTTATGCAAATGAAATGTGAATCCTTGAAAAAAGAGCCACTGTGCCAACTGGTTGAAACAAGACAGGGCAAGAACTAGCTAGTGTGAGGTTGGCCCGTTTGACGAGATAATAACAGCTGAAAGGATGTAGGTCGACTTCCTAAGACTAGTATAACTAGTCTTTACCGGTGTGAAGCAACTAAATAGCAGCTTGCAAAAGCTGTTTGGCTGCTTTGTGGGTGTTGTCGTGTAATGAGACAAATAGAAACATTTGTCTAATAGAAACAAAAGCAAATGCAACTAATGCAGCTTATTCATGTTGGGAACTTGGATGCTCAGGAGCAGTTGCCCATCTAAGATTAGCTCAGGAGGGTGCTTAAACATACTGTCAGGCTCCCATCACTCATACCACTGAAGCCTTGGACTTGGGCTGCTTTTATATGGGAAGATTTGGAGCATCAGTGAATGGTGCCAGTACACAGATAAGGCAGTAATCTTTGAGTCCTCTATTTCTCATGGAGAGCAGGCAACAGCATCCCAGGCTGAGATGGGAAGACCTGAACTGGTGAGTGCCTGGGGTTCCTCATGGCCATGAGCACGCACTGCTGCGCTAGCTGCTAACCCATGCACTGCGACTGATCATGTTGCTCACTTCAGCAGGCTGCAGTACAGGCTCTGCATGGGTTTGGCCACTACGAGACATTCGGCCTTAAGGGCTGAACTTCACTCTCCTTGACGCTCCCTGATGGCGGTGAAGCCACCGCTGGATGTCCTGGACTCCTGATCCAGGAAGTGACCCAGGCTTGCAGAGCTCCAGAGCCTGCAGGAAGAGCTGGGGACGCAGGTGCCTGGCTCCCCAGTGCTGGGCGTGCTTGGCTCACACCTCTCCTGCTCCTATCACCACGCGAGATGGGAATAAGGAAGCTTAGAGTCCAGCCTGAAGGGAGGTTGCTGTTGGCTTTAATGGAAACAGGCCCTTTGAGGATCTTGTGCACGGGTTCAAGTCAGCCATCTTTGTACCTCTGTGCTAGGAGAGATCTCAAGAGCTGGGTTTCCCTTTCACGTGGGACTGGAGCAGAGAGCAGAGGATAACCAACAGAGCTGACACTCAGTGCGAGGAGAGGGTGTGAGTGCTAAATATGCCATTCCACACACCTGAGACTAAGATTGCCTTGCTGTAGACAAAGCACACACAACTCCTCAGTGCCCTCTGCTCCTCAGAAAACAGCCTGAAAACAGCTGTGCAAGATTGCAGAGTCCTCACACTTGTTAAGTAAGATAACTCGTAAGAAGACTACCCTGACAGCAATGCTCCCGGGACCCCTAAAGCGAGCCGAGAGGGTGCGAGGTCAGGGGCTGGAAGCCCACATTGGATCTCTCTCAGGACTCCTTCCCCTGCTACTATGAAATTCCATGTTTTACCACTGTATAGTAAACTTCCACTTTCTTTCTCTTTTTTTGGCTCTTAGCAGGACTGTGAGCACAATTTTCCTTGCAGATCAGATGAACAACTCCCAGGCGGATTTAGAGACTACCTTCCAGGCTTCAGGCACTGCCACGCTGCAATGCTCCAGCCTATCTTATTCCACTTCATTGCATTTAATTGTGACTCCCCAGAGCTCCGGCTGGGGATGGAGCCTGCAAGCCACCTGCTGCAGAGAGGGCTGAAATGCCACTGACTCCTTTTGCTTTCCTTTGAGCCTGGCAAAGTAGATGTCTCTTCTCCTTTCAGAAAACCTTTCTGTTCTGCTGTTCCCACTTTCTTTCTTTCTCCAGCCTCTTTTCCACGATCACATGCACTTCAGTACCTGCCTTTTCCAGCTTTTCATCTGGCTTCCCAGTTTGGCTTTCCACTTTCAAATCTCTTTGCACACTGTCATTTCATCGTTAGCTGCAGAATCTCCCCCAGCGATAGCACACGCTCCAGCCGCTCCACCGACTTTTATCTCTACTTTCTTATTTTCATCTTTCCTCTGCCCTGGACTCTTTCCAGTCTGTTTCCTTAAGTGCAGGCTGTCGCATACAAAGCCGTAGCATTGTCTCTGACCTCGTTTCCCATTTCCATTAGTATTTTAGAAACAAGCTAGGGACTGGCATGTACCACCTTTTGGTTTTTCCTGTTGTAAAGAGATTTCAGCAAAGAGAAGGGTGCAGCTGCTCTAGGGGTTTGGACACACTCAACACCTGCTGGTTTCTGACCCCACTGGGAATGGAGGCATGAGCCGGCTGGTCAGCCTGGCTCCATCTCTGGTAACTCAAATGCTTGCAGCAACACTTTTCTGATTTATATATCAGCCTTAGGTTAGAAATAAAGGTATTCACCCAAGTACTTTCCCATTAGCTTCTCAAGAGAAGAATGGGTAAAATATGGCATTAGCTTTCAAAGTCAGTTGTCCAAGTCTGGTTTTGTCTGGGGATCAAATGCTGGGTGTCCTAGCAGTGGTGGCAAAGCTGTATTGCCAGGGGGCAAGAGTGCCCTTCACTGCCATGTTTACTTAGGGGATGGCTATTTTCCCCTCGGATTTTGCTATGAAAGCCAGCAGTGGCCATCAGGAGTGTCTACTCTCCCCTGCTGTCACCTCCTGACTGCTATAGGTCAATGGCTCACCACTGAGTTTCATGCATAAGCAATAAGCACGCAGAGATGGTGTTTTACACCCAGTAGGAATTGTGTAAGCTGAACTTTGTGCAGGCTCAGATCGTCTTGGTGGTCTGTATGAAACAAGCCCTCTTTGCAGTGTAGCGGAGGTGATGGCCTTCAAGATTCAGGGAATGTAAAAAAAAAAGGTTGAGTTCAGGAGAATGGCAAGAGGCTTGCGTCTGTTAAAGAAGGAGGTAAATTAAACAGGGATCTTCATTAGGAGCTCCTGACCTGAGCACAGACCAGGCTGACACTGTTTCTTTCTTTATATCAGCAAGGTGTACACACAGTCAAAAGTTTTGTGCCTTTCTTCATCTGACTGAGTTCAGTTAACCTGGAGCTTAAAAACTCCGCTTGGTACGTTTCGGGTGGTGGGCGATCTGTCAGGCTTTGGCACACAGGTGGTGTGTGTGCTATCCAGAAACAGATGTGAGACAAGGAAGGTCAAATGCTAATAGTTCCCCACAATTATCACTGAGATATGTGGAGACATTTACGACAACACTATTAATTTTTCTTATAACAGAAGCAGCAGCTTGTTAATTTATTCACTTCCTTTCAATTAGAAATCTCCTCCTTGCAGCTCAGGTACAGGGGAAATGAAAGGCCCATCTTTCTTTCGGTTTACTGTCTTATTTTTTACCATATGCACTGCAGTATCCAATTGCAATGGCAGCACCGTGATGGCAGTCTTGACTTTGGCCAAGCAGATCTTCCTTCTCGGTGTGACTATCAACCACGTGCCTGGTGCAGGCATGGTCCATACTTTGGGAGAAGTTTTGTGGGTTCCCCCAAGCACCCCCACTGAAACAGGCCTCTTCTGCAGCACAGCTCTCCAGGGTCCCGATGATGACAATGCTTTTGGGCTCTGGTTTTGGCGAGTAGCCAGCACTGGAAGCAGGAAAGTTCTTTCTTGCCCATCCACATAGCCCGTGCCTGTCCTGTGTGTGCTGAGACTCAGCCCAGCCCTGCAGCATGGCCCCAGCTCCAGCACCAGCAAGTGGGCGAGGAGCAGGGTTAGCTGTTGCTCTCTGCTGGTAAAGCTTGCGAAGACCCAGCAACAGGGCAGCAGGATTCTTTTATACTTGCTTCTGGTCTCCCAGTGCAGCATTTTGGTTGTTCTGCTCAAATAGGTTGTTAATATCGGCGGCTGCCTTTCTGGGCACTGGGACTTTTGTCAGCCAAAGACAGCGAGAAGCATGAGACGGGGACAGAAGCACAGGCAGCCTTGCCACCTCGTGTCCCAGGAGGACAAAGGTTTGCTATCCACAGCAGCAGGGCAGGGGAGAGATCTCTCAGGATTTATATGCACACATAAGCAGTTATATACACTTATACATACATAAATATATATATCTACCTCATTTACATGAGTTATGTTTTGTGTGTTCCCAGATGAATGCTCCGGTTCCCCTCCCCTTCACAATATATGTATTTTTGTTTTCTGTGCAGCTTAAGGACTCAAGAGAAGCTTGCTGGAGAGAGAGGGTTTCCCTTTTGCAGGTTTCTAGGTAGGGGTAGAGACGGGGCTGAGCTATTTCTGACCAGAAATTTTAAGAGGAAACCTTGCATAATTGACCCTGGCCCTTGTAGCTGTTAACAGCACTCAGTGGAAAGGTTATGAAAATCTTCCTGAAACATTTTTATGCAACTAGGCAGGACTGTGTGGCAGGACTTTGCTACTTCCCACCATGGCGTAATGTCAGTGACAGTCATGTTTCTTCCTGTGTAATCAAGGGGAGGTGCCCTGGGATGCTGGGAAGGATGGAGTTCGAAGGATGGTCACTACCTAATGTCTCCTTCACAGGCTCCTGGTGTCCATGACTGCCAAAATAGTCTCATTCTGCTCCTCTGCATCCCTCTTACTCCTTGGATACCGAGCAGAAATTTTATGCCCCTGAATAAGAGTGGTGAATGTTAGAACTACAGTAATTTTAATGTTGTTATAAGGCTTACTACCCGACAGGCAAAACTAAGAAGAAAAGATGAACAAAACTCCATGTACCTGGAGTAGTCCTCTTGGACCTTATTGCTTTAGAAAAGGAAGGGTGACCCTGAGATCACCTATGAACTCATACTATATTCACCTGAGACATGAGCTTTCAAATCCTTGCCCTGCTACATGTCCCCTTGATGGCCCTGGTTCCTGGCTGGCTTCTTTGTATTTCAGTCCTTACTCGCCTGTCTGATGTGTGTGACAGTGATTTCATACCCCACGGGGCACTGTGAAGGCAAACGCATGAAATATTAGCTGCTGTTGTAAGGTTTTCAGGTAGATGGTATACCCTGGGGCAAGGGGCTATCTCATTGCACACTCCATTCAAAGGCCTTTTCTCCCTGCAGCACTGGAGCTAGAGCAGAGATTTCTGAAGTTAGACACTGCAGCCAAGGGCATCCTGTGCATGGAGGCTCCAGCCGCTCTCACTCAGCTGAAACATTAACGTTGGCCTCCTCTGCACTGAGCAGCTGCTGTTACGGAAAGCTGCAGACATGCCTGCGTTCTTGCAGGTGGCACAGCTCGAGCTGCACCCCATGTCCTTGCTTCAAAGGAAATGGGAGAAATGCAGAGGGCAGTGCAGAGCCTTGTTGAAACTCAGCCTCTTCTAATAAGGGGTGAGTTTTTTGTTTAGACGTAAAATGGTTGGATGCTTCGGTAAAATTGCCTTGCAAGCACAGACTTAGACCTAAGCTGTAATTTGCTCTCACTGTGCCAGAGGAATCCCACTGTCTTCAAAGGAGTATCTAGTGCAGATAGGGACAATGCACCCAGATAGCAGAGAGCTGACTTCTTTCTTAGGCAATCTCCCTTTCAGCATCTACTTGTGCAATCATCAGCTCCTGGCTGAGTTACTATGGTAATAAGAGTATATCATGGGCATTACACTTACTCACTGTCGCCAGGGTCACAGGAGAGGAAAAACAGCAGAGCAAGCTGCTTAACTTCTTAGTTTCCCACACACCCATGCTAAGAGTGTGGGAAAGAACTGGAAAGGACTGGAAGTGCCTACATCTTCCATGGCCCGCTAACCGTGTTTCACTCGCAGTGCAGACACAGAACCAGGCGCTCCTTCCCGTGCCCCGGGGATGCCCCCTGTGCAGCCCACTCGGCTCCCACAGACTGATGTGGCCGAAGAGCAGGATGTGGCAGTGCCACGATATTTCGCCAGCAGCAAGATGAGGGCTGTGCCGTGGGCTCTGGGAGCGCAGGGGGACAGTGCTTCGTGCTCAGACTGCTGCTGGTGCATCTGAGAGGGCTTTGAGGGAGAGGAGCGCAGCACTGCCCCCAGGACCATGAATGCGGACCCTGTCCCGCAGGGTGCTGCACTGCAGGTGCCTGGAGGGACTCGCTGCTCCCCCGTGCAGGACCTGGGCTCACCCACCTGCCAGCAGGCACCAGGGGGCTCTTGTTAAGAGAGAAGGAGGTGATACGAGTGCTGAGTGTATGTGAGAAAGCCGTGCTGGACCCGGTCAGACTCACAGCCTGGCTGCCTATGCATGGGCTCTGCCATGGCCAAAAGCAAGGTGGTGGATCCGGGCTGTGATGCCTGCTATGCAAACACTATCAAATCTGCCCTTTTTTCCAGGGCCTAGAAAGCTTACAGAAAAATCCTTCTACTGGTGCAGAAACCTCCGCTTCATGTGGCATGGGGTGTTAAATGGCACCTTGTGCAGAGACTATAAATGCCTATGTAGGAGGTGTAGGAGGAGGACTCTGAGGTCCTGGTCTTGCAGCCCCGAGCTCTGCTGTCTTCAGCTCCAGTGCTTCAGCCAGGCTATTTTTATCACTTGGGCTGCAGTTTTTACTTACTATTCTTATCCTGTGTTACTGATTACTCCCAATTATGAAGGAATTTAAACTTGCTCAACACGTTAATGATTCTGTGTCGCACAGCATAAATCAGAGAATGGCGTCAGCAGCCAAAGCTCAGGAACGAAGTCTGCATAGGAGCCTGGCCTCAGTTTGGCACAGGAGAATAATGCACTGTGTTAGGACCAGGCACTGCCAGTTTTTATAACACAACATGTAAGAGCCTACACTGGTTTTATTCTTCCTTTTTACTTGGCTGAACAGTCAATCAGGAAGAGTTTCTAAGTCACCATCACAAATAGCCAGAAGAGGCAAATCCAACAAGCTGTCAGGACTGATTTTCCTGGAAAGATGAGTACAAGATGCTGTTCTTATTTACATTATTCATGCACATTTTTCTAGTTCTAAAGGATTCACTAGGACATATAATGTACTATTTCCAAGCAAATGAGCTAATTTCTCAGCAAATTGTTCTGCTTTGCTGTAATTCACTAGTGGGGTTTCTTCTTGCATCTGTTGGAATTATTATTTAACCAATCTGCAAAAATTTAAGCTACATTGGTCTGGAAGAAGAGAAGAGAGCCATACGAATTAGCCACACTCAGTTATCCTTAGGAGCCAGAAGACACAAGTCTGAATGTGACTTCCAGAGTGACCTCCGCTCCTCCCCCAGAGGGAGAGAAGAGCCAGGCTTCCAAAATGAAGAGCCTTTCCTCCACCTGCACCCCTGCACAAGGCCCTGCCCCATCCAACGAGGCCCCTGCAAGGTCAGCCGGGGCGGCTGGAGCCACTCTGAGCACCTCAATGCTGTCCCCTCCGAAGAACGCGAGCTTCGCTGCTGAGTGAGACAAGCAGAGGTACTCCACACTTAAAGGAATGTACAGTCCAATTTCAGAGAGCAGATGGATGGTAAGCGAGCCCGAGGAAAGGGCTGGAGACCATTTAAGCTGCACCTGCAGCCAGCAGTGGATAGCTACAAGCTGTCAGGCCTGCCTCGGACAAGCAATCATTTATCCTCCAGTGCAACCACATCTTGCTTTTTAATGTGTAGTTAAGAGAAAGAATTACCACAGTAGTAAGGACTGCATTTGCACTTAAATGAATTTTTAAACATCTTCTTGTTTAAGCTTCCTGATGGAATAGACATGTCTGCCTGTGGAAAAATTGAGAACCAATAAATAATACATCTACTGAGTGCTTCACCTTGGGAAAGGTCACATTTTGAAACATCTGTCTATTCATCAAATTAAAGTTTCTATTTGATGGACGGAGATTATTTGGATTCAAGGACTAGTAGCAGAACTGATTGCGTGATGGGTCTCCGAGTTAAAACAATAGCATCAGAAGCCAGAACGATGCTGCTGGAGCAGCCTCCTCCTGCAGGGAACACGCAGAGTCTTACTGCTTCGATACTTACCCAAAATAATTATTAGCATATTTGTAATATGGCACAGGTATTGAATCTCTTCTGAACTCAGAAATTCTTGCTGGCTACGATGCTTCGGGCTTCGGGACTGGTGTCCATGGGGATTATGGCCCAGGTAGTCCTGCAAAGGACTGGTGCTGGCAGAGGGAAATCTTGATCTGGGCAGAACCACTGCACTGGGGACGCTCATACACTCACAGTCACTCTGCTCTCCCTGCCGGTGACCCCTCTCTGCCCAGCCTCTGGAACAACCTCATGGTCCACTCGCTGGAGTTGCTGCATCTAAATGGAGATGCCCAGGGCACTTCCAAAAGCTCAGGACCTGGAGCAGGGTGTGCAAGGAATCCCTCTCCCCCAGTCAGGATGGACACAAGGGTAACAGGCTCCCAAGCCATGAGACAATCATCGGAACTGCTGCATACTGAAAAGCACTCACACTGAAAAGCAATTTATGTGCTTTGGGAACTCTCCTGAGAGCAGTAGCACAGCAGAGCTGAGGTGCTGTATGTGAATCCCCTTCTGCCGTGCGCGGGGCGTCAGGAAAGTTCACAGAGGCTGCGTTTTCCAGGCTGCCAGCTCAGCACTACAGGGGTACAGAAATTAGAGACAAAATGGAGAAGGGGTTCTCCTGGGCCAACCTGGGAAGCTTTGTTCATGTTCATCATGACTTAGAAAGCCACCTGGTATCCACAGGAGGCAGAAAGCTAGGTAAGGAGTGGAGGGGGAGGCTTGTGGGAGCAGCATGCAGGTAGCAGAGTCACTGGGGTGGCTTGTTGGTGCACACTGGGGTGAAGCATGGTCTATGCTTGCCTTGCATTATGGGGTAGGGAGGAAGGAGGAATGTTGCTTCATTTCCAACTTTATGATTAGAACATTAGCCCTTTATTAGAGCACAAACTATTGTGTTCATGCTACTCTTGCCCTGTGTTTTATATGATCTGGGTGCTCTTTGCTGGCACCAATGCATTCCAGTAAAGCAGTGTTGAGGACATCCCCTGCTATAATGGGGGGCGTGACAATCTTCTGAAGCAACTTTGCTTCCTGCAAGGCTGTCAGGGTCAGTTTAGGGACACAACACAAGAGCATTTGGACAAAACGGCTCTGCAGAGGGACCTGGACAGGCTGGATTGATGGGCCGAGGCCAATTGTATGAGGTTCAACAAGGCCAAGTGCCGGGTCCTGCACTTTGGCCACAACAACCCCATGCAGCGCTACAGGCGTGGGGAAGAGTGGCTGGAAAGCTGCCTGTCGGAAAAGGACCTGGGGGTGCTGGTTGACAGCCATCTGAACATGAGCCGGCAGTGTGGCCAGGCGGCCAAGAAGGCCAATGGCATCCTGGCCTGTATCAGAAATAGTGTGGCCAAGCACGAGTAGGGAAGTGATCGTGCCCCTGTACTCGGCACTGGTGAGGCCGCACCTCAAATACTGTGTTCAGTTTTGGGCCCCTCACTACAAGAAGGACGTTGAGGTGCTGGAGCGTGTCCAGAGAAGGGCAACGAGGCTGGTGAAGGGTCTGGAGAACAAGTCTTACGAGGCATTGTGGGTTTTTGGAGAATGCATAGTCCAAATTACAGTCTGATTGTAAACCCTCTGTATCAAGTGACCCGAAAGAAGAACGATTTCAAATGGGGCCCTGAGCAACGACAAGCCTTTGAACAAATTAAACGGGAGATAGTTCATGCAGT
>NW_008795122.1:3175121-3185678 GCF_000699145.1 Aptenodytes forsteri | reverse complement strand
GGTGGAGTCCCCATCCCTGGAAGTATTTAAAAGACGTGTAGATGAGGTGCTTAGGGACATGGTTTAGTGGGCATGGTGGTGTTGGGTCGACGGTTGGACTCAATGATCTTAGAGGTCTTTTCCAACCTTAATGACTCTATGATTCTATGATTCTAAAAGCAGTGGACCCATGCCTGGCTGGCCGTGAAATATGGTCTTTATCCTTTGTCCTCCCTTTCTCTTTTTTGCTTGGCCTGACCCTATTTGAATGTGGCAGCCCTATTAGCTGCCTCAGCCATATGTGCAAGGACAGACAGAGCAGCTCTCCTGGAAAATTATATACACGCATCTATCAATGTGTATGTTCAAAATGCGGGCAAAGCCACAAGAGCAATCCCAGGAGTGATTTTATAGTAAAGTGCTGCTGGCGTTGTACGTGGTGCAAACATGTACGCATCATGGTCATGCATTTTCTCAGTGCATCACTTGTCTTAGAGGCAGGCCATGATGACTTTATATATGTTGCATTTCTGCCATACCTCTGTCATAGTAGAAGGCAAAGCTGGAATAACGAGGCCTGTGCCGACTCACAGCACAGCCATAAATTCTAGGAATGCTTCCGAGGCAAGTTAAAACAAATTAGTAATTATCATGACTGACAGGTACTCTGCAGTGACCAATGAGGACCCTGCTGATGAATACTAAAAATCTCTTAGCAGAGGAGTTACAACTGTGGCTGTCAACATGGCTATAATTAGGCAGCGCTAAGTGAAATTACTTTTTCTCAGATGTACTCCCTCAAGAATCCGCAGCTCTGGATTGCCATACAAAGGAAGGAGACTAAAAAGGGCTGTTCACTGTTCATGCTGTAGGGCCTACACAGGCCAGCCAAAATGGGACCCAAGTGGAGTGGGTACGGGACTTGAGCAAGAGCAGGGTTAGTCTGCCTCTCAGTCCAAACTGTCACACTTTGCATTCCCCTTCTGCCTTCTTTTCCAGGGCCTCCAACCACCTCACAAGTACCAGAGTTATGCCTCTCAAACACCCAGGAGTATTAATCACTTGAAAGATGAGTTAAGAATCTCTGAGTTGTTGAGACATGCTGAAGGACAAGCTGATAAATTTTCATTGCACAGTGGGGAAGTGTTCCTCTGGCTGGGAGATCAGGTTGATGACAAGTTCAGAAGTCTCCAGGGAAGCAGATGAAGGGACACAAGTTTTCTGTGTGAGCAGGAACAGTCACTTATAAATATAAAACCTCCTGTGAAAAAGTCAAGCGGTGTTAAAAGAGACCCATACCTCCCTACTTAAGGATTAATCTTTGCATAAAGGCTAACTGTTGCTGCATAATTTCTCCAGTGCCTAAAACAAGCAGGTCTTTCTTCAGCATCATGCCTTTTATTTTTACAGTTTAGAGAAAATAAACACCCATGAAACATTCGTGGACAGAAATAGCTCTCCAATTACCATTGAGTTCTTGTGTATTTTTCATGCTGGATATCACAACCCTGATCTTGTTCTTTACATGCGACACCACTTCTTGCAGTGGACATGTCTGAAAGGGGCTCATCCTTGAGGGTACCATACTGGCCTGAGATGAACTGGGCTGCGACATCCCTACCAAGGTGAAGCAACAGCAGTGACCATAGCAATTAAGAAGGATATTAAACTATCATTGATTAAGTCAGCTCCGACTGTAATGCTGAAATCAGCCTGACTCCATCCTGGGTGCCACAGACTATACTGCATTTCCACAATAATAGAAAACATAACTTTTCAGCCTTGCTTAGTGCTGTTGTCCTGGGAACAGAAAATTTCCACTCACTCCTCAAAATGCTGATCTGTTGACTCATTTTCCAGGTGAGCTGTTGTTAAATCTTGCTGGGTGTGTTGCTGCTGCATCCTGTTTGTGCAGGAGTGAAGGGCTGAGATTTATCAGCTCCCTGTGTGCCCATTCTAATAGCAAATGGCCTTGGGTTAAGAAGCAGGAATTTGTGATTCCAGAGAGGCCTTGAATCCCTGCTTCTAATCTTCATACAGGATTTGTTCCATCAAGGCTAAGCACCATTCAGGAACTTTCCAAGAGATGACAGATTTACATGAGTTGATGCTTTACACCAAGGCTCTCCCTGCAAGTGGTGTGCCTGCAGTCAGGATTTAGGACTCAGACCACTAACTCTGGGTAGCACCAGACTTGTCAAGTTGGGGCTTGGCCATCACATTCATCTGTAAAACCAGACTGTTTGTTCCACTCCTGAGGAAGGCAATGGAAAGCATGAAGGACTGAATTAATCTAAGAGTAAGTAATTGCAGAATTCAAATTTCCAGGTCTTTTTACTCCTTCCTTTCGTGTTTCTAAGAGCTGCCACCCACCTGGGGTGGCAATATGTTGTCACTATCAGTACACCTGTGTGGAGGACAGCAGAAAAGCAGCTCCCTCCTGTGAGTCAACGTGCTCCCATCTGAAACATTCAGTATGATTAGCAAGGAGTCTTGTAAGTATGTCTTTTTCCTCCATCTGGCAGTTTGATCCATGTTCCCGTTACCATTTTTGATGGATTCACTTCACACGTAATGAAAGACTCTCACGGGTGTTTAAAAAACAACAGCAAGGCAGCTGCTAGTACTCCAGAGCAAAGACCTTCAACCAGTAGCTCTGCTGGCTGTTTTTAGTTACTGTATGGTAGGACGAGTACCTCACCTAGCAGCAGTCTTGATCCTTATGTTTGCTATGGTGGAAACATTTTTGACAGTATAAATTAAAGTGTATTCAATGGTGACCACTACCAGAACAAAAGAGCAGGGCTGAGCACGCCCCAGTGTTTTCATGTGCAAAGCTAGCACTACCCACACATGCTTTTGAGAGAAAGAGGTATAGAGGTGAAGGCAACACTGTTAGGGACAACTACAGTCAAGGGAGGGGTAGAGGTTCATTTTCAGATGACAAGTGGGAGTACAGCTCTCAGATGAGTCAGTAAGGAAGAGCCCCCGCAGAGGAGTCTCGCACCTCTTCCTGCCTTGCAGAACTGCTCGTTGCTGCCTCTTTGCTCCTGTCCTACTTTCTAGGAAAGCTGCAAAAGTTCACTGCATTCTCATAATGCCCCCAACAGCAATTCTGAGCAACCTGCACTATCACAGCACTCAATAAGCCATCAGCTATACAAAGAGAAATCTAAAGATGACAGACAATGCTTTTCACTGGCACTCCTCCTTGTATGAGTAAGAGCTGAGCCTGGGCTGTCTGAGGTGGGGAAGGAGTGTATCTGAGAGTTTCTGTGAATCGCACAGGAGTGTAACAGGCAGAATGTTCTTTTATATTTCTGTGCAGAAAACGATGGCGCAGAGAGGATGAAGTATTCTGGAAACTCCACTTTGGGCCTTCATTACTGCTCAGAGGCCAAGCTCTGTCACTGTCCCACCAGTACTTGCCCAGTGATGTTGGCATCAACAACAGACCCATCAAGAACAACACCTGAAAACTTGAGAGCCCAGCCTTTATATGGCCTCATGGTCCAGAACTCTGTTACATCCCCTTCTTTTCATATAGTCAGACCCATAACTGTGATGTAAATAGCATTCTGTTGTCCTTCTTACATGACCCAACCTGCAGACTTTCATCCTATAGGTGGCAAGACACACTTGCCGCTGTCTCCGTGGTCCTCAGGGAACAGGGTGATGGGAAAACAACAGTGAACTGAGTGATTTGTTCTGCTGCATCCCGTCCAGTTCACCCCTCCTTTCAGAGCTACCTGGTCCTCAAACAAGAACTTTTAGTTATAGCAAAACAATACCCTATCAGAATTTCAGAAGAAAATCTATTGTGTTTTCCCCTGAAGACCCAACTCTTCTGCTCCTCCAGTCAGTCAGAGGCTCACTGGGCAGGGAGGGATCACTGGGACAGGAACTGAAGGATGAAAAAGCCTCTATTCCTACCCTGGAAGGCAGACTCACTCATTTGAAGCCAAGTTAATCTGTAGTTTTGGGGCTGAAACAAAATAAACTTTAGTGAAAGAAAAGTCCCCAAACTGGACTTGCTATATTTTCTACCCACCTGATTTATGCTGAGGTAATCACTGCATAAGATGGAGAAACCTAGTTGCTTTTCCTAAAACCCTGTTCCTAGCCCTGAGACACATACAGTTGGTTCAGAACAGCCCTATCACACACAATGTGATGTTGGCTCCTGTGTGGGGGGTGGCGAGTACAATGTCTCTTGGGTATCTACCTAACACCCTAGCTGACAGCAGATAATCCCTCAGCAGATGCAGGTAAATTTCTGCTTAGGGAAGCCACATATCTCCATTGCTCTTGTCCCTGGACGTTTGGTTTTTGCTTCTATTCTACAGGACTGACGGTAGCAATATACCCTCCTTAACCAACAGTAAGGAACTGATGTTAAATGTATACTGGTCTCACCAGTCTCTGCAGAAAAACCTGGCTCATTTAGGAATTTCACTACCTTTCACAGAATCATAGAACAATCCAGGCTGGCAGGCACCTCTGGAGATTGCTTCCAATGCCCTGCTCAAGCAGGGTCAGCTAGAGCAGGCTGCTCAGGACTGTGTCCAGCTGGGTTTTGAGTATCTCCAAGTATGGAGACTCCAGAACCTCCCTGGGCAATCTGTGCCAGTGTTTAGCCATCCTTACATTAAAATGCTTTTTCCTTACCTTTAAGTGGAATCTCCTGTATTTCAATCTATGCTCATTCCTTCTTGTCCTTTCACTGGGTGCCCCTGAGAAGAGTCTGGCTCCATCTTCTTTATCTTTGCAAATCCTTGACTTTCCCCATACCAGGAGAGAGGACCAGCTGGACTGTATTGCCGGGAGGACGCAGTCCTCACTTCCCAATCTGTGGCAACCACTTTGAATTCACAACTCTAATCTGTTTGTATGTTAGATTTTAATCAAACATTAGGCACCACCTGTACCACTGAAATTAAGATCTTTAAAAGCTCCGGAAAAGAACTCAGTTGCAATACTTTAAAGCAAATTTTTAATATGCTTCTGCTCTTCCCTACACTTTATTTGCACTTGCGAATTTCCATCCGAGGATGCTGTAAAAATGCCAGCACAATATGAAGTACCTCTTACACACTGAAGCCAGACTAATGATGCGGGGCTGATTCCTAATGACAGCCACAAGTCGGCATGTTTGCAATCAGTCAAGAAGCATCATTCACTCATTCAGCTTCCAACACAGGCTTATTTGTAAAGCATCTCCTGGCTGTTAGGGTAAAGGAGAATCTAAACAGACTGGAAGTTTACCCTTACATTTACGCTGTCACAGACAAATACCAGTTTACTGCCTACCAAGGATTTCTAACGTCTGTCACCTTGCTATTTATGTTGCCCAAGCACCAGAACTCTCCTGACATCCTGCCTCTTGTGCACAGGAGTGCCTGGGAGTAAGCCACTGGTATGTATTTCTCAGGCAAGACTGGCAGCTCAGCAAGACTCGCCCATTATCAGAAAATAATCTTTACAATTAAAACTTCTTTAATATGCTGATACTGAGAACATGCTGGAGAATGTACAACATTGAAGCTTGAACCAGAAATACAGAGGAGGTAGTAGGATCTCATAATAAGGGTCTTAGTAATAGTGAAAAATTCTTGTTTCTGTAGGACTCTTCACTATGATATTTAACTTGCAGAAAAACCCAAACCAGAAAAACCCTGGATTACAAACATATCAAGCAACATTTTGAAAATGGTTCTTGGGCAATACCAACTGCTCTGATAGTTACAGAACTTTATATTTTGAGTTCAAATTTATTCTTAACCAGACTATGATCCTGTGCCAGCATCATGTTAAGAATTTTAAAAGCTCTTCCTTTGCTCTGATACATTTAAAAAGGCAACAGAACCCCCTTAACCTGCACTTTGTGAGGCTAAACAAGCCCTGTTCCTTTAGGCACTGTTAATAAAATGTATTTTCCATTCTCACATTGGCGTTTGCAGTTTTCTCTGCACATGGTGCAGTCTTGAGTTCCTCTTCCTTGAGCACAGGTTGCCTGAACTGCACACAGATGAGTTCTGGGTATACGTGCCTGGGAATATGTCAATAGTCTGCTTTAGAAAGACCTCTTTGGATACATAAAGTATCTGTTTGCCTTTTTCATGACCATCCCATCATAGTCATGATATGATCAACTATTACCCTCATTCCTTCCTCGCTGCAACCCTCTCAGAGCTATGGGTGGCCTTTTTGGAGCAGACACTCTTCTTAAGGTCTGACTGATCTGACATAGCTTTAGCTGACTGAACAGTAGGTTTCACAGCTACCTCTTGAGTGCACAAGAGAGCCACCTCCCACAGGTGATTCACTCCAGATCGTTGTCTCAAGTAGTAAGACTGAACTTCCAGAAGTGCTTTTCTTTCTGTATCACTGATAAAGAAGCCTTAATAACTGTTTTTGACATCTAACATCCAAATAGGTCCTACCCTCATACATGGCTTGTATTCTGCCCTAGCAAATGCCACCTTATTTCCACTGCTTTAGTCACCAGTGCCATGCAGTGCTTTTAATATTCCATCCCTCTTCCATGCTGACAATACTTCAAAACTTCCTTAGCACATGCCATGGTAATAAATGAAAATCATTAAGACGATCAGGCCCAACACCTTGAGGAATTCCAATATTAATTTCCTTCCCACTCAGTAATTCTTTGCCCTAGTTGACTTGTGCTGGCTCCTTATTTATTTTGATATCCAGTTCTAAGGGTATCTTGTCCAGTCCAAGACAAGTATCATCACAAGTGTTCAAATCAACCTGGCTTAGCAAGTTAGCGCATCAGTTTAGCATCCAGGTAAATGAGTTATGCCTGGAAAATCAACAAGAGGTACCAGCTGAGTTTGCTCTAATCATTTTATCTACATCATTTTCTACTTACCTTCAGGTCTTAATTATTCTTTTCTTCAAAATTTGTTCTAAAGATTGCCCACGATTGCAGAAAGACTGATAAGTCTCTGACTGCCAACATAATCTTTGTCTTTTTAATAAGCATGGGTACGGTGCTTACTGTTCTGCTGTCAGATTGGAGCACTCCTAAATTTTAAAATCTCTGTTCCTGGAATAGCAGTTTTATACACCAATTCTTCAAAACTCTTGATGCAGATAATTTTATTTCTTCTCCCAGTTTGAGCGCACTAAATGCTGTGACCTTCTCTCCCACTTCACTTATGGTCACTCCTGTGTCTCCACCTTTTTTCCAGCCAGCCACCCTAGCTTTATTTTCTGGTGTAGCCAGAGCAGGAAAGGAAGTATTCCTTTGTGTGAATTTACAACAGCTACTGCAAGTTCCCTCTGAAAAGATAAACATGATCATGTAGAGATGTTACATACAAGACCACCACCTGCTATTCACTTTTTCACTTACCTAAAGCACCATAACATTTTACAAATATATAGACCTCTCTATTGATGAACTCTGACAGAGAACTGAGGAGTCCTGCCAACATGAGGCTGAAGATGGTACATTAAACTCCAAGGAAGCTACTGGCAAAGTACATAAGAAAGCAGTTATATCAGGGAATAAAGGTAAAACTCTTTAGTTAAAGCCTTTGGCCTAAAGCTTAGGCAGAGGCTAAAACACACATGAATTTACCCACAGGGGGCAGCAGGAGGGGCAAGCGGCCTCTTCCTTTTCACCATGAAGTGAGTCTTTCATGTAAAGGGTCTGCTTTTGTGCTTGTCAAAGCCAACATCAAAACTCCCTTTGGTTTTAATAGCATCCTGTGTTTGCAGAGTGCTTTTTGCTTGCTTGGAGCTGAACAGAACTATCTACATGCTCTTTTGCACAGGCATTAGTGCCTGTTTGCTGCTAAGGAAATGGACTGGATTGTCACAAAGGACCTTATCCAGGTACTAATGGCACTCTAAAGAGATTTCTAAAAGCACACAGTAGACTAAATGCACACAGTCGATTTCCACATTCTGTACTTACTGATCATTCTTACAGTTAGCATTTAGGGAACTTGGCAAAGACTGTTAGGGTGAGTGTTTTAGCTGAATATGATTTTTTGCTAAAGAGGGGCATTCCTTGCTTCACTTTATTGTCTTGGCTGATTAACCGTCAAGTAGCAGTGCTCCCCAATTGCATGTTCTCTAGCATCCTTAAAATGTGTAAAGGTTCTTCCTTTCCTCAAGCACAGGTTTTATGTTAGACAAGACAACAGCTCATTTTCATTGCCTTGGCATTGCTTCCTCACTGAAAGAAACCAGGGCAATCAGAAGTTGTGATTTTCCTGACTCTCCAGGTAAGCCACTTCCCTGCTGCAGCTATAGCAATGCTGTCTGATACCCGTAGATCTCAAGTGAACTTCAAAACTGCAGCAGAAATATTAAAAACCAACCAACAAACCAAAACCACAACTAAATGCATATAACAAAGAATGGAAGGGAAGGATTCTTTTGATATAAATTTAGTCAAAAGTCCTCAAAATTAATCGCTTGAGGAGTAAGGAAAATGGGATGTAACAGCTACAGTCTCTTCCTGCTTCTTGCTGGAGACAGCAGAGCATGGCTGGGTGTAGGAAAGCAGTGTGCTGTCAACTATAAACTACGTATTTGTTAGCTCCAGAGAATTGCCTGCTGTGCAGACAGACAGAAATTGTGTGATGCGGATACAAATGCCATGAGCCTGCAAAGAGAGAGGCTAGAAGGGAGGGCATGTGGCTGCAGCGGCAGCACTGGCAGAACTAAGTCGAGCCCCCCAGCAGGTGGTAGTCTCCGACAGCGCAGGGGAAGGAGCTCCTCAGCTGCTGCGGCTCCGGCAGAAGCGGGCTCTCCTACCGAGAAAGGGAAATCCCTGCTGGTGTCTGATTCATTTCTCGGTGGAAAAGAAGCGGGAAGGATTGGCCCACATTTCTAAGACCATACTGCTGTGTGCTTGCAGTGGGTGAAAGCTGGCTTCCCTGATAGAAGTCAAATGTCCTGGGGGACAAGTCACAGAGGTCTCAGTAGCAGAGCTCATGGCAAACTGAAAATAAAAGGCATTTTTGTATGAATTACAGTGATCTCTTTTATTTTGGAGATGTACTTTTTTTTTTTTAACATCAGAAAATGCTGGGTTCTTAATGCCCACCTTAGGTTTGCAAACATCTGACATCTCACAGACTGCAAAATTATCTGTCCTGCTCATGCACATGAAGAATACAAGCCTCCCAAGCCAGTGAGAAAAAGTGGCATGCGCAGCTATTGAAAGGCAGGACTGCGGTGTGGCTGCACGCTGAGCTCCTGATGCTCAGTCACTGAACAATACTAAGCTGTATGGCTCCCTGGCTTCAGTTTCACTTGGACTGCTACAGCACTGATCTTAAGGTACCACAGACGTGAACCCCATTCAACCAAAGCAAGAAGCCTGTGGTACAGACGCACCTTAATGCACATGCACAAGGGGTGGAATGATGGTTGCACAGTCAACCTCCGTGTTCTGGAGTGGTTTATGTGGCTTTGTGACCTTAACATTAAGTTCTGTGAATGTTTAACTGCCCAGGTTTTTAGAGAACAAATGGAAACCAAATTGACCACATGACTTCATATCTACACCTGTATGGGTCACGAGTGGGACTGAAACACCTACTGTATGGTACCCACCTCTCTGCTTGAGTGGAGTGTGTAACGGACCCTAAGCTGATGGCACTGAGCTGCCACTCTCTCTGTGAGCCATCACTAAGAGTAGTTAAGCACACAAACCACATGGAGTGATTTCAGTCACCCGACAATACAGCAGCAGCCACAAGCAGCACTGACAGGGAAAGCCTCCTTTATCCATGGTGGTCCTACACTGGAATTTAATGCATCTTCAAGGATTTTAGCTGCCAAATTCTCAGAAGTCCCTATGGAGAAGAACATTTTCTACAGCTTTTAACGTTTTAATCATTTGGGCTAAAGTTACATACCTGGCTCCTTGCCAAATTCATGCCTCAATGCATGGAGGCACTCTAGTTTGCACAAATTTGTGTTTTGCTGGTACAAAATGACTGTATGTGATTTTAACATGGGCAAGAACAAGTGTTTCACCACTAACCGGTTCTGGCCCTGGCTGAACTATTTTTAGGAAAATTTCAAGCTGAAATTCAGCCTAAGGCAAGCAAGCGGTATGAGAAATTTCAAAGAAATGAAGTCTGGCAGGGAAATGGGGTGGAGCAGCCCTCTCTCTACAGCCTGACATCTGCAAGCTCCGAAATTACACCAGATTGCATCTGGCTGTTACAAAACCAACAGAGAGCAAGAAAGTCCTTCTTCCCATCAGATGTACAATTGCCTTTATGCTTTTGAAATTTCCCCTCACCTTTTTTAAATTCAAGCCCCTTACTAAATTTTCCAGGAAGATGTAATTTCTGTGGGAAAAAAAAAGCTGATCTGCTTGTTTTACGTGAATGAAAAGCAGCAAGCCGCTATCACAACCCGCCTTGGGCACAACCTGGCACCACTTATCCGATGAAGCACTTTACCTTGTGGTTACACTTTACCTTTGTGGGTTTTATCACTCTTTTGTTCCCGGTCCCTTTTCTCCCGCTCTCTGCTTAGCCTTTGTTCGCCCTAACCCGAAGCTTCCTCACAACACGGTTATTT
>NW_008795122.1:3162272-3174774 GCF_000699145.1 Aptenodytes forsteri | reverse complement strand
CTCCGCCAGGGCTGCGGCTGGCGCTCGCAGTCCCTTTCTCTGCCTCTAAAGCCCGAGCGCTTCATAGGTGGCTCCTGAGCGCTGTGCAGGCTCTCTGGGGCTGAGGTTTGAGAAATAATAGAAAATGGCTTCGTCTGAGTGGAGGGGAGCTCCTGAGCGCTTGGCAGGGAGCAAAGCCAGCACGGGCCTTGTGCTGCCTTCATGGCGTGGGGCAGTGCTGCAGCAGCTGGAACTAGCAGGTGGAAATAGTTTGTCTATTAAAAACAAGTGACATAATTTAAAGCTTCATGCTTAATGAAGACAGTGTGACTTGGACCAAGTGTTTCCTTTTTCCATGAAAAATCAAACCACTTTTGTTTCCCATGACTTTTTAAAGAATGAAAGTGGGAGTTGGTTTTAGCCTATGTACCTACATTCTCTCCTTTTTCTCATGTATCTATTTAACAATGCATTTGCCCTGAGCTCCCTGGCTTTTCTCTGAATAAAATAGTCACTTTACTCCAACATACTAACCACTTGCTTTTCCTGTTCTATGCATAAATTACTTTCCCATAATTGTCTTTCTTGACTCATAGCTTGAGCCTGCAGGTGCTGAATCTCTTGTGAATAGTACCAAGTGGCATCATTCCTGCTGACAGCAGTTCAGGAGTCAAATAAGCCCATGGCTGGATGCAGGATTAAACCCAAGAACAAACGAGGCCTTGAATAGTGTGAAGCAGGGGTTACTCTCCTTTGGGAAATCTGAAGGGCAGGTACCATAAACTGCAGGAGTGAGCTAGTGCCAACTGGCCATGTATTTTACGTACCTGTGCAGTGGTTTGGCTGTGGAAAGAGCCGAGTCAGGGGTGTAGAGTCAAGCTCTGTCAGTCAAAAGCAATTCCATTTGAAAGGTGAGAGAGGCTGTGCCTGCAGTCCTGTGAACATCTGAGACAGATGTTGCCAAACGTAGCTAAATTGGAGAGTATTTCTGCTTTTCTGAAAAGTGCAGCTGTTTGTAAATGCTGTTTTGGGAATAGTGAGCAGAAGAGGGTTTTGGAGTTGGACAATGCATGATAGTCTGCAGGGGCACTTGGCCAAAAGAACACTTTAAAAACTGTAGCCTGTAGCTAGTAACGCATCAAATTTAATAATTACTGAGAGCAATGAAGCATCCTCATTTTTCATACAAAGGTAGTGCCAAAACTAGTCTTTTGTAGGGTCATTATTTACTTCTATATTGCCATCAGAAGAGAGACAGGTGTGATAATGGAGTAAGTTCTGCTACAGCCAGCCCATCAGTTCTCTACCAGCTGAACTATTCTGTCTTCTCTGCAGCAGTAATGTTTCCTTGGAAGTTGGTCCTTCCAAGTGTACAAGTATATTTTTATTCATTCATTCATAAATGAGATGAGAGAGCAGTGGATGATGAGAACCACAGGATCATCTATGCAGAGGGCATGATTTCAGGATGAAAGCCTCTTGCAAACACTTCCTCTCAGTAAAACTGGCTAGCGAACACTTAGGCAACTGTACTGGGTGAAGACATAGCTGAGTGCCTCCCTTTGTCAGAGATTGGTTTCTTCCAAAATCTTAGAAAAAGAAGAACTGCCATAAGAATTATCACCAGTTCCATTTTCTGTTGTTTTTTACACAGAAAGTATTACATACAAAATAGCTCCAGCTGTGGGCTATAATGCACCTGCACACAGAGCATGCATAGAGGTATGGGCTAACAGGTCTGAAGAAAATTGCTTGTAAGCTGCTGTGAACAAGTCTCAGAATAGCCCATTTCCAAAATAGGATTGTTTCCCCTGAATGTATCAGTATTGTACTGTAGAGCATGTTATTCTACATTAGTAAGCAAATATTTGTGTGCATTTCTGATTAGAAAGAATACGTACATATAAAGTTGCAAAAATTTAAATCAACAGTAACCAGTTCTCTTCTGTTTGGCAGGAGAAGTGTGGGGAAGTGATGGAGCCTGCTGCTGCAGGATGAGCAAACAGAAGAGGCTTAGTGTTGGCAATCATTTGTGTGTCCATTTGGCCAAAAAGGTCGCCCTTGGCTGTGGAGACTGGTAATTAATGCCAGTATAAGTTGTTACAAAGCTCCAGCATCCCATTCCATAAGTGACTGCCTTTCATTGAGGGCTGAAATATGGTGGATGAAATATGACTTGTATTTTGAATCCAGCTCCTAACCCACTGAAGTCCAAAGCAGTTGGAGGAGATGCCAATTGTTTGTGCATCTGCAAGGATCAGTAAGAAAAATGTTTTCAAGTGAAAGGCTCAAACAGGGTGAGGAGCTCCAGCATACTTGGCAAGGATAAGGGGAAACAGTGGCTCCAGAAGGAGTGTGCTTTCTCTCTGCTCCTACCTTCTTTCCATTCCTCTTGCATTAATTCCAGGCTATTGCTCACTGGCCTCTAGAGTATATCTGCAACATCACCAAATGCTCTCCAGGTGAGCCCTTTTTGGAAGAGGGGATGCTTGGCTCAAAGCTGTTCCAGTGCTGAAAGTGCATCCATCACACATGCGCAGGTGGCCTGGCTCCTATAGCCATGGCAAGATTGTCAGGTGGGATAGAGAGCGCCAGCTAGAGCAAAGGATCTCTGGAGATGGACAAGGCCACCCTGCTGTCTCACAGGGAGGGGAGCAATGTATAAACATATTTTCTCCTACACTTCAAAGAGCAGGAAATTAGAAATCTTGCCCCCATAGGCCACCATGCTATTTTCTTTTTTTTTTTTTTTTTCTGGCAGGCATTACCTGTAGGTGTGAGCATGAGCTTCCTATACGATGTGTTTTCTGGCAGCTGTTCCCTGTATGGTGTTCTGAGACGGGAAAGACATCTTTACTTACTTTCAACTAATCTTACGTGCATTCCAGGTAAGTGTCTGCAAGGATTATAACGGTAGTTGCATCCTTAAATCACAAAGCGCTTTACAAAGGAAATGATACATTATCCCCATTTTAGGTGCATTGGGTGTGTTTGTACTAGTCAACAAAACATGCCCAGGCTCGCTGTTGAGCACAGAGGCTGACTGGCATGGAGCGGCCTGTGTTCACCGTTTCCCTCCAAAACGGAGTGGCTGCCTTCTACATGTCTGTCGGGGATGGCCTAGGGTTGCACTGACTCCTGAGCTGTGTGGGGAATTGTTTGGGACACTGCCAGTTGGCTTCAGCAAAACTGATGCCAAGGATTATGTCAACAGTTTATAGAGGATTGAATTCAATGCCCTGGAACATCCCCTGGCAGGGTTTAATTTATATGATAGACCTAGCCAGAGAAAGATGAAGTGCTTTTCCCAAGGTCATGTAGTATGTTTTGAGCCTTAATCTTGGGAGATCCCTTGAAAGATACAGTTCCCTGGGCCACAGTACACTAAATATGCCACAGATCTTGTGTATATGCCTAGGCTTTAACACAGAGGTGCTGTCACATGGAAAGGCTTTTTTCATATTGTTTTCCGAGTCTTTTCCCAGCTTGGAAACACGCAGCAAGCAAAAGAAACTCTTTGGATTCAAAGCAGCAGAATTATACCAGGGCTAAATTAGGTTGTTATATGAACCACCTTTTAGAAAAAGGGATTTGCTGAACTCTCCTGGGGCAGTATATACCTTTGTCTTTAACACCTAAGCACCAAGGCTTAAAACCAGGCATGAAACGCATGATTTGAAGCACACTGGAAGAATGACAATATTTGTCTTCCCATGTTTAGCTTGGGTTCATTTAAAATTCCATTTAATGCCATTTCTAATTCCTATCCCAATAAACCAAGACACTTTATAGCTATTGTGACATAAAGCTCTTGGGTGTCTGTTTTACTAGCAACTTTGAGTGAGAGTCAGAGTGCTTGAAACTGGATTTTGGTGAAATGTAGGTGCCTTACCTCCAGAAAGCAATCCAAAACACCTTCTCTTCAGCACAGCCTAAATCTAAAGTACCTATATTCCCTACTTCCCTAGTCATGCAGGAAACGAAGGGAATGCACTGAGAAGGTAGGCACCTGTAAACTCCGTCACAATCTAGACTTTTAGCATGAAGAAACCTGAAATCCACCAGTTTCCATCCTATTTTTGCCTGTACGCATAGTTTTGAGTTCACCACAAAGCACTGCAGCTGCCATCATAAGAATGTGACCCTTATTGGTGGCATTTCTGCCTGCCACTGGGAATAAGCATAATGGCTTGCATTCTTGGTTAGTGTTGGGAAGCACCTGGATCCAATGCTCTTCTCAGCCTGAAGGCATTCAAACCCACAGTTTTCGTTATGATTTATATTCTCTAACCACCAGGACTGGGGGTGGCAAAAGCAGAGCTGGGCTCAGACAGGAAGGCAGATCTGGAGCAGGAAGAGAGAAAGCCTGAGGGTGTATGTAGGTGGGTGGAGGAAAGCCTGGATTATCATCATGCTGAGGAGGGGGAACTGAGAGGTAGTCTTCCATTTTGTGGGCAAGTGCTCTCCAGTCACTAAATTATCATGTAACGGGGTGATGGTCATCTCTGCCTTCTCCTTTGGCTGTTTTGGGAAAAGTAGTGCTCAGCTCAGCCCAGTATCTCCTTTAGGAGAAGACTCTGTTTGAACTTCAAGAGGGCAACGAAGTGCAAGAAAGAGGAGAGGGTCAGGATCTCAGGCTGTGCCTTGTAATCCTTGCTCAGTGCATGGGAGCACTCCATCACCTGTGGAGACACCCCATTCCCTCCACTGACCCTGGCAGGGGCCCACCTAACTCTGATGCTATCAGTCACTGTGGTGGCCCTGGGCACACATGGGTGAGGGGACGCACTGCCTGTGGTGGGTGCTGAAAGGTGGCTTCTCAAGCTTTCCCCATGCCCCCTGTCCTGCCGTGCAGTCTTCTCATGATGGCCGAAGTGAAGAGTCAGGGCCCCTCTTACAGGGCATTATTGTCACACAGTAGGAACAGGGGTCTGGCACTCTAGTTGTGCCCTGAAGCTTTTTATGAGCTGCTGTGGTAATATTCGTTGTATTTCTACAGCACCAAGAGAGAAGTATGCTGCTTTCCAAGTAATACATGGTGGTGGTTCAGCTGAGATCTTCAGTTTACACCTGACCCCTTGGAGAATATAAACCCCTCGTCTGCTCTGATATTACCCCATCAGGCAGCTGTTGACTCTCTTTCCTGACGTGGGTCAGAGGTGTAGAGCTAGTTTAATTTAATTTTAATTAAAGGTGTAGACTTCGTATAATTGCTGGAAAAATTAATGCATTTCTTCAGACATTATGTTGTTTTCTGACTTTATTTGCCTTCCCCTTCCACACACAAGCACGTACATGCTTACACAAAAGGCCAGATCCAGGTCCTCAGTGAGCCTCAGTAGGCTGCACCTCACTAGCTGTGTCCAGCTTTGGGCTGAAGAAATCCTGAAGTATAGCAATTCCACTGAAGTATCTCTACCAAGCTCTTAGAGCAGTGAAGAGCACACAATATCATCTCCCTGTGGATGCTCCAGAAAAATTTGACTGAAATTTTTTGGTCATGACTTGTGCCCTTGTATATGTTGGGACAATGCCCAAATCCGTGCATGCTCTATCCTGATTTAAGTAACAGGGAGGCTCCAACAGAAATGACAGATAACATCATCTTCTTGAGAACTTCTGTCAGGTGTTATTCCCCATTCAGGTTTGCGGATGTGTTTATGTGTTTGGTGCTGCTGCAAGTTGGTTGATTTATTATGCTTATTGTGGTATCTGTCTTTTTAATTGGGTGTTAAAAGGCAAGCAAGATTAGATTAAGCTAGAAGTTACTGGAGGGTGATTTGCTGAACTTAAAGTAAATTAATAAGCATATGGTTGGTGGTTCTAATGGCAAGAAGGACTTCTTTTTTGTCTCTCTTTCTCTGTCATCAGTGCAGTCAGCATACTGGAATCTATTTTTCAACTGTGGGTGTGTTACTGCAAGGGTGCGTAGGATGGTGAGGACACTTGGTCCGGTGTCTTTGTATTGGTTTAGGTGTGCAAACTGCGGCTGAGCGTAAGGTAAAAAGGTTGGTAGAACAAATGAAAAATGGCAATTATTTTCTTCTGTACAGAAACACTCTCCCTGGAGAGTGCATTCAGTAATTCAGTTTCATGGGTTTTACTTGAAGAAATGATCTTTCATAAGTCTCAGTCTTATACTTCTGGCTAGTTTGTGCTTGATAAATCATTGAATGAATCCATCAGGAACATAGTGCCACATTTAAAAAAAAGGTCTGGAGAGAGCTAAGAGATAGATGTGTGATAGCTGGAGTAACAAAACAATTTACAGCATGCACAAGAACGGAGAATGATCATTAAACTCCCATGCAGAGGGTACAGGGGCCCACAGCTTCAGAGGACTGTTGAGTCCTTAGTCCATGCACATCAGCTAAACCCAAATAATCCTTTGCCCCAACCACACAGGATATCTTCCACTTCTTCCAAGCTTTCAGAATATCACTGACACCAGCAGCCAGAGCCTGTTTGCTACACTTTCCTATGCACGTGTGAAAAAATACTGCTGGTGGATCCCTGTGTGTGCAGTTTGGGTTCCTTGCTACTCCACAGCCCAATCCCACTCTAACATCCAGGTGGGATCTTGGTGAGAAGCTGCCTCTAAACCTGCTGTTCACCTGCAGGGGTTCAGATTCCCTCTGCTTTTTGTCTTGCTGTGGACAAAATTGCCCAGTCATTAAAAACACCCCTCCGGGAATATCCGTAGACTGTAGTATCTGAAGATATGGAACAAGTCTACAGTGCAAATACAGCTAATCCTGCTGCAGCGTAGATGATGGGATAGCTGATATCCCGAGGCTCCTGCCAACTCTTTCTTCTATGGCCTTTTGGTCAGATAGAAAAGCATGTCTAGGGGAAAAAACACTGTTCTGTGATTAACACAATGATGGTCAGACAGAAGGATGCTAGTTCATCCCGCAAAGTGTAGGAAAACAAGTATCCCAGATGTAGCTTGCAGCAACCAGAGATTAGGGTCTGGCTGGTTCAGTTAGTGAAATTATGCCAATTTATACCAGCTGAGAATCTGGTCTCTGAAGTTTTCATCTCTTTTAAGTCCTCAGGGACAGGATATATTCTGGGAAGGGCATGGTCTCTACTCGAACAGTGGTGGCAAGCCAGAGTGATCCGATTGCCCCTGTACTCGGCACTGGTAAGGCCGCTTCTCGAATACTGTGTTCAGTTTTGGGCCCCTCACTACAAGAAGGATGTTGAGGTGCTGGAGCGTGTCCAGAGAAGGGCAACGAGGCTGGTGAGGGGTCTGGAGAACAAGTCTTATGAGGAGCGGCTGAGGGAACTGGGGTTGTTTAGCCTGGAGAAAAGGAGGCTGAGGGGAGACCTCATCGCTCTCTACAACTCCCTGAAAGGAGGTTGTAGCGAGGTGGGTGTCGGTCTCTTCTCCCAAGTAACTAGCGATAGGACGAGAGGAAATGGCCTCAAGTTGCGCCAGGGGAGGTTTAGATTGGACGTGAGGAAAAATTTCTTTACTGAAAGAGTGGTGAAACATTGGAACAGGCTGCCCAGGGAAGTGGTGGAGTCCCCATCCCTGGAGGTATTTAAAAGATGAGTAGATGCGGCACTTAGGGACATGGTTTAGTGGGCATGGTGGTGTTGGGTCGACGGTTGGACTCGATGATCTTAGAGGTCTTTTCCAACCTCAATGATTCTATGATTCTTTGATTCTATGATTCTATGATTCTATGATTGGCCTCAGACCACAGCCATGTTTTCTTCTCCAAAGGCTTTTTCTCCACATGCTCGATTCCATTTTTCAATCTTTTTGAATTAAAACATGGTTTGTTCCTTGCCATCAAATCCTGTACTGGGAGAAACTCCTATTGCTGTGGTCAGCGTAGACTGGGGATCACCAACTGAAATGAAGGCCATAGGTTGGAGCCTAGCATCCAGGGTGGCCATCATGTGACACCAGCCTTCTTGGAAAGTACGGAGCTACGTAAGATCTGGCCATAAACCACTTTCTTATACAGGAAGGCAGGTTGACAGCTTGCCTGGGCAAAGCCAGAGGCAGGTGGATTGGGACTTTGGACACTCCACACTGTTTTCCATCCTTTTTCAATCTACCCAAGCTGACATACATAAATTTGAGTTTTGTGAGAACTTTATTCTCATGCTCTTTTCTCTTTGCAAGGTCATTCCCAGCATATTAACTAGCTGTTTTAACAAGCTCTTTTTTCTCTGAAATGCCAAGCTGTGAAAATGTTGAGAGAAACAGAACTGTCCCTTGCTACCATATGCAATATCTTCTGGGGCAAGATCCTCTTACAAATCTAGCACCTAGGAGTCATAGCTTATATGGAGTGACTAAGTCCTGGTTGCCGAGGGACTAGAACAAATTGAAATAAAGTGAGGGAGCTCTCGAGATATTTTAGATGAACCTTTATAGAGATGAATGCATTTTTATGTTCTTTTGCTAAAAGTCATAGTCAAAATGTCAACAGTTTTGGGACTGTTTGTTTGTTTCATTTAAAAGCTGGTAAACTGAGGTGGATTTCAGTGCAGTTGTTTAAAGAGAAATGTTGTTAAAGAAACCCAGAGACAATTGTTTTATTATAAGCTCTCCTAGTATTGTTGTCCTGCCTTATTTGAAGTCTGCATGTTCTGCCTCATTATCGTTTGACATTATCTGAAGAGAACACGAGTAATGTATCGGTTCTACTTAACAAAGTGTGACAGAGAAACCAGTATTTGGGCAAAATCACTTTTATATTTCTTTACCACTTGGCCATGAGGGAGCCAGTACATAAATTACACAGCAGGAAGGAAATTACTCTCTTCTCGATATGTTTTAAGTTTTCTTTTTATATAAAAGGTTTCTAGATTATCCAATATCAAAAGTGCTCAAAGGTTTACTCTGTTTTGTGATAGTCAGTTGTAAAATTCAAGCTCATAAAAGATTAAGTGAGAATCGTTTTTTATGTGTTTTTGTTATTGTTGATATTCACTGAATGTTAGAAGGGTTTGCACTCACAGAAAGTCCTGTCAGTTTAGGAAACAGCAGCTGGATAAATAACATGTGGAGTGGTTTTGAAGGACTAATCAGTCTTAAACTGCCCTTCTCAGGCATGTTGGGTTCCACTGTAGGCCACTGGGGAAGGGCATTGCGATCTGCAGAATACACACATAGCTTGAGACTAAGAAACGTACAACATGTGGGGTGAAAGGATGCCATTGCACCACTCGTGGGGGTCTGCTTCCTGGAGGGGACCTGGCTCCAGCAGCAGCCGGGAGATGCGTGGAAACAGGCCCATCGCCTTTTCTCCAAATTCCTGTGTCAGAAGCTGGTGGGAGAGCTGGGTATGTACAAACCGTTGGAGAGGCTGGCACGACCCTGTTAGGCAGCGAGGGGCAGATGCCTGAGGCAGTGCTCGGTGTGTCGGCGGTCAGCACACAAAGCTTTGCATAGGCAGTGCTTCCCCGAGCAGCTGCATGCACAAAGGAGGCTGGGGTAGGACATGCTTGGCAAGACAGTAGCTGGCTTCTCCCTTGTTCCCCATTCCCAGTCCTCTGCTTTTCTGGTCCAGTTGCTGGGAGACTGTGCTGGCCACTTAGCTCTCTTATAGAATTACTGAATCATTTAGGTTGGAAAAGACCCTTAAGATCATCAAGTCCAACTGTAAACCTAACACTGCCAAGTCCACCACTAAACCATGTCCCTAAGCACCATGTCTACATGTCTTTTAAGTACCTCCAGGCATGGTGACTCAACCGCTTCCCTGGGCAGCCTGTTCCAATGTTTAACCACTCTTTCAGTAAATAAATTTTTCCTCATGTCCAATCTAAAGCTCCCCTGGCGCAACTCATCCTATCACTTGTTACCTGGGAAAAGAGACCGACACCCACAATTTCCACAGTTCAGTCTATTAAACTCTTCATGAGAGCCGCTTGCTCCATCAGCTCTCCTGCCCTCTTGTAGTATAGCAGTACCTTCCTGAATTGTGGTGGAGATTTGGAGTGGGGGTGGGAAGAGGGGAGAACAAACTCATCACGTTCCAGTGAGGGATTTACTGCCTCCCTCGCAGTTTCAGAGGGGCCAAGTTGGCTTCAGAGCAACAGAGCCTGAAGGTTAAGTTAAAGATCTGAATCTTTAGCTCACCAAAATCCTTACTTGATACAGGACACCAAGGCCTGCTCCCTGAGGTAAAGGAGACACAGTCTGCGAGTTGATCTTGTGTCCACTAGACGAAAGATCTCACGCTGTGCCCCGAGACCTCCTCGCACCCTCCCTGCAGCAGTTCCTGCTCCCTCTCCTCTTGCTGGAGAGGGGAACAGGCTGGCAGCCAGGACAAGAATTTGGGGCTGGCTTTGGCAAAGAGAAAAGGCCAGAGCAGGCTGGGGCCCGGGCTGAGAGTGTACCCAGAAGGCTGGGCCCACCTCTGCACTGTTGGGGCAGTGGGGAAACATGGGTAATGACGATTACTATCTTCCACACCGCTACCCGGCTTGTGGGGCATACAGGGTTTGGCTGTTTGGGCTGCACCCCTTACTGAAGCACCCAACCCCAGGCTCCTCCAGCATGGGGGAAGCTGGTGGTGTGCTCACTGCCAGCGCCTGCCATCTTGGCAGTTCCCCATGCTGCTGGTGTGTAACACATGCCTGTGTGCCTGAGGGGCAGAGCGAGGAGGGCCTCCCCGGGTTACGTGCCACACTGGTGCTGTACGGCTGTGCAGAGCTGGCTACACACGTGGTGTATCTGCCGGGTGCATTCTCACAAGCAAGCTACTCCCAGCACGCTGCAGATCCTTAAACCCTGCTCCATGTCTGCAGCTCATCTGCCTACATGCCCTAATCAATAGACACCATCCTTTCCTTAAGCATCAACAAGTTGATACAGAGCCTCCTTGCTCACCGAACCCAGCACCCATGCCATACAGGCACGCTCTTGCTTGGCATGGAGTTTACACAAGAACTTTCCCACGCTGTCTACTTCCAAATGCAGTGTGTGGAAAGCAAACTGTATCCGCACACCGCCACACTCCCCAGAAACACTGTATCTCTGCAATGGAGATGCACCCTGGAGGTTATAATGAAGATGCAGCTGTGGCCCTGGTGGAGAAAAGCAATGCTTCATCTGCAGTGATATCCTCTCTGGGACGGTGGCCAAACAGTAGAGAGAATGTTGTTAAATTTACGCTGTGCACCTAATCAAGAGCTCTTCAACCGAGGAGTTCATGTCCTCTTAGCCCATCTAAAGAACAGTTTATGGAGTATGAGGAAAGATAATCCTTTTAATTGTCTTTTAATAATTGCTGGTGTTTCATCTCTATCTAAGATATTTGACTAAGCCCCTCGGGCTCCGACTTTCATGAGGCAACAGGTTCTGTCAGGAAGGATGCACAGGCCATGCTCCATGGGAGAGCTTCATGGGAGAGCGCATGACTTTTTACTCCTTGTTTTGTTCCTTCTGTTTTAGGCTGCCTGCATGGACTCCAGCAGCTGCAATGTCACAGACACAGAGCAGAGTACAGAGGGGAATTGAGCACTGACTCTCTTCTCTTTTTTCCCCTCCTGCTCATGCATTAGATATGTGGATCAGCTGGACACAAACACTGTGCTGAAGGAAAGAGGCAGGAGATAACTGGAAATGGGATGAAATACAACATGAATTTGCTCAAGGTAGATCATGCCAAATTAACATGGTGCCTTTCTTTTATAAGATAACTGACCTTTTCAGACAAGGCAAATGCAGTCAATTTGCACTAAGAAGTTGAAATAAACCCAAGAAATTATTTCTTGTGCTGGAGAAACACGAGTTTTAAGATAAGGAAAGCACTGACAAACAGGAAGATCATGATGGGTTATGGTAGAACGAGAACAAACATGCCAGAAGCAATTGCTGGTGGAATTCCTCCAGGACTAGACTTGGAATGGACCTTATTTAATGTTTGATTACCAGCTGTGGCACCAGAAGTCCAAAGGAGACAGTGACATTAACATTTGACACAATGTTGGGTACTATCAGTAATGGGGCGCATGAGATGCTACCCACAGAAATCTTGTTGGTTTGAGCAGTGAGCAATGGAGAGTAGTAATGGAAATGAGGTGAAACGTAATAGTGCAGAGCATAGGGCCTGATCTGCGAACTTTAGAATCATAGAATCATAGAATAGTTTGGGTGACCTCTAAAGGTCACCTAGTCCAACCCCCCCCTGCAATGAGCAGGGACATCTTCAACTAGATCAGGTTGCTCAGAGCCCCATCCAACCTGACCTTGAATGTCTCCAGGGATGAGGCATCCACCACCTCTCTGGGCAACCTGTTCCAGTGCTTCACCACCCTCATTGTAAAAAACTTCTTCCTTATATCTATAGTCTGAATCTACCCTCTTTTAGTTTCAAACCATTCCCCCTTGTCCTATTGCAACAGGCCCTGCTAAAAAGTTTGTCCCCATCTTTCTTACAAGCCCCCTTGAAGTACTGAAAGGCTGCAATAAGGTCTCCCCGAAGCCTTCTCTTCTCTAGGCTGAACAACCCCAACGCTCTCAGCCTTTCTCCATAGCAGAGCTGTTCCA